>NC_090649.1:403702580-404019398 GCF_040937935.1 Hyperolius riggenbachi
ACGGTGTAGACATTTATCCACGTTTCATGTCTGTAATTACGCATGGCCCTTACGCAATTACGCAAATGCAGGTTGCTACGTTATTGCCTTACGCGTAATCTCCTACTAGCAATTAATGCGTAAGGCCATGCTCCCAAGCGGAAAAGTTGACGCATGGATCAATGTTAGGTAGCCGCCGACTTTAAGGGTTAATAGCAAAGCCCCCTTAATTGCTGAGAGCCTCAAATTTGGAGAATATATTAAGGAGATCAGAAGGAATAAGAGGAAAATTTTTTTTTTCAAAAAGACCTTCTGATTTGAAGGAACCCCATTGGTCTGCTAAGGACCTTCAAAGATGCTTAGAGAGCTCTGAGCTATATAGCTCAGAGCTCTGTCGGGTCCTTGCAGGACGCTAAATCCCCGCCAGCTCCCGCTGCCCTCCCCGCCTCTCCCACATGTCACCCACATGTCACCCACGTGTGGGTGACATGTGGGTGACAGATGTGGGCGGGGTGGACAGCGGGAGCCGGCGGGGACTTAGCGTCCTGCAAGGACGCGTAAGTGTATGCGGTGGCTGAGCGGCGAGTGACGTCGGGTGCGGCGTAGTTACAATGTAACAAAGTTGTTACATTGTAATAACTTTGTTACATTGTAACTGATAGAACATTTCCGAGGCTATTGCGAGGGATCATTTATTTAAAGGGACAGGTAAGTATTAATGGTTAATTAAGAATATTAAAGGACTTTTTTCGTGGTTATGTTTTTTGTTCAATTAAAATACTTTTTCTAAGTGTTTATGTGTTTATTTACTTTTAACTCTTAAAGGAAATGGGTAAGAGGTACAAGTACCCCTATACTCATTTCTCCTGGGAGGGGGGGTGGGCATCTGGGGGACCCCTTTTTAAAGGGGACTCCCAGATGCCACCATGAACCCCCCCCCCCAGGAAATCGCGGCCTCCACCTCCACCGCCCATTGGAGGTGGAGAAGAGCCCCTTGTCCTTGGATTGGACAAGGTGGAGGAGGGGGAGGGGAAAGCTTGGCTGCCCCTCCCCTTCCGAGACCCCCCAATACATGGACCATGCGGGCTGGTATAGTCAGGGTGCGGAGCCCCACGCGGCCGGTGCTCCGCATTCTGGCTATCCCAGCCTGCATGGGGGGCAAGGGGTTAAAGAGGTCTGGGAGGGGGGACCCCACGTCGTTTTTTTTTAATATTTCCCACACTCAGAACGAAGTAAGTAAAACTCTTCCCACTTGGGGGAATCTATGAAAATAATACACTTATGTTACCTGTGCAAAAAAAAATGACATTTTCCGCATTTAAAAGACATTTTTCCCCTTGAAACTTAAAAATCGATTTTCTCAAAAACTATAAGGTCTTTTGAAAAAAAAAATGTCCTCTTATTCCCACTGATCCCCTTAATATACCCTGGGAATTTGGTGTTCCTAAATTTTAAGCAGGCTTTGCTATTAACCGTTAAAGTCGGCGGGTTTTTAAATGTATATATTTTTCCTTTGAAACTTTAGTAAACACAGAGAAGGTTTGGATCAGCACCCATCAAATAGAGAGAAGCGTGTGCCCAAGTTTATGGCGTTCCACACCACTGGAGCCGTTAATTCAGTAGATCCACATGGAGCAGGCACCAGCAATGAAAGTAATCGTCTCTTTATTGATCACATCAGTTAAAATCAGCAGTGATGTAACAACGACAGACCGCTGTTTCGAGCCATCGTGCTCTTTATCAAGTTGTCAAAACTGCAATACAAACATTCACCTTCCACCCCTCCTTATATACAAAAGCAGCACCACTCAGTGGTCAGTGTTTGAATCAACCAATCACAGTGCATAAACAGCATGGAGGACCTGATGGGGAACTGTGTGATACTCCAAAAAGCACACCCCTTTAGGTCAAACCACTCCCACTGTATATGAATAGAAGAGATTAAAAGTGCTTAAAAATCTCATCTACTGGAGACAAACTGTTCTCCTGTCTCCCTGATTTCACAACTAAACACGGGGAAGAGCCTCCAGCCAGCCGCGTTGACTAAAGTATCAAAACGCCGTTCTCGCCAGTTTCATTTTTGATACTTTAGTAAACGCAGCTGGCTGGAGGCTCTTCCCCGTGTTTAGTTGTGAAATCAGGGAGACAGGAGAACAGTTTGTCTCCAGTAGATGAGATTTTTAAGCACTTTTAATCTCTTATATTCATATACAGTGGGAGTGGTTTGACCTAAAGGGGTGTGCTTTTTGGAGTATCACACAGTTCCCCATCAGGTCCTCCATGCTGTTTATGCACTGTGATTGGTTGATTCAAACACTGACCACTGATTGGTGCTGCTTTTGTATATAAGGAGGGGTGGAAGGTGAATGTTTGTATTGCAGTTTTGACAACTTGATAAAGAGCACGATGGCTCGAAACACTGGTCTGTCGTTGTTACATCACTGCTGATTTTAACTGATGTGATCAATAAAGAGACGATTACTTTCATTGCTGGTGCCTGCTTCATGTGGATCTACTGAATTAACGGCTCCAGTGGTGTGGAACGCCATAAGCTTGGGCACACGCTTCTCTCTATTTGATGGGTGCTGATCCAAACCTTCTCTGTGTTTACTATTGACCTACACCACAATGGATCAAAGCACCTCGGGAGATAAGGAATCGGACGTCGGTCCAGACGTCTTTTCGTTTACTGGTGAACAGGCCACAAGGATACTGGCGCTGACAGATGGCGAAGTGACATTTCTCCAGAAACCTGATGCCAAGCCATTGAAACGTGAATTGGAGATGCTCAAGAGGCAAAGGATCGAGTTAGACCTGCATGCCCTAACCCTTACGGAATATTGTCGCAGTAGGAAAATACCAAGAGCCATGCGAGCACAGGTGGCTCCACAGCTGTTTACTAAAAATAAGAACTTTTGCTCCATTTGGGAACGGATCTTTAATAAGGCATCTTTTGATGCTATGCTGCATATGATCAACACGATACATCATGAGTTGCCAGCCCTTGATGTGAAAATCCTCAACATTGCTGGTCAATTGAGATCCCTGCTTCCAGAGGAGGAGCTGAAATCTTTTTCAGAAAATCTGGAGAAAAAGTTAGATGTTTATAAATCATCAATTGAAGAAATAAAGAGGTCTAAATTTAACCGTGGCGTGTCTGACTATCAAAAAGGCTATGTATACTCTTGGCAGAAACTGGTTCCTGTCAACTCCAGACGACCAAGATTTGATGCGGATTGGTCGCCGTCCTGGGCTATGGGGCCTTTCATTGGCCGACATTTGCCACAGCGGATTGGCTGAAACTGGCGAGAACGGCGTTTTGATACTTTAGTCAATGCGGCTGGCTGGAGGCTCTTCCCCGTGTTTAGTTGTGAAATCAGGGAGACAGGAGAACAGTTTGTCTCCAGTAGATGAGATTTTTAAGCACTTTTAATCTCTTATATTCATATACAGTGGGAGTGGTTTGACCTAAAGGGGTGTGCTTTTTGGAGTATCACACAGTTCCCCATCAGGTCCTCCATGCTGTTTATGCACTGTGATTGGTTGATTCAAACACTGACCACTGATTGGTGCTGCTTTTGTATATAAGGAGGGGTGGAAGGTGAATGTTTGTATTGCAGTTTTGACAACTTGATAAAGAGCACGATGGCTCGAAACAGCGGTCTGTCGTTGTTACATCACTGCTGATTTTAACTGATGTGATCAATAAAGAGACGATTACTTTCATTGCTGGTGCCTGCTCCATGTGGATCTCCTTTGAAACTTTAAAATCGATTTTCTCAAAAACTATAAGGTCTTTTTGAAAAAAATGTTTTCCTCTTACTCCTTCTGATCTCCTTAATATGTTCTCCAAATTTGAGGCTCTTAGCACTTAAGGGGGCTTTGCTAATAACCCTTAAAGTCGGCGGCTTTTTTATATTATACGGGAGCGTAATATTACGCGATTACGGCAGACTGTGTAATTTCAATAGGAGTTTACAGTCTTACGCGTAATTTGTTACGCGTAATAACGTAACCTACGGTCTACGCGTAATTAATTACGTGTAATACCGTAACCTTACACGTAACGCTTACGGTGCATTTGTAGTGAATTACGATGCGTAATTACGCTAATGCGTAATTTCGGCCCAGCACTAGATCACCCACCCACACCAATAGATCGCCCGCAGATCCGACATCAGATCACCTCCCAAGTGCAGTGTTTACATCTGTTCTCTCCTCTAAACACCCACTAATTACCCATCAATCATCCATCAATCACCCCCTATCACCACCTGTCACTGTTACCCATCAGATCAGACCCTAATCTGTCCCTTGCGGGCACCCAATCACCCGCCTACACGCTCAGATTGCCCTCAGACCCCCCCTTATCAATTCGCCAGTGCAATATTTACATCTGTTCTTCCCTGTAATAACCCACTGATCACTCGTCAATCACCTATCAATCACCCATCAATCACCCCCTGTCACTGCCACCCATCAATCACCCCCTGTCACTGCCACCCATCAATCAGCCCCTAACCTGCCCCTTGCGGGCAATCTGATCATCCACCCACACCAATAGATCACCCGCAGATCCGATGTCAGATCACCTCCCAAGTGCAGTGTTTACATCTGTTCTCTCCTCTAAACACCCACTAATTACCCATTAATCACCCCCTGTCACTGATACCCATCAGATTAGACCCTAATCTGCCCCTTGCGGGCACCCAATAAATCGCCCCACACGCTCAGACTGCCCTCAGACCCCCCCTTATCAATTCGCCAGTGCAATATTTACATCTGTTCTTCCCTGTAATAACCCACTGATCACTCGTCAATCACCTATCAATCACCCATCAATCACCCCCTGTCACTACCACCCATCAATTACCCCCTGTCACTGCCACCCATCAATCAGCCCCTAACCTGCTCCTTGCGGGCAATCTGATCACCCACCCACACCAATAGATCGCCCGCAGATCCGATGTCAGATCACCTCCCAAGTGCAGTGTTTACATCTGTTCTCTACCCTAAACACCCACTAATTACCCATCAATCACACCCTGTCACTGATACCCATCAGATTAGACCCTAATCTGCCCCTAGGGCACCCAATCACCCGCCCACACCCTCAGAACGCCCTTAGACCCCAGCCCTGATCACCTCGCGAGGGCATTGCTTGCATCTATTTCCCCCCTCTAATCACACCTTGAGACACCCATCAATCACCTCCTGTCACCACCTGTCACCCCCTAGCACACCTACCCATCAGATCAGGCCCTAATTTGCCCCATGTGGGCTCTTGATCACTCGGCCAAACCCTCAGACCCCCTTCCGATCACCTCCCCAGTGCATTGATTGCATCTATTTTCCCCTCTAACCACCCCCTGAGACACCCATCAATCACCTCCTGTCACCCCCCTAGCACTCCTATCCATCAGATCAGGCCCAATACAACCTGTCATCTAAGAGGCCACCCTGCTTATGACCGGTTCCACAAAATTTGCCCCCTCATAGACCACCTGTCATCAAAATTTGCAGATGCTTATACCCCTGAACAGTCATTTTGAGAAATTTGGTTTCCCGACTACTCACGGTTTTGGGCCTGTGAAATGCCAGGGCAGTATAGGAACCCCACAAGTGACCCCATTTTAGAAAAAAGACACCCCAAGGTATTCTGTTAGGTGTATGACGAGTTCATAGAAGATTTTATTTTGTGTCAACAGTTAGCGGAAATTGATTTTTATTGTTTTTTTCACAAAGTGTCATTTTTCACTAACTTGTGACAAAAAATAAAATCCTCTATGAACTCACCATACACCTAACGGATTACCTTGGGGTGTCTTCTTTCTAAAATGGGGTCACTTGTGGGGTTCCTATACTGCCCTGGCATTTTAGGGGCCCTAAACCGTGAGGAGTAGTCTAGAAAACAAATGCCTCAAAATGACCTGTGAATAGGACGTTGGGCCCCTTAGCGCACCTAGGCTGCAAAAAAGTGTCACACATGTGGTATCGCCGTACTCAGAAGAAGTAGTATAATGTGTTTTGTGGTGTTTGTGGTGTATTTTTACACATACCCATGCTGGGTGGGAGAAATCTCTCTGTAAATGACAATTGTGTTTAAAAAAAATCAAAAATGTGTCATTTACAGAGATATTTCTCCCACCCAGCATGGTTATATGTAAAAATACACCCCAAAACACATTATACTACTTCTCCTGAGTACGGCGATACCACATGTGTGACAGTTTTTTGCACCCTAACTGCGCTAAGGGGCCCAAAGTCCAATGAGTACCTTTAGGATTTCAAGGGTCATTTTGCGGCATTTGGTTTCCAGACTACTCCTCACAGTTTAGGGCCCCTAAAATGCCAGGGCAGTATAGGAACCCCACAAGTGACCCCATTTTAGAAAGAAGACACCCCAAGGTATTCTGTTAGGTGTATGATGAGTTCATAGAAGATTTTATTTTTTGTCAACAGTTAGCGGAAATTGATTTTTATTGTTTTTTTCACAAAGTGTCATTTTTCACTAACTTGTGACAAAAAATTATATCTTCTATGAACTCACCATACACCTAACGGATTACCTTGGGGTGTCTTCTTTCTAAAATGGGGTCACTTGTGAGTTCCTATACTGCCCTGGCATTTTAGGGGCCCTAAACCGTGAGGAGTAGTCTAGAAAACAAATGCCTCAAAATGACCTGTGAATAGGACGTTGGGCCCCTTAGCGCACCTAGGCTGCAAAAAAGTGTCACACATGTGGTATCGCCGTACTCAGAAGTAGTATAATGTGTTTTGTGGTGTTTGTGGTGTATTTTTACACATACCCATGCTGGGTGGGAGAAATCTCTCTGTAAATGGACAATTGTGTGTAAAAAAAATCAAACAATTGTCATTTACAGAGATATTTCTCCCACTCAGCATGGGTATGTGTAAAAATACATTACAAAAACACATTATACTACTTCTCCTGAGTACGGTGGTACCACATGTGTGGCATTTTTTTGCACCCTAACTGTGCTAAGGGGCCCAAAGTCCAATGAGTACCTTTAGGATTTCACAGGTCATTTTGCGACATTTGGTTTCAAGACTACTCCTCACGGTTTAGGGCCCCTAAAATGCCAGGGCAGTATAGGAACCCTACAAGTGACCCCATTTTAGAAAGAAGACACCCCGAGGTATTCCGTTAGGAGTATGGTGAGTTCATAGAAGATTTTATTTTTTGTCACAAGTTAGCGGAAAATGACACTTTGTGAAAAAACACAATTAAAATCAATTTCCGCTAACTTGTGACAAAAAAAAAATCTTCTATGAACTCACCATACTCCTAACGGAATACCTTGGGGGGTCTTCTTTCTAAAATGGGGTCATTTGTGGGGTTCCTATACTGCCCTGGCATTTTAGGGGCCCTAAACCGTGAGGAGTAGTCTTGAAACCAAATGTCGCAAAATGACCTGTGAAATCCTAAAGGTACTCATTGGACTTTGGGCCCCTTAGCGCAGTTAGGGTGCAAAAAAGTGCCACACATGTGGTATCGCCGTACTCAGGAGAAGTAGTATAATGTGTTTTGGGGTGTATTTTTACACATACCCATGCTGAGTGGGAGAAATATCTCTGTAAATAGACAATTGTGTGTAAAAAAAAATCAAAAAATTGTCATTTACGGAGATATTTCTCCCACCCAGCATGGGTATGTGTAAAAATACACCCCAAAACACATTATACTACTTCTACTGAGTACGGCAATACCACATGTGTGGCACTTTTTTGCAGCCTAACTGCGCTAAGGGGCCCAAAGTCCAATGAGCATCTTTAGGCTTTACAGGGGTGCTTACAATTAGGCACCCCCCAAAATGCCAGGACAATGAACATACCCCACAAATGACCCCATTTTGGAAAGTAGACACTTCAAGGTATTCAGAGAGGAGCATAGTGAGTCCGTGGCAGATTTCATTTTTTTTTTTGTCGCAAGTTAGAAGAAATGGAAACTTTTTTTTTTTGTCACAAAGTGTCATTTTACGCTAACTTGTGACAAAAAATAAAATCTTCTATGAACTCACCATGCCTCTCACTGAATACTTTGGGATGTCTTCTTTCCAAAATGGGGTCATTTGGGGGGGTATTTATACTATCCTGGAATTTTAGCACCTCATGAAACATGACAGGGAGTCAGAATAGTCAGAGATGCTTGAAAATGGGAAAATTCACTTTTGGCACCATAGTTTGTAAACGCTATAACTTTTACCCAATCCAATAAATATACACTGAATGTTTTTTTTTTTAATCAAAGACATGTAGCAGAATAACTTTCGCGCTCAAATGTATAGGAAATTTTACTTTATTTGAAAAATGTCAGCACAGAAAGTAAAAAAAGTCATTTTTTTGACAAAATTCATGTCTTTTTTGATGAATATAATAAAAACTAAAACTCGCAGCAGCAATCAAATAGCACTAAAAGAAAGCTGTATTAGTGACAAGAAAAGGAGGTAAAATTCATTTAGGTGGTAGGTTGTATGACCGATCAATAAACCGTGAAAGCTGCAGTGGTCTGAATGGAAAAAAAGGCTTTGGTCCTTAAAGAGACTCTAACCTCAAAAAGATCCCCTGGGGGGTACTCACCTCGGGTGGGGGAAGCCTCCGGATCCTAATGAGGCTTCCCACGCCGTCCTCTGTCCCACGGGGGTCTCGCTGCAGCCCTCCGAACAGCCGGCGACAGACCCGACTGTAAAATCAATATTTACCTTTGCTGGCTCCAGCGGGGGCGCTGTGGCTGCTTTCCGCTCCGAACTACACGGAAATACCCGATCTCAGTCGGGTCCGCTCTACTGCGCAGGTGCCAGAAACTTGCGCCTGCACAGTAGAGCAGACCCGACGGCGATCGGGTATTTCCGTGTAGTTCGGAGCCGACAGCCGTCAGAGCGCCTGCGCAGGAGCCGGGAAGGTAAATATTGACGTCATCTTTCACGGAGGGCTGCAGCGAGACCCCTGAGGGACGGAGGACGGCGTGGGAAGCCTCATTAGGATCCGGAGGCTTCCCCCACCCGAGGTGAGTACCCCCCAGGGGATCTTTTGATGTTACAGATCCTCTTTAAGGGGCGAAAAGACTGTGGTCCTCAAGTGGTTAAGTCAAAAATTTCCAGGGGTATGAATAATTATGGGCAGCACTGTGTGTGTGTGTGTATATATATATATATATATATATATATATATATATATATATATATATATATATATATATATATATATATATTGTAATGATGGGCGTCTGCACACAGAGAGTGTCTGATTATTGGTGATCTGCAGTATCACCAACAATACAGACGTATACATGATAATTAATGATCTGCAGAATCACCAATAATACAAGTATGACTAACCTCTGGACACCTAACCAGTGTAAGTGTTTGGGTGCAACTGTAACTTTATTAGTTTAGGCAGACCTCACCAGAGGAGCTGGGGAGGTACTAACAGTGCACTAACCGTGCACTAGCGTACAAGTTCCAGCAGGCTGGAGAGTACAATAACGAAGAGGCTGAATCTCCCGGGGCGCGGGTGATTGAGACACCACTGCAGGCTCGAGGACACCCGTGGGGTGGGTGACTCAGACTGAACAGCAGCCAAGGAGATACAATAACTTTAATGACAGATGCCCTACTAGAGCAGGTAGTTGAAGCTGTACAACAGCTTAGCAAAACTGTTTCACCAGAGGAGCTGGTGTAAGCAGTACCTCACCAGTGGCGAGGGCCCACTGGTGAGTAGAGTGGTCAGGCAGACAAGGTTCGGCAACAGAGAGGTAAGTATATACAAAATCGTGAGACAAGAGAGTAATCAGTAATCAGGCAGAGGTTCAGCAACAGGAAGGTACATATCGGTATAGAATCGTGAGGCAAGAGAGTAATCGGTAATCAGGCAGAGGATCAAAAGACAGGTACAGAGTCAGAGTGCTAGCCAGAGTCAAAATACAGGAAATCAATACAATAGTAATATCCTAGCCTGGGTGTGACGTCCTTGGTATCAACACCCTGGATCTAGTCTATACAATAACAATAACAAGAGCAATTCCTAACTTGGTGTGAAATCCGTAGCATCAACACCAGGGAAGCTATCTAAGGTCTGCGCGCTAACACGCAAGTATTCACGACGACAGACAAAGTATCAATGCAGCCCGGCTTCTTATGAAGCAGAGGAGACCTCACTGGCACGCTCTCCTCTCAACAGCCAATCCTTGGCGCTGTGGGTCTCCTCTGACGTCAGCCGACCAGCAGGTCAGCTGAAGGGCTTCCTCCCCGCATAAAGTGCTCGTCTATGTGCACGCCCGCGCGCTATGGCGGCCCCCTGCATGGGAGAATGTTCCGTCCTCGGCGTCCTGCACGCCAAACGGACGGATGGCCGCATGGAGGCAGCTGCGGCGGCGGTGCTGTTCACCGCAGCTGCCTCGGATATTACATATATATATATATATATATATATATATACAGTATATATATATATATATATATATATATATATATATATATATATATATATATATTTTATTTAACTTTTACGATTTCACTTACTTGTACAGAATATCTAGGAAACTATAAAGGGCTAAAGGAGACCAAAAAGCCCTCTTACTAAAAAGCTACACTCAATATATTTGCCTATAACAGTATAAAAGAAGTTATTTGTGATAATTTATATTTAAGTGAGCCACTGTGGTTTCTCATGATGCTTCACTCCCAAATACAGTATGCACATCATCTCTTTATAGCCCTGAAAGCTAGGCACACATTCAGGACCACTGGTGTATATGAACCTATAGCATAGCTTACAGATTTTAAAGAGACACATCAATCCAACATGCATACAGGTTCTGGGCCCAAAAGTATGAAACAAGCCCTATGCATGTTGGGTTGGTGTAGCTTTGTAAAATGTATACGCTACAGGCTTGCTATACACCAGCAGTTACTGTACGTGCCTTTCTTTCAGGGGTGTAGAGACTTACTTCTGTGTCCTGCCTTGTTATGTCTTGTTGTAAACAGTAATCATCAGTTCATGTCCTGCAGGCTTTGTAACACCATTATCATTTGTGGCCCTATCATAGGTGAGTGCAACTCCAAATTATTCTTTATGAGAGTGCTTTGGCATCAGTGTTGTTGACATTTTCCGGTCAAAGAGCACAACATAGTAATATGTCACTAAAGAACTTCATTCATCCATGTATGTATACTGTAGTGCAGCATCCCTAAACACAGTGCTATGGAAGGCCCAATGAACACCAAAAACCTCTAGCAGATGTGCAAAACGCTAGAGGTTTTTGAAGCAGATTTCAGAGCCATTCATGTTTTCTAAACATGCCTATCGTTTTTGGAGCGTTTTTGTGTAGCAGAGTTCAAATATTGTTACAGTAATGCTGTTACTGAACAGCTTCTGTAACAAAAACGCCTGGAAAACCGCTCTGATCTAGCGTTTTTCAGAGCGGTTTTCCACTTTCCTATACTTTAACATTGAGGCAGAAACACCTCAGAAATCTATAAAATGCTGCAGCCCCCGAGTTTGCAATTGTGGAAAAAACGACCCGCTCTGGTGTGCACCATCCCATTCACTTTTATTAGCCAAGCAGTTTTCCCCCTGCTAGCATTTTAAAAAACGCTCCAGAACCGTTCTGGTGTGCACCAGCCCGAATAGATGAAATAATAGCGTGTGAAATGTCAGGTATGTGTCTTTCAGGAACAGGAAATTTGGGCATCAGGGGTTAATGGACTATTTGGCCTCTAGGCACTAATGCAAAATATCAGCAATTGGGCCCCTAAAGAAAAAATTCTAAATAGCGGGCACCAGGCCCGCCCAGCTGAATTTTTGACAATTAGTGTTTCGATAAATAAAGTTTTCAAATTTTGTTTTGAGAATTAAAATATTTTAAATGATCGTTTTTAACTTCATTATCTTACAGATTTATCGCTTTTTGTATAAACATTATCTTCAGAAAAGAAATTTGGCAATAAATAGCAACCGCCAGAATCGTCCAAACAACATTTTTTGTTTTCAAAATTAATGTTTCGCTAAATATTGTTTGTAATTTTTTTTGAGAATTATAATATTGTAAATTATCATTTTGAACTTGAATATTGGAGCGGAGAAAGGGGGTTTTAGGGTTAAGCATTAGGAAGGGGGTTTAGGGTTAGGCGTCAGGAAGGGAGGTTGTAGGGTTAGGCACCACACAGAGGCGTAGCTAGGGCTTTAAGGGACAAAGACTATTAATGCGCCCTGTAAGGAGGGACCTGCGGCACGCATAGCGCGTGCCAAAAAAGTGGCATGGCCATGCAACAGATTGTGGGCGTGGTAATGGGTGGGGCCAAATATACATGACCTTAGTAGTGGTGTAAAAGGTCTGCCAGTGAAGTTTGAGCTCTGCCATAGTGTTTTCCCCAAAATACATGTAATCTGACAGCATTTCACCAAAAATACATGTCATTTGGCAATGGTTCCCCCACAATAGACATAATCTGGCAGCAGTGGTTATCCCAACATACATATAATCTGGCAGCTGTTCCCCCAAAATACAGTTAATCTAGCAGCAGTTCCCCCAAAATAGGTGCCCCCAGTATAGGTAACCAGGTCTATAGGTGTCCCCAGTGGAAGTAACCAGGGCTATAGGTGTCCCCAGAATAGGTAGCCAGGTGTGTATATGTGTCCCCAGTATATGTATCCAGGGGTATATGTGCCTAGTATATGTAGTCAGGGGTATATGTCCCCAGTATAAGTAGCCAGGGGTATATGTCCCCAGAATATGTAGCCAGGTGCCCCCCAGGGGGAGCGCAGAGAAGAGGGAGAGCTGTGGACACAGCGGTGGGGAAAGGGGGAAGTCTCCCACCCTGTTCCCTCACCTTAGGGATCACCCTCTCTCTCTCTCGCTCCCCCTGCAGATATGAGCAGCGGGCGGCAGAACACTTACTCCATTCTCGTGGAGTAGACAGATCTGTGCTCCACTGATCTGGTCTGGACTATACCAGATTAGCGGAGCACAGTGGAGTAAGTGTTCTGCCGCCCGCCCGCCGCTCATATCTGCAGGGGGAGCGAGAGATAGGGTGAGCCCTAAGGTGAGGGAAGGGGGGTGAGACTTCCCCCCTTCCCCACCGCTATGTCCACAGCTCTCCCTCTTTTCTGCTCTCTTGCTGGGGGGAAAATAAATAAATAAATAAATTAAAAAACACAAGTTACGGCTGGGCGCCCCTAGGGACCCAGCGCCCGGGGGCACGTGTCCTACCCCGCCCACCCCAAGCTACGCCCCTGGCACCACAGGGTGGTGTAAGGGCTAGGCAACACCAGGGGGGGTCTTAGGGTTAGGCACCACCAAGAGGTCTTAGAGTTAGGCACCACCAGGGAGGTCAAAGGGTTAGGCACCACCAGGGGGGACTTGGGGTTAGGCACCATCAAGAGGTCTTAGGGTAAGGCACCACCAGGGGGATCTAAGGGTTAGGCACCACCAGGGGGGTCTTAGGGTTAGGCACCACCGGGGGGTCTAAGGGTTAGGCACAATGAGGGGGTCTTAGTGTTAGCTTGGTAGCTGCCCCCCAGTATAGGTTAAATAGGTAGCTGCCCCCCAGTACAGATTAGATTAGGTAGGTGCCCCCCCAGTATAGGTTAGATTAGGTAGCTGCCCCCCAGTATAGGTTAGATCGGTAGCTGCCCCCCAGGATAGGTTAGATTGGTAGCTGCCCCCCAGGATAGGTTAGATTAGGTAGGTGCCCCCAGTATAGATTAGATTAGGTAGGGACCCCCCAGTATAGGTTAGATTAGGTAGGTGCCCCCAAGTATAGGTTAGATAGGTAGGTGCCCCCCAGTATAGGTTAGATTAGGTAGGTGCCCCCAGTATAGGTTAGATTAGGTAAGTGCCCCCAGTATAGGTAAGATAGGTAGCTGCCCCCCAGTATAGGTTAGATAGGTAGGTTCCCCCAGTATAGGTTAGATAGGTAGGTTCCCCCAGTATAGGTTAGATAGGTAGGTGCCCCCCAGTATAGGTTAGATAGGAAGCTTCCCCAGTATAGGTTAGATAGGTAGTTGCCCCCAGTATAGGTTAGATAGGTAGGTGCCCCCCAGTAAAGGTTAGATGGGTAGCTTCCCCAGTATAGGTTAGGTAGGTGCCCCCCAGTATAGGTTAGGTAGCTTTTCCAGTATCGGTTAGGTAGGTAGGTGCCCTCCCATTATGGAGGGGGGAGCCGCAGCCATTATGGGGGGCAACCCGACCTCTCCCTCTCTTCCTCTCCCTGGGCCGCCCTCCGTGCTCCCCCCTCAGATGCAGAGTGAGCGTGCAGGGAAGCGCTGTAAATAGCTACTCACCTCCCAGGTTCCAATAGCCGTGGTCTCCTGCTCTGCATAGACGCTGATACACATGCTGCTTCCTGTTTAACAGGAAGCAGCGTGTGTATACCCGGCTATGCAGAGAGGAGTCCAGTGGCTAGTGAGTGATCAGCGATTGGAACCAGGGAGGTGAGTAGCTGTATACAGCGCTCCCCTGCGCTAACTCTGCAGTCCGAAGGGGGAGCACGGAGGGCGGCCCGGAGAGAGGGATGGAGGGAGAGGTCGGGCTGCTCTCCCCACGGCTCCCCCCTCCATTACAGCGCCCCCCTCCCAACAGTGCTCAGGGCAGCCGCACGGCTGCACGGCCCCTAGGAAAGGGCCTGGTACCATGCCTGCACGCCCGCGTACCACTCTGCACAAGCCTGCCCCCCTAGCCACATCCTCCTCCTGCTCTAACTGCAGCCTGCATGCCGTGCATGCACAGTACGCAAAAGCATGGACACATTGGCACACACAGGAGGAGGACGCAGGGACAAAGGGGTTTTATTGTATAGGATTTTAACTGATTTATTATTCTATAATAAATAAAGATGAAGAAATTATAAAAAAAATCTTGTTATAGATAATATCCTAAAATTTCAGCTATACCCCGTGCCATTTTTTCCAGGTTCCCTTATTTGATGTATGGGTGTCTTTCACCTTTTAAAGCTTACCACCAACAGCTGCTCCTGTGTTCTATTCCAGAAAACAGACTATGCAGGTAAACATATGCTTTGTCTATAATGCCCTTACAATATGCATACAGGTGTTTGCATAGAGTTCAAAGTCTCATTAGCCTGCTTTCTTTACGTATAATTTCACACATATCAGATATGTCAGTGCCTTATTCTGTACACTAGTTCAAAACCTATTAGCTAGATAATAGAAGCCAGTAATAACACAGTTCTCGGAAACAGTTATAGAGATGTCTTCTGACCAACAGGTTGTCGGCTGTGGAGTAAAACGACTCTAGTAATCAATATGAGCCTGATAGATAGAGCAGCCTGTCCAGAAAAGAGGAACAAATGAATGTTAGGATAGGTTCATAGTGGTGCACTGCGGTGCGGTGCAATAGCCGCATTGTAATACGGCTTGCCTCTCTGCAATGTACCAGCTATTTAACATCCGCAGTGCAGCGGGTGCGTTGCAGTATACCACCATGCAAATCATAATACACTGCATGCAACGTGTGTACGGCCGATCCATTCTCACCAGTGATCCAGCCGACCGCGCTCTACTGAGCATGCGTGGCTGTACATGCACCCCCCGTCGCAATCCCGCATCCTGGAGAATTCTGCGCCTGTGCAGTAGTACTATGCAGGTGCAGAACACTCCGGAGCATGGGGAGACCTGAAGATCACAACTGGCGATAACTGACCCCATTACTGGGAAGATTTCTGAGAGAAAGGAGCGGCAGGGGAGAACGTCAATGGACTCCAAGCCCCTCATGGGGCTGGCGGAAGCCTTGGGTAAGTATAAATTGGGCCACGCAGCTCATCTCAGGAACACTTTAACCACTTGAGGACCATGGTGTTAAACCCCCCTAGTGACCAGGCTTTTTTTTATTAAAATGGCCACTGCAGCTTTAAGGCCAAGCTGCAGGGCCATACAACTCAGCACACAAGTGATTCCCCCCCCCCTTTTCTCCCCACCAACAGAGCTTTCTGTTGGTGGGGTCTGATTGCTCCATAGTCTTTTATTTTTTTTTTATAAATATTTTTATAATTATTTTTTTTAATACATTTTTCTTTTTTTTCTTTTTTTTTCTTTTCAGTCCCACCCCCACCCACCTCCCTCCCCCAGCCAGCCAATCAGCGCGATCGGCTGTCACAGGCTTCAGCCTATGACAGCCCATCACTCCCCGGCCTATGGAAGGGACAGCCGTGTCACACGGCTGTCCCCTGTACAGCGCTGCTGCTGATCGCAGCACTGTAGGGGGTAATTAGACAGCGGTTTTGCCATCTAAGTTTCCCGATCGCCGCTCGGAGACTGAAGACGGGGTGGAGCTCCACCCCCCAAGCAGGAGATGTGTGCGCAGCGTGCGCGCGATCTCCTGCTAGCCCCATAGAAGACCGTTCACGCCAATCGGCGTGGAGCGGTCCTGGGGCTGCCGCACTGCTCACGCCAATTGGCGTGGAGCAGTCGGCAAGTAGTTAAAGGCGAGGCGAGATTTCGCCTTTCTTATGATACGCTTCCCTCTTGCTCCTCCCTCCCACTCTTTGGATTGGTTGGCACGGGTTTATGAAGTCACGGGTTCAACACTATGGTACCTTTCACTATTCATGGATGCATGCTGGCGTCCATGATATCGTCGCTGAATATATACACTAGTCTTTTGACAGGTATGTCTATGGCAGAGACCTCTTAATATATGGGATGGAGACTATACCTTTCACTATTCCTATTGGGGTCTACCTGGGACTACTTTTTCCTTATAACACTTGTATATGTTTGTATATGTATATGTGGAATATGATGCTATACGTATGGGGGGGTTTTGGGGACTATTCTCTAGTCCATGCAGCCCCCCATATATGATGCTGACCTACATATCATATCTAGAATTTGTGCACTGCACTTTAATAAATCACATCGAGAGGAATTACTACTATTATGGTGTGAGGTTAACTATATATTGCCTCTATATTGTCACTTTATGGGTTTAATAAATTTTCACTTTTACTGTTACACTGGGCTTCGGATGCCCATACTGATCTGGGGAGTTATACTGGATCCCTTTGCATGTATCTATCACTTGGAGATGTGTGTGCATGTATGCTTATACGGGTGTGCATTTGTGCACATAGGGGTCTGATTTTGAGTACAGCACGATCTATGGCTATGGTGTGGTGGGACATATCTGATTATATAACTGTTTGAGTGAGGTTGATACTTATTAGAACTATCTTTGAAAAATTCTCTAGATCGCGGACTTATGTCTGAGGGTCCTTTACTGGTAAGATCTTTTTGATTACACTGGCCGCTGTATCCTGATATACGCATAAATCTTGATTGGTATGTAACTTTTTGTACAATTTATATTATGTTTTTAACAGATGTATATGTGTACTGAGTGCCTCTGAGGAAGCGGCCTTGTGCCGTGAAACACGTGTCAGGCAACCTTTGTGCGATTTGGGAATCCGAATTTAACCCGCATGTCTGTCTTGTATATGGAAGAAAACTCATATTGAGAGGAATTAAAGGACTATTTGTTCATATAAAGCCCCGTGATTGTTTTTGGATGTTGTAAATTTTGACTTGGGGTGGAACAACACTATTTGGTTTTACTAGTATTTGTATTGCTATCAGCGATTAGGTGGAAAACACCAGTTATATAAAGCAGCCCATACACTCAGCCGATTTTCTGGCCGACCGATCGATCCCGATCGATCGATCGATAGATCGATTGCAAATCGGTTGGCCAATCGACCGATCGACGGCCGATTTCGATCGATTTCGATGGATTTCCATCGAACTTGCAGGGTGGAAAATTTAGGTCGATCTGATGAGATTGCTTATCAGTTTGCATTGGCCTTAATGGAAATCTGATGGCAAAAAAATGCCATCAGATCGAATTTCAATAGATTTCAAACTGAAATCTATTGGAATTCTATCCTGGTAAAAAATGTTCTAAAAACGCATCAGATAGATCATCAGATGCATTTCTTATCTATCTGCTGCCAATCTGACGAGTGTATGGGCACCTTAAGGATATTGTGATTGTGTATACTACTATAGAAATGGATTATAACTCTGAATTTTGGACTGGCATGGTGGCTAAAACACAGGCTAAGAGAACATGTAATACGGAAACCAAAGAGCAAAAAGATATTGTACATCTGATGTATGAGTTAAAAAGATTGTTAATCAACAAATCACATATGTGGTGGAATGTAGTATACTTCAATATATACTTAGAGGAAAAGATTAACCCGTTTGGGATGAGAGTACAAATTTTCCCTAATGATGCAGACCTAAGCCCTGAATTTAAACAGGACTGGGAAAAAAATTTAAAAGATTGCTCCGCCAATATGATGACTATGATGAAAAACGTTTATGAAAGTAGACTTAAGGAGGTCACTATAGAAATCGAGGCCTTGGGAAGTAAGCTGCAAGGATTTAAGGAAGACCCCATCTTCCTACAGAAAGATAAGGAGATCAAAGAGTTCATAGAAAAATTGAACCAAGAAATCGTCAATAAGAAGGAACACAAACTTAATAGGGATAGAACAGCATTCCATCGAGGGATAGCATACAGATGGAAACAAACACGTATGCCTAGGATGCAGAAACCCAATAGGAGTACACCTAACAGACCTACCCACCAGACACAGCATCCTGATACGTCCATAGCCAGCAGTAGATCTAGCGCATCCAGCCATAGGTCTTACGGATCAGAATATAGATATGTAAAATCTCGACCATACAAAAGAAAGGATATGGACAGGGTAGAGAGAGATCAGGTATATAAGGAAGCTGGGAATGCTTTTTTGGAATCAGAAGAGATGAGAGTAGGCATACAACCCATCAAGAAGGTCATGATGGAACATTTCTATCCCAAATTAATGTAAATAATGTACCTACTGACAGAATAATTGGTGATACTGTTGATACAGATGTTAATGATGAAATGCAAATAATAAATCTGACTAAGCAAGAGTTTTCTCCTACGCAAATGAATATCCTTAAGAGAGGGTTAAACTTCTGCCCAACTAACAAAATCGATTATTTTTCAGTGATGATTGACTTACAGCTATTTTTACGGAAAATATATCTAAGGGCCACATTGGGCGTGGGAAATGGGTCAGAATACATGGCAGAATGGGACGCTATTGATATACAGGCCTACATTGACCTTGAGGAGCTCCTAAATGAAAATTTACCTCATGACCACTTGGCGAATATTGATTACTCAAAACTTAAAATGAGATCCAGATACTTCCCTAACATGCAGAACTGCTCCAGTATTAACCTGTTTGTAAAAATCGTCATGGAGGATATCATTAGGTCCTCAAAAAAAGTAAAGGTCCTGCCTAATTTAGATATATCTGAAAGTAAGGCACTTAAAGAAATAAAGAATATGAAGCACCTCACCAGAAAGCCATCAGATATAGGGGGTAATTTAGTGGTGATGAGTAATGACCACTATGAAAAAATATGCATGAAATTACTCCGGAATAGAGACAACTATCGTAAGATCAATGGCGATGTGATGGTACAGTATAAGAAGGACCTGGATGATATCCTAGTTAGAGCAAAATCGGAGGGTCTGATTAATGATAGAGTATTGAAGTTTCTTACTGTTGATCACCCATGTACCCCTACGTTCTACTGTACACCCAAAGTGCACAAATCTGTTTGCGACCCACCAGGCCGCCCGATTGTGGCGGGTCATGGCTCTCTTACAGAAAATGTGAGTACATTTATTGATGTGCATCTGATGCCCCATGTCCTAAGTTTACCATCATATATTAGAGATAGCTCCCACTTACTTACCGTCCTGGATGAAATACATGTACCTAATAATTGCTTGCTGGTATCTTTGGACGTAGAAGCACTCTATAGTAGTATACCGCATGATAAGGGTATCTTGATCACTCAGAGATTCTTAGACAAGATGGGCGCAGAACATAGGGAATTAAATGCATTAATAGTGGAACTGCTATATTTCCTGTTGACCCATAACGTATTCGTGTTTGGGGGAGCCCATTACCTCCAGGTGCAGGGTGCGGCGATGGGGACGACTTGTGCCCCATCGTATGCCAACCTGTACCTGGGGGGATGGGAGGAGGAGATCTTCTCGGAAGATGGATATGACTTTATGCACCTCATTTCAACATGGCATAGGTTTTTGGACGATATATTCCTCGTATGGGAGGGTACGGAACAGGAACTGCATGAGTTTGTTAATTGGCTAAATGCCAATGAATGGAATTTGAAATTTACCTATACATTTAGTCTAACAGAATTAGAATTTTTGGACCTTAAAATCCTTAAACAAGAGAATGGGACCCTGACCACTACGCTTTATCGAAAACCCACTGCTACCAACTCGATTCTAAGAGCCGATAGTGCACACCCTATTAATACCACTAACAGCATCCCCTACTCGCAATATTTGAGAGTGAGGAGAAATTGTACAGATATGACGAGTTTTCAAAAAGAGGCTAAATTATTACAATCTAGACTCCTTAGGAGGGGCTATTCAAAAAAAAGTCTTAAAAGGGCCTATCATAGAGCTATGGGACAGGATAGGAGGACACTCTTGTATGGTAAAAAAGGATATAAAAGACCGGAGAGATACTGGGGAGGACTACTCTTTGGCCTTGATTACGACATATTGTGGGGAACATCGGATTATAAAGCAGGCCTTGAACAAATTCTGGCCTGTGCTGAAACAGGATAAAATTCTGAGTAAGGCAGTCCCCAGATACCCCCGTATAGTATATAGAAGATCAAAAACCATAGGTGCCCAGATTATGAATAGCCATTATCA
The DNA here is from genome assembly GCF_040937935.1 of Hyperolius riggenbachi. Lineage (NCBI taxonomy): Eukaryota > Metazoa > Chordata > Amphibia > Anura > Hyperoliidae > Hyperolius > Hyperolius riggenbachi. Next base: position 403,723,360 of record NC_090649.1, read on the forward strand.
AGGAATGACTCGTGGTGAACCATGCAAGACGAGAGGTACGTATGGATGTGGAGGGTGCCCATACTGTCAGTATATATATAGGGGGCAAAATGTGGAGATTAAGGCTAGAAAAACTACTGTTCGACTTCGACACTATGGTAATTGTAGCACTCCTGCAGTGATCTATATAGCTATATGTGAATGTAATGCATTCTACATTGGTAAGACCAAAAGAGAACTTAAGGATAGGATATATGAGCACCACTATGACTCTGGGAAGAAAGGTGAGAAATCAGCAATTGCTAAACACCTCATAGAAGCCCATGGGGGAAATAAAAGATGTATCAGATTTGCTATATTAGATAGGATTCACCCCAATCTCAGGGGGGGTGACATAGATAGGAGATTGTACCAACTGGAGGCCAGATGGATTTGGAAACTTGCAGCAGAAGAAAAACCAGGCCTTAATGACTCTATTAGTTATAAGATGTTTCTGTAACATATGGGATGTTGATTGATCTTGTTATTGTAAAGATTATGCGTGTGACAGGGACAGGGCTCTGTTCTTTGATTTATATGTATGTGTGTGTTTCTTTCACACATGTACGCATAAAGAGTAATCTGTGGTAGGTTATACCTATCACTACCGTATTAGCATGGCCTTGGTCATTTCTTATCATTTTTTATTGCCATATAGTTTTTTTTATGTATTTACCTCGGACTGCACATATGTGTATATGCTTGTATACACGTTCTCTATCCTGCATACTTTGTATCCACCACTAGATGGCACTGGGGCTCACTGTGTGAGTGTGTGGGCTGAGCGGGGGGAGTGAGGAGCGTGCGACATGGACCCTTTCCGGGATGGGAGTGTCATCTCCGGCGGACTGTGATGCACTTCCGGGATTCGCCGTCCTGCGTTCCAGGCAGCTGGCGTGCGATCCAGCGAGGCGAGATTTCGCCTTCCTTATGATACGCTTCCCTCTTGCTCCTCCCTCCCACTCTTTGGATTGGTTGGCACGGGTTTATGAAGTCACGGGTTCAACACTATGGTACCTTTCACTATTCATGGATGCATGCTGGCGTCCATGATATCGTCGCTGAATATATACACTAGTCTTTTGACAGGTATGTCTATGGCAGAGACCTCTTAATATATGGGATGGAGACTATACCTTTCACTATTCCTATTGGGGTCTACCTGGGACTACTTTTTCCTTCTGGATTTGACGCAAAGCAGCGTTTTAAGGGCAGAAATCACATTGAATGCTAAATGACAGGCCTAAAGTGCTTTCAAACATCTTGCATGTGTATACATCAATCAGGTAGTGTAATCAAGGTACTGCTTCACACTGACACACCAAACTCACCGTGTAACGCACCGCAAACAGCTGTTTGTGTAGTGACGGCCGTGCTGGACTGGTGCGCACCATGGCGAGAGTGCAGGTTTTGGTGGCTTTACAGCCCATATGGTCGCCTGGCTGATGTAGCTGAATGACAGAACAGTGACTGTCCAGCTGATCAAATTTGGTCTGACCACAATGAGGCAACGACCTTATTATCGTGGGTGTGCCCCCCGAGACACTCATCTAGGCGCCGGTCATTGCTTCATTGTGATACGCAAGCCCCTTCACCACGGCAAGGTAATGATCACGAAGGGGAATGGGCGGATGTACATGCCTTTTCTTTTGTTGTTGCAGCTGCCCGCAGTGCAGCCAGAAAAATTAGGCAGTCATGTACACGCACCAGAAAAATTATTACAGCGGCCGCTGCTAGCAGCGGCCTAAAAAATTCAGCAATCCGCCTGGAGTCCCGGACCCTGTTGGTGGTGGCGGAGAAGGTAGTCAAGCGGCCTGCAGGCAGACATGCTGTGTGGAGGGACTGGGAGCGACTTAGTCTTCTTGGGGCAGGCCAGGCAGCCAGTCACACGGCGTGCAGGCAGAGATGCTGTGTGTGCGGGGACTGACTCAGTCTTGGGGCGGGCAGCAGCCCTCCGGGATCCATGCCTCATTCATTTTGATAAAGGTGAGGTACTTAACACTTTTGTGACTTAGGCGACTTCTCTTCTCTGTGACAATGCCTCCAGCTGCGCTGAAGGTCCTTTCTGACAGGACGCTTGCGGCAGGGCAGGAGAGAAGTTGGATGGCAAATTGGGACAGCTCTGGCCACAGGTCAAGCCTGCGCACCCAGTAGTTCAAGGGTTCCTCATCGCTGTTCACAGCAGTGTCTACATCCACACTTAAGGCCAGGTAGTCGGCTACCTGCCGTTCCAGGCGTTGGTGGAGGGTGGACCTGGAAGGGCTACGGCGAGGCGTTGGACTAAAGAACGTCTGCATGTCCGACATCACCATGAGATCGCTGGAGCGTCCTGTCTTCGACTGCGTGGACACGGGAGGAGGATTAGTGGCAGTGGTACCTTGCTGGCGTTGTGCCGTCACATCACCCTTAAAGGCATTGTAAAGCATAGTTGACAGCTGGTTCTGCATGTGCTGCATCCTTTCCACCTTCCGGTGAGTTGGTAACAGGTCCGCCACTTTGTGCCTGTACCGAGGGTCTAGTAGTGTGGCCACCCAGTACAGGTCATTCCCCTTGAGGTTTTTTATACGGGGGTCCCTCAACAGGCAGGACAGCATAAAAGAAGACATCTGCACAAAGTCGGATCCAGTACCCTCCATCTCCTCTTGCTCTTCCTCAGTGACGTCAGGTAAGTCAACCTCCTCCCCCCAGCCGCGAACAATACCACGGGAAGGTTGAGCAGCACAAGCCCCTTGCGATGCCTGCTGAGGTTGTTCTCCTGCCACTGTCCCCTCCTCCTCCTCCTCCTCCTCCTCCTCCTCCTCCCCCAAAGAAACACCTTGCTCATCATCCTCTGAGTCTGACTCGTCTTCTGCACACGACTTCTCTTCTTCCTCCTCCTCCCCCCTCTGTGCTGCCGCAGGTGTTGAGGAAACAGCTGGGTCTGATGAAAATTGGTCCCATGCCTGTTCCTGCCGTAACGGTTCCTGGTCACGCTCATTCACAGCTTCATCCGCCACTCTACGCACAGCACGCTCCAAGAAGTAAGCGCAGGGAATTAAGTCGCTGATGGTGCCCTCACTGCGGCTCACCAGGTTGGTCACCTCCTCAAACGGCCGCATGAGCCTGCATGCATTTTCCATCAGTGTCCAGTTGTCGGGCCAGAACATCCCCATCTTCCCAGACTGTTTCATTCTACTGTAGTTGTAGAGGTAGTGGGTCACGGCTTTCTTCTGTTCTAGCAGGCGGGAGAACATGAGCAGGGTCGAGTTCCAGCGAGTCGGGCTATCGCAAATGAGGCGTCTCACCGGCATGTTGTTTTTGCGCTGAATTTCCACAAAGCGTGCCATGGCTGTGTAAGACCGCCTCAAATGCCCACAGAACTTCCTGGCCTGCTTCAGGACATTCGCTAAGCCAGGGTACTTTGCCACAAATCTTTGAACCACTAGATTCATGACATGTGCCATGCAGGGTATGTGTGTCAGCTTCCCCATATGCAAAGCGGCAAGCAGATTGCTGCCATTGTCGCACACCACGTTGCCTATCTCCAGGTGGTGCGGGGTCAGCCACTCATCCACCTGTTTCTTAAGAGCAGCCAGGAGAGCTGCTCCAGTGTGACTCTCCGCTTTGAGACAAGACATGTCTAAGATGGCGTGACACCGTCTTACCTGGCATGCAGCATAGGCCCTGCGGAGCTGGGGCTGTGTAGCTGGAGAGGAGAACTGCCACTCAGCCAAGGAGGAGGAGGACAGCGAAGAGCATGTAGCAGGAGGAGAGGAGGTGGCAGGAGGCCTGCCTGCAAGCCGTGGAGGTGTCACAATTTGGTCCGCTGCGCCCTGCTTGCCATCGTTCACCACCAGGTTCACCCAATGGGCTGTGTAGGTAATGTAGCGGCCCTGCCCGTGCTTGGCAGACCAGGCATCCGTGGTCAGGTGTACCCTTGACCCAACGCTCTTCGCAAGAGATGACACCACTTGCCTCTCAACTTCACGGTGCAGTTGGGGTATGGCCTTTCTCGAAAAATAAGTGCGGCCTGGCATCTTCCACTGTGGTGTTCCGATGGCCACAAATTTACGGAAGGCCTCAGAGTCCACCAGCCGGTATGGTAACAGCTGCCGAGCTAACAGTTCCGCCACGCCAGCTGTCAGACGCCGGGCAAGGGGGTGACTGGCCGAAATTGGCTTCTTCCGCTCAAACATTTCCTTCACGGACACCTGACTGCTGCTGTGGGCAGAGGAGCAGGAACCGCTCAAGGGCAGAGGCGGAGTGGAGGAGGGTGCCTGTGAAGGTGGAAGGGAGAAAGCGGCAGAAGCAGATAATGCACCTGATGGAGGAGGAAGAGGAGAAGGAGGGTGGCGTTGCTTTTGTGTGCTGCTGCTGCTTTTGCTCAGGTGGCCATCCCATTGCTGTTTGTGCCTTTTCTCCAGGTGCCTTCGTAAGGCACTTGTCCCTACGTGAGTGTTGGCCTTTCCACGGCTCAATTTTTGTTGGCAGAGCGAACAGATGGCTTTGGTCCGATCTGAGGCACACACATTAAAAAATTTCCACACCGCTGAGCCACCCTGGGATGTGGGCACTATGGGGACCTCAGCAGCTGATGCTGAAGGGCAAGTTGGCTGGCTGTACATAGGTGGCGATACATGGTGCCGGACTCTGCCACCAGCTGTTTCTGACGAAGAGCTGCCCCAGCTTCTTTCAGCAACTTCTCTCCTCCTACTACTCTCTGACTCCCCCTCTGAACTGTCCCCCTCTTCATCTCCTCTATTGGGAACATACAGAGGATCCCTATTACCGTCATCATCATAGTCATCCTGCCCAGCTTCGCTTGCCTCAGACAAATCCAAACTTGCACCATCAGTAGGTCCTTCATCCTCCTGACACGTTACATCCATAGTGTTGCCGCGTAACTCAGACATATGAGCTGGTGAAAATTCATCTGGCTGTAACAACAATGGCTGTGCATCAGTGATTTCACCACTAAATAATTCTTGCGAAGTGTCAAATGCAGCGGAAGTGGTGCTAGTAGTAGCGCTGGTGGCTGAGCAAGATGAGGCGTTCTGTGTCGCTAAATACTCAACCACGTCCTGACAATCTTGGAAGGTGATGGGACGTGCCTTCTTCCGAGCACTGTACTGTGGGCCAGGTCCACACGAAATTACATTTACACGACCTCGCGCAGACCTGCCGGGTGGCCTTCCTCTGGCTCTGGCACTACCTCTTCCTCTACCTGTTTTGTCCATATCGGGTATGCACGGAGTGGTATATCACACTGCGTGCACTCACGTAGGTAGGTGGGTTCACTTAACTGCACAGGTATGCGCACTGATGCGGTGGGTTCACTGAACAGAACAGGTATACAGTGGCGGGTTCACAGAACAGGTATGCAGTGGCAGGTTCACTGAACACAACAGGTATGCAGTGGCGGGTTCACTGAACAGGTATACAGTGGCGGGTTCACTGAACAGAACAGGTATGCAGTGGTGGGTTCACTAAACAGAACAGGTATACAGTGGCGGGTTCACTAAACAGAACAGGTATACAGTGGCGGGTTCACAGAACAGGTATGCAGTGGCAGGTTCACTGAACACAACAGGTATGCAGTGGCGGGTTCACTGAACAGAACAGGTATGCAGTGGCGGGTTCACTGAACAGGTATACAGTGGCGGGTCCACTGAACAGAACAGGTATGCAGTGGCGGGTCCACTGAACAGGTATACAGTGGCGGGTCCACTGAACAGAACAGGTATGCAGTGGCGGGTTCACTAAACAGAACAGGTATACAGTGGCGGGTCCACTGAACAGAACAGGTATGCAGTGGCGGGTTCACTGAACAGGTATACAGTGGCGGGTCCACTGAACAGAACAGGTATGCAGTGGCGGGTTCACTAAACAGAACAGGTATACAGTGGCGTGTTCACTAAACAGAACAGGTATACAGTGGCGGGTTCACAGAACAGGTATGCAGTGGCAGGTTCACTGAACACAACAGGTATGCAGTGGCGGGTTCACTGAACAGGTATACAGTGGCGGGTCCACTGAACAGAACAGGTATGCAGTGGCGGGTTCACTGAACAGGTATACAGTGGCGGGTCCACTGAACAGAACAGGTATGCAGTGGCGGGTTCACTAAACAGAACAGGTATACAGTGGCGGGTTCACTAAACAGAACAGGTATACAGTGGCGGGTTCACAGAACAGGTATGCAGTGGCAGGTTCACTGAACACAACAGGTATGCAGTGGCGGGTTCACTGAACAGGTATACAGTGGCGGGTCCACTGAACAGAACAGGTATGCAGTGGCGGGTTCACTAAACAGAACAGGTATACAGTGGCGGGTTCACTAAACAGAACAGGTATACAGTGGCGGGTTCACAGAACAGGTATGCAGTGGCAGGTTCACTGAACACAACAGGTATGCAGTGGCGGGTTCACTGAACAGGTATACAGTGGCGGGTACACTGAACAGAACAGGTATGCAGTGGCGGGTTCACTGAACAGGTATACAGTGGCCGGTCCACTGAACAGAACAGGTATGCAGTGGCGGGTTCACTGAAGAGGTATGCAGTGGTGGGTTCACAGAACAGGTATGCAGTGGTGGGTTCACAGCACAGGTATGCAGTGGTGGGTTCACAGCACAGGTATGCAGTGGTGGGTTCACAGAACAGGTATACGGTGGTGGGTTCACAGCACAGGTATGCAGTGGTGGGTTCAATGAACAGGTATACAGTGGCGGGTCCACTGAACAGAACAGGTATGCAGTGGCAGGTTCACTGAACAGGTATGCAGTGGTGGGTTCACAGCACAGGTATGCAGTGGTGGGTTCACAGAACAGGTATACGGTGGTGGGTTCACAGCACAGGTATGCAGTGGTGGGTTCAATGAACAGGTATACAGTGGCGGGTCCACTGAACAGAACAGGTATGCAGTGGCAGGTTCACTGAACAGGTATGCAGTGGTGGGTTCACAGCACAGGTATGCAGTGGTGGGTTCACTGAACAGGTATGCAGTGGTGGGTTCACAGCACAGGTATGCAGTGGTGGGTTCACAGCACAGGTATGCAGTGGTGGGTTCACAGCACAGGTATGCAGTGGTGGGTTCACAGCACAGGTATGCAGTGGTGGGTTCACAGAACAGGTATGCAGCCAGACAGGAACAAGTTAAGCCTAACTAATCTTTCCCTGAGAGACAGTCTGCAGCAGCTCGCCCTACTCTCACTAACGCAGGCAGCACACGAGTGACCGTAATGGCCGCCGCTGCCTGCCTTATATAAGGGGGGGGTGGGGCTCCAGGGGCTAGTGTAGCCTAATTGGCTACACTGGGCCTGCTGACTGTGATGTAGAGGGTCAAAGTTGACCCTCCATGTGCATTATGGGGCGAACCGAACTTCCGCAAAGGTTCGCCTGCGGGACGCGAACGCGAACCACTGAAGTTCGCATGGAACCGTTCGCAGGCGAACCGTTCGGCCCAACTCTAGACATATCTGATTATATAACTGTTTGAGTGCGGTTGATACTTATTAGAACTATCTTTGAAAAATTCTCTAGATCGCGGACTTATGTCTGAGGGTCCTTTACTGGTAAGATCTTTTTGATTACACTGGCCGCTGTATCCTGATATACGCATAAATCTTGATTGGTATGTAACTTTTTGTACAATTTATATTATGTTTTTAACAGATGTATATGTGTACTGAGTGCCTCTGAGGAAGCGGCCTTGTGCCGTGAAACACGTGTCAGGCAACCTTTGTGCGATTTGGGAATCCGAATTTAACCCGCATGTCTGTCTTGTATATGGAAGAAAACTCATATTGAGAGGAATTAAAGGACTATTTGTTCATATAAAGCCCCGTGATTGTTTTTGGATGTTGTAAATTTTGACTTGGGGTGGAACAACACTATTTGGTTTTACTAGTATTTGTATTGCTAAGTAGTTAAAGAAGAGCTTTACTGAATTTAGCTTAATTTATAAAATTGCTTATTTTGTACAACATTATAATGTCTTTACGGTTCCTCTTTAACCTTTTAAGGATCACTAGTAGTAGCGCTGGTGGCTGAGCAAGATGAGGCGTTCTGTGTCGCTAAATACTCAACCACGTCCTGACAATCTTGGGAGGTGATGGGACGTGCCTTCTTCCGAGCACTGTACTGTGGGCCAGGTCCACACGAAATTACATTTACACGACCTCACGCAGACCTGCCGGGTGCCCTTCCTCTGGCTCTGGCACTACCTCTTCCTCTACCTGTTTTGTCCATATCGGGTATGCACGGAGTGGTATATCACACTGCGTGCACTCACGTAGGTAGGTGGGTTCACTTAACTGCACAGGTATGCGCACTGATGCGGTGGGTTCACTGAACAGAACAGGTATACAGTGGCGGGTTCACAGAACAGGTATGCAGTGGCAGGTTCACTGAACACAACAGGTATGCAGTGGCGGGTTCACTGAACAGGTATACAGTGGCGGGTTCACTGAACAGAACAGGTATGCAGTGGTGGGTTCACTAAACAGAACAGGTATACAGTGGCGGGTTCACTAAACAGAACAGGTATACAGTGGCGGGTTCACAGAACAGGTATGCAGTGGCAGGTTCACTGAACACAACAGGTATGCAGTGGCGGGTTCACTGAACAGAACAGGTATGCAGTGGCGGGTTCACTGAACAGGTATACAGTGGCGGGTCCACTGAACAGAACAGGTATGCAGTGGCGGGTCCACTGAACAGGTATACAGTGGCGGGTCCACTGAACAGAACAGGTATGCAGTGGCGGGTTCACTAAACAGAACAGGTATACAGTGGCGGGTCCACTGAACAGAAAAGGTATGCAGTGGCGGGTTCACTGAACAGGTATACAGTGGCGGGTCCACTGAACAGAACAGGTATGCAGTGGCGGGTTCACTAAACAGAACAGGTATACAGTGGCGGGTTCACTAAACAGAACAGGTATACAGTGGCGGGTTCACAGAACAGGTATGCAGTGGCAGGTTCACTGAACACAACAGGTATGCAGTGGCGGGTTCACTGAACAGGTATACAGTGGCGGGTCCACTGAACAGAACAGGTATGCAGTGGCGGGTTCACTAAACAGAACAGGTATACAGTGGCGGGTTCACAGAACAGGTATGCAGTGGCAGGTTCACTGAACACAACAGGTATGCAGTGGCGGGTTCACTGAACAGGTATACAGTGGCGGGTCCACTGAACAGAACAGGTATGCAGTGGCGGGTTCACTAAACAGAACAGGTATACAGTGGCGGGTCCACTGAACAGAACAGGTATGCAGTGGCGGGTTCACTAAACAGAACAGGTATACAGTGGCGGGTTCACAGAACAGGTATGCAGTGGCAGGTTCACTGAACACAACAGGTATGCAGTGGCGGGTTCACTGAACAGGTATACAGTGGCGGGTCCACTGAACAGAACAGGTATGCAGTGGCGGGTTCACTGAACAGAACAGGTATACAGTGGCGGGTTCACTATACAGAACAGGTATACAGTGGCGGGTTCACAGAACAGGTATGCAGTGGCAGGTTCACTGAACACAACAGGTATGCAGTGGCGGGTTCACTGAACAGGTATACAGTGGCGGGTACACTGAACAGAACAGGTATGCAGTGGCGGGTTCACTGAACAGGTATACAGTGGCGGGTCCACTGAACAGAACAGGTATGCAGTGGCGGGTTCACTGAACAGGTATGCAGTGGTGGGTTCACAGAACAGGTATGCAGTGGTGGGTTCACAGCACAGGTATGCAGTGGTGGGTTCACAGCACAGGTATTCAGTGGTGGGTTCAATGAACAGGTATACAGTGGCGGGTCCACTGAACAGAACAGGTATGCAGTGGCAGGTTCACTGAACAGGTATGCAGTGGTGGGTTCACAGCACAGGTATGCAGTGGTGGGTTCACTGAACAGGTATGCAGTGGTGGGTTCACAGCACAGGTATGCAGTGGTGAGTTCACAGCACAGGTATGCAGTGGTGGGTTCACAGCACAGGTATGCAGTGGTGGGTTCACAGCACAGGTATGCAGTGGTGGGTTCACAGAACAGGTATGCAGCCAGACAGGAACAAGTTAAGCCTAACTAATCTTTCCCTGAGAGACAGTCTGCAGCAGCTCGCCCTACTCTCACTAACGCAGGCAGCACACGAGTGACCGTAATGGCCGCCGCTGCCTGCCTTATATAAGGGGGGGGGGGGGCTCCAGGGGCTAGTGTAGCCTAATTGGCTACACTGGGCCTGCTAACTGATGTAGAGGGTCAAAGTTGACCCTCCATGTGCATTATGGGGCGAACCGAACTTTCGCAAAGGTTCGCCTGCGGGACGCGAACGCGAACCACTGAAGTTCGCATGGAACCGTTCGCAGGCGAACCGTTCGGCCCAACTCTAGACATATCTGATTATATAACTGTTTGAGTGAGGTTGATACTTATTAGAACTATCTTTGAAAAATTCTCTAGATCGCGGACTTATGTCTGAGGGTCCTTTACTGGTAAGATCTTTTTGATTACACTGGCCGCTGTATCCTGATATACGCATAAATCTTGATTGGTATGTAACTTTTTGTACAATTTATATTATGTTTTTAACAGATGTATATGTGTACTGAGTGCCTCTGAGGAAGCGGCCTTGTGCCGTGAAACACGTGTCAGGCAACCTTTGTGCGATTTGGGAATCCGAATTTAACCCGCATGTCTGTCTTGTATATGGAAGAAAACTCATATTGAGAGGAATTAAAGGACTATTTGTTCATATAAAGCCCCGTGATTGTTTTTGGATGTTGTAAATTTTGACTTGGGGTGGAACAACACTATTTGGTTTTACTAGTATTTGTATTGCTAAGTAGTTAAAGAAGAGCTTTACTGAATTTAGCTTAATTCCCCCCCCCCCCCCTCCTGTGACCAGACTATTTTTTTTACAAATTAGTGCTCTGCAGCATTAACTGGACTGCTGAATATGCAAATCATGTCTTTGTTCTCCCTGATGGCTAAACATACCTCCAGAACCGCTTGAATGCATCACTGCTGAATATGCAAATCAACTTTTTGTTGTCCCTGATGGCTAAACATTCCTCCAGAACCTCTGGAATGTAATTATGCTTCAGCTTGGTAAGATTGCAGAGCCAAACTAATCCAACATGCATACAGCCTGTTTTGGATTGGTTGATCCTGATTAGTGTCCCTTTTCAAAATCCGAATCCGATTCGGATCCGGATACCCAGATATCCGATCCGGGGCGGATATCCGATTTCAAAATTTTCCAATCCGAATCGGATATCCGACCCTAGTATCCAGCAAATTTAATATCCGGATAGAAAAAATGGAAGTGGCCTTTAAATTGCTTTAAAAACTTTTTAGGGTATATGAGGCATGTAGCATCATTATTTTGATAAAGGGGAGCACTAATTCATGATGTGGGGACTTAAAATCCCCCCCCCCAAAAAAAAAAAAAAAAAAAAAAAAAAATGGCTGTCAATTAACATTAGGCCTAGGTTCCAGTCAGCGGTCGTGCAGCCCATATTGTGTCCAAAGTCCAACCGCACAACTGGGACATGACAGTTTTCAGCCAAGACACCACCAAAAAATTATGCAGCAATTGTGTTTTGGGTTAAATATATGTGGTATCAGTGGCCTGTGGCACCCTGGCCTGGCGGTGGGAGCTGCACAGGCAGCAGGAGCAGGGCAATGCAGCAGCAGCAGGTGTAATGTGTGCCAGGAGCATGCCGGACGTGGCACAATGCAATTGGCACTTAGCACATGTCACGTGGCACTTGGCACATGTCACGTGTCACGTGGCAATTGGCAGAGTGACAGTCAGACAGCAGAGGAGAAGACACTAGTGCACACTAAATGTCACACTGCCACTGCTCACAGCACAGCAGTTCTGTAGAAAGCTAACACAGTAGTACTACTGCTCTAACAACTACTAGCAATGACTGCAGTACTACAGTACTAACTACACAATAACACAGTAATCCTATCCCCTAATCCCTAACCTAACCTATACCTAAGGCTAATAGCTGGCCAGCAGCTGGCCTGGTCTGTGCACAGCACACACACAGACACACAGCAGCTGCCTGCAGAAGACACTCTGACTGTCACACAAATGACATCAAGCTAATTAATGATTTAACAATAGTGTAGTGATAGTGAAGGGGTTAATAACTGAACAGCTTTAGGTTTATCACTGCTAGGCCAGCAGCACTGGAGCACACACTCTGACTGTCACACTATGACATCAATCAATCTAATTAAGGATTTAACAATAGTGTAGTGATAGTAGTGAAAGGGTTAATCACTGAACAGCTTTAGGTTTATAACTGTGTACAGCCCTTGCTAGGCCATCAGCACTGGAGCATGTCTCTCAGTGAGCATTCAGCAAGCTAAGACGATATGTCTCATCATGGCAGCCCTCCTTATTATACAGGGGGGCTGGCCAGGGTTCCTTTCTGTGATTGGGTGCCAGGGTTTAGGCTGGGAGCCCTCTGATTGGCTCAATGAGGTCAGGTGGGGCTGCCCAGGGTTCCCCTCTGTGATTGGTTGCTAGGGCTTCTGCTGGGAGCCCTCTGATTGGCTCCAGGACATAATCTCCTTAGTTACAGTATTTCGGATCCGGATATCCGCAATATCCGCGGATATCCACGTTATGCGCCCAAATATCCACAGATAGCTAGCCGGATTTTTTTAAAAATCTGGAATCCAAATCAGATAGCGTAAAAAAGTTCGGATATCCGGGTTACCCAGATATCCAGAATCCTGATGAGCACCACTGATCCTGATCAGTGCATGCATCCAGAGTAAGGGCTTGTTCACAATAAGGGTGTTTTCGGCTTTTTCAAGCCCCAGCGATTTTCAAAATCGGCCTAAAAGCGATTGTGCAATGATTCCCTATAAGAGTGTTCACATATGAGCGGTTCGATTCCGATTCACTCAATAGAGTGCTGCCTGTACCATTTTTGGGGCGATTTGCCTCAATGGAAGGTATAGAGAAATCTCAAAATGCTTGAAAAAGCGGTTAGTACAGTGATTTCTCCAGCGCATTTAAGAATAAATACTTGCGTCAGGAAGTGAAAAAACAAATCGCTCAGCAAAAGCGCTTAGAAAAGTGTTGTAAAAAAAACCAAATGCGCAGGTAAGCCGCTAAAAGAAATCACAAAATCGCAAAAATCCGGCGCCAGCGATTGCGATTTTAGATGTGAACAAGGCCTTACAGATCATGGTGAACCAGGGGCTGAAAGAGATCAAAAAGCCTACTTACTAAAATGCTATGCGAAAAAGAAGTTTGCCTACTTAAAACAGAAGCATATTCAGCAGTGATGCACTATGGGACACCTCACTCCAACCTGAATTATTGCAAATGCTTTCTGTTTTAAAGTTCCAGAAGATTGCAGGAAAGGCAGTAATCTTGACTGATTCCCAAGGGATGCCTTGTGACTTTTGAAAAAAAGGTAAACATTGACTGCACACACCTTTAACTACTTGCTGACCGCTCCATGCCAATTGGCGTGAACGCGGTGGCAGCTCCAGGACCACTCCATGACGATTGGCGTGAATGGCTTGGAATGGGGATTGCAGGGTGAGCGTGCGCGCCAATGCGCACGCATCCCCGCTCTTCTGATGGAGCTCCGCCGTCTAAGAAGTCTGTACAGCGCTGCACTGGGGATAGCCATGTGACACAGCTGTCCCCCTGGGAGATACAGAAGCGATCCGCAGTGATAGGCTGACGGGGGAAGGGAGGGAGAGGAAATTTAATAACAAAAAATTAAAATAAATATTTATAAAAAAATAATGTAACACACCTGGCGGTGATCTGACCCCACCAACAGAAAGCTCTGTTTGTGGGGAGAAAAGGCGGGGGGGGGGGGGGAATCACTTGTGTTCTGACCTTAAAGCTGCAGTGGCCTATTTCTGTAAAAATGTTAACACTGCGGCCCTCAAGTGGTTAAAAACAAACAAAAAGAAAACCTACAGTTGAGGCATAACGTAGTAAGGTAGATAACCTCTTGGCCACCCTTCCTCCAATACAAGCTGTCCCCTTCAGAATTAGGCCCCGTTTCCACTATCGCGAAGACCGCCACGATTACGCAGAGTTTCCCCGCACATGAATCGCATGGGGAAACTCTGCCATAGGGGAGAATGGCGCCGCCGTCCGAATCGCTTGTGGTAGCGATTCGGACGGAACCCCCCACAGAATTCGTGGCGGAGGCCGCGATTCCCATAGCCGTACATGGCACGGCTCATGGGATTCGCCTGCGATCCCGCCCACCTGCTCAGTGCCGGCGTGCGTCTCGCAAACGCACGCCGCACAAGTGGAAACGAGGCCTTAGTTGTGACCACTGTGGTAGGGGGTTTCACCACACTATCAGCGACACATACATCCCTGAAATGATAAAGATTTCACATGGGTATCTCATGGGTATCTGCTACTTATCGGAATTAAGTTCAATCCTGGGTTAAAAGTTCCTCTTTAAACATTTCTTTTTTTTTTCATTAAGTTCAAGGGTGTCTATCTCCTAAACTGTTGTTCTGATGAGAAACCTGAATTGTGTTCTAATTTTTCAGAGCTGTAAGCCATGGAAAATTTGACTGGAGGACTGGTTTGAACTCATTTATTCTAATAGGCTTGTTATTCAGTTACAGAGTATGATAAAACTCAAAGCAAAATCTTGAAGACAGATTGATGGTGGGAAACGTATGAGCACAGATTGTTAGTGGTGGAAAAAGACAGCTGTGTACGTCAAGCAAATACACTGCAGATACACAGGACGGCAAATGACTAGAGCGGTTATCAAGTGGAACTAAAGATGTGACATCAGCCATCAAGTACTGGCTTTGAGTTAAAATATAACACAAACTGATGCAAAATTAATTACAGGGCCACAATTACAAATCACGGGGTCCCCAGCAAAATGTTGGTACTCCCTTCCTCAAACTCAAATCTATTTTCCCCCTTCCACAGTAAGGCCTAGTGCACACCAGAGCGGTTCTGCTGCAGTTTGCGATCTGCTTGCGGGTGCGGATCCGCTAGGGTAATGTATTTCAATGGGCTGGTGCACACCAGAGCGGGAGGCGTTTTGCAGAAACGCATACTCCCGGGCTGCTGCAGATTTTGGATTGCGGATGCGTTTCTGCCTCAATGTTAAGTATAGGAAAACCGCAAACCGCTCTGAAAAACGGCACTTCAGAGCGGTTTGCCAGGCGTTTTTTGTTACAGTAGCTGTTCAGTAACAGCTTTACTGTAACAATACATGAAATCTACTACACCAAAAACGCTTCACAAAACCGCAAAACGCTAGCTGAAACGCTACAGAAAAAGAAGAAAAAGCGTTTCAAAATCTGCTAGCATTTTGCGGATCCGCTAGCGGTTTTTGGTGTGCACCGGGCCTAACTGAGCCCATCTGCCTGGCCTTAGAGCTGTATTACAAGTGCAACCGCCACGACAACCCCACCTCCCTCTTCCTAATAGGAAGTGGGCCGAACTAACCCCTGTCCTGGGGGGATCCTTGTAATTGAGGGTGGTGGCACACTTGTGTCTGCAATGACTGCTAACCCTGCAGAACTTTATCTCACAAATGACTTGTTTAAATGACACTTAAGTAAAAAAAAAAAAGATTTTAACTTACTTGGGGCTTCTACCAGCCACCTGGACTCTACTGTGCCCACAACGTCCTCCTGATCCCCTATGGGCAGCGACCCCCACAAAGCTGAGCTGTTGCTGACTGTTGGTGGCTACTGCCCACACGTGGCCCTGAGCCTCGTGCACCCTGGTGGCGCTCCCACGGCCAGAGGCATTCTCCGCATGCACAGTAGTGAATTACACATACTGCGCAGGTGCAGAATGCTCCTGGCCATGGGAGCACGATCAGGGTGCGTGCAGTCACCAGGCTGCACGTGTGCAGTAGCCCAGCTTTGCAGGGGTTGCCACTGCTGCCCAGAGGGGATCAGGAGGACGTTGTGGGCACAGTAGGAGTCCAGGGGGCTGGAAGAAGCAGGGGTGCAGCTAAGGTTTTTGTGGCCCCAAGCAGACTGTAGTAAGTGGCCCTATCCTGCGCCGCGACAGAAAATGGGTGTGGCTATCCCGCATAAGTGGGCGTGGCCATGACATGTGGGTGGAGCGGGAGGGCGGATTGGGGCGGGGCTGTTTGCAGGGAAAAATGGATGTGGGGGCGATTGAGGCACCGAGAAATGGGCGTGGCCATGACATTGTATGGGCAGAGCTTAACCGTAGCACAGCAAATATAGCCAACTATGACCATTAAATAATAAATGCAGCAACAGTTACCCCAGACACCAGAAAATAAAAACGCAATTTGTGCAACATTTCAGCAGAAAACAAACGCAATTTGTGCAACATTTCAACAGAAAACAAACACAATTTGGGCCACATTTCAGCAGAAATCAAATGCAATTTGGGCCACATTTCAGCAGAAATCAAACGCAATTTGGACCACATTTCAGCAGAAATCAAACGCAATTTGGGCCCATGTTCAGCAGAAATCAAACGCAATTAGGGCACATTTTCAGCAGAAATCAAACGCAATTAGGGCACATTTTCAGCAGAAATCAAACGCAATTAGGGCACAGTTCAGCAGAAATCAAACGCAATTAGGGCACATTTTCAGCAGAAATCAAATGCAATTAGGGCACATTTTCAGCAGAAATCAAACGCAATTAGGGCACAGTTCAGCAGAAATCAAACGCAATTAGGGCACATTTTCAGCAGAAATCAAACGCAATTAGGGCACATTTTCAGCAGAAATCAAATGCAATTACGGCACATTCTCAGAAGAAATCAAACGCAATTAGGGCACAGTTCAGCAGAAATCAAACGCAATTAGGGCACATTTTCAGCAGAAATCAAATGCAATTAGGGCTACATTTTCAGCAGAAATCAAATGCAATTAGGACACAGTTCAGCAGAAATCAAACGCAATTAGGGCACAGTTCAGCAGATATCAAATGCAATTAGGGCACATTTTCAGCAGATAAGGGCTGCAAAAAAGAAAAGAATTTACTCACCTGGCACTGGCAGAAGTCTTCTCTCCCCTTCTCCTCTCCTGGCCGGTGGCCGGCTCCTCAGGCGCGCAGTTCCCACAGAGCTCCCTCCCTCCTCCAATCTCCCTCGCTGATTGAATGCAGGGCTACGGGAAGATGGCCACCCGAAGCCCTGTACTGGAGACATAAATAGTCTCCAGAGCAGGGCTTCGGCGGCGGCCATCTTCCCGTAGCCCTGCTGCCCTGCTCTGCTCTGCCAGCCCTGCGGGGCTGCGGGAAAACAGTGACGTCACGCCGATGTCACTGAGCCGCCGAAGCCCCTAAGATCTTGAGGCCCCAAGCGGCCGCTTGGTTTGCTTTATGCCTCGCGGCGCCCCTGGGAAGAAGCCCCAGGTAAGCTAAAACTTTTTTTTTTTTTTTTTTACCCAAGATTCCCTTTATGGTACACCTAAACTGTGAGAAATGTATTTCCTTTTAAAGGGATCCTAAACTGAGAAGGATATGGAGTTTTCCTTTTAAAATAATACCAGTTTCCTGACTCTCCTGCTGATCATGTATCTCTAATACTTTTAACAACAGCCCCTCAACAAGCATGCAGATCAGGTGCTCTGACTGAATTCAGACTGGATTAGCTGCATGCTTGTTTCAGGTGTGTGATTCAGCCACTGCTGCAGCCAAAGAGATCAGCAGGACTGACAAGCAACTGGTATTGTTTAAAAGGAAACATCCATATCCCTCTCCATTGGCAAACGCAGGTATCCTGCAGCTCACAGCTCTGCCCCCTTTCTTTCCATGCTACAGTTGACTTTGGATGGAGCAGCAGGGTGTGTACACAGCATGGGGAACTTAACAAAGTCAGGTATGAGCATAGCCCTGTGCCCTACAGTGTGAATGCTTCACTTCACTAAAGGTGCGTACACACGTCAGATAAAAGTCTTTGGAAAATGAAAGATCACAGACCAATTTTACCCCCTTTCATGTAGTATGAGAGGCATACTCTACACAGTCTATTCTATGGAGCTGAACTCCCCATCAGACAAAAATCTTTGCAAGATGCTGCACACACAGATGCTGTACACATGCAACAGATCAGTATCTGCAAAAGATCTGTTCCTGCAAAAGGCATTCATAGTCTATGATATCTGCAGATCCCATACACACCTTGTTTAATGGACATTCATCTGCAGATCAGACAATTATCTGCCGATCTGAAGATCCAAGCTGGTGGATCTGATCTACAGATAATTGTCCGTTAAACAAGGTGTGTATGAGATCTGCAGATATCATAGACTTTGAATGCATTTTGCAGGAATGGATCTTTTGCAGGAACAGATCTTTTGCAGATACTGATCTGTTGAATGTGTACAGCGGTCTTTGTGTGCAGCATCTTGCAAAGATTTTTATCTGATGGGGAGTATAGCTCCATAGAATAGACTGTGTAGAGTATGGCTCTCATACTACATGAAAGGGGGTAAAATTGGTCTGTGATCTTTCATTTTCCAAAGACTTTTATCTGACGTGTGTACCCACCTTTACTCTTTCATTACCAATGTTGGCTGTCCTCATTATTATCTGTATCCAAACTGTTCCTGATTGATCCTGTTGTCAGTCGGGAAATTGCATTATGTGTACCAAGCATGATGTCCTACCACATTATTATACTGTATTGGATGGATGCATGGATGAGGGAGACCTGTCAGGAATCCTCCCCTTGAAAATCCTGGGTTTGCCCCTGCTCTCAGTTAAAGCAGGAGGATTAGCCATACTATGCCAGGGAAAAAACACATATATAAGTAGATAAATACTTGATCTACATATATAACACATGTACTGTATTGTACTGCCTACTAGTGTTGGGCGAACAGTGTTCGCCACTGTTCGGGTTCTGCAGAACATCACCCTGTTCGGGTGATGTTCGAGTTCGGCCGAACACCTGATGGTGTTCGGCCAAACCGTTCGGCCACATGGCCGAACTAAGAGCGCATGGCCGAACGTTCCCCGAACGTTCGGCTAGCGCTGTGATTGGCCGAACGGGTCACGTGGTTCGGACCCGAACGCGCTCTGATTGGCCGAACTGTCACGTGGTTCGGGTAAATAAATACCCGAACCACGTCATATCTCCGCCATTTGTCTGTGGGTTTAGCTTTGGGTAGGCAGGCAGGGTAGTTCGCGCTCCAGCCACGCTAGCCAGGGTCCCCCCAGTCATTGTGTCGCTGCTGGGAATAGTAGTACACCGCTCGCTCAGCCACACTATATAGCATTGTGTTTACTGCCACTCTGTGTACCTCGCTCAGCCACACTATATAGCATTCTGTTTACTGCCACTCTGTGTCTGCTGGGAATAGTAGTACACCGCTCGCTCAGCCACACTATATAGCATTCTGTTTACTGCCACTCTGTGTACCTCGCTCAGCCACACTATATAGCAATCTGTTTACTGCCACTCTGTGTCTGCTGGGAATAGTAGTACACCGCTCGCTCAGCCACACTATATAGCATTCTGTTTACTGCCACTCTGTGTACCTCGCTCAGCCACACTATATAGCATTCTGTTTACTGCCACTCTGTGTCTGCTGGGAATAGTAGTACACCGCTCGCTCAGCCACACTATATAGCATTGTGTTTACTGCCACTCTGTGTACCTCGCTCAGCCACACTATATAGCATTCTGTTTACTGCCACTCTGTGTCTGCTGGGAATAGTAGTACACCGCTCGCTCAGCCACACTATATAGCATTGTGTTTACTGCCACTCTGTGTACCTCGCTCAGCCACACTATATAGCATTGTGTTTACTGCCACTTTGTGTCTGCTGGGAATAGTAGTACACCGCTCGCTCAGCCACACTATATAGCATTGTGTTTACTGCCACTCTGTGTACCTCGCTCAGCCACACTATATAGCATTCTGTTTACTGCCACTCTGTGTCTGCTGGGAACAGTAGTACACCGCTCGCTCAGCCACACTATATAGCATTGTGTTTACTGCCACTCTGTGTACCTCGCTCAGCCACACTATATAGCATTGTGTTTACTGCCACTCTGTGTCTGCTGGGAATAGTAGTACACCGCTCGCTCAGCCACACTATATAGCATTCTGTTTACTGCCACTCTGTGTCTGCTGGGAATAGTAGTACACCGCTCGCTCAGCCACACTATATAGCATTGTGTTTACTGCCACTCTGTATACCTCGCTCAGCCACACTATATAGCATTGTGTTTACTGCCACTCTGTGTCTGCTGGGAATAGTAGTACACCGCTCGCTCAGCCACACTATATAGCATTGTGTTTACTGCCACTCTGTGTACCTTGCTCAGCCACACTATATAGCATTGTGTTTACTGCCACTCTGTGTCTGCTGGGAACAGTAGTACACCGCTCGCTCAGCCACACTAGATAGCATTGTGTTTACTGCCACTCTGTGTCTGCTGGGAACAGTAGAACACCGCTCGCTCAGCCACACTATATAGCATTGTGTTTACTGCCACTCTGTGTACACCGCTCACCCAGCACACTATATAGCATTGTGTTTACTGCCACTCTTTGTCTCCTGGGAACAGTAGTACACCGCTCGCTCAGCCACACTATATAGCATTGTGTTTACTGCCACTCTGTGTACACCGCTCACCCAGCACACTATATAGCATTGTGTTTACTGCCACTCTGTGTACACCGCTCACCCAGCACACTATATAGCATTGTGTTTACTGCCACTCTGTGTCTGCTGGGAACAGTAGTACACTGCCGCTCACTCAGTCACCCCATTACTATATAGCATTGCTGGGATCTGTAGTACTCTGCTCACCCACCCATACCATTGTACTGCCAGTCACTGTGTATATTGCTGGGATCTGTAGTACTTCACTCACCGTCAACCACTATATAGCATTGCGTACTCTGCCAGTCAGTGTGTATATTGCTGGGATCAGTAATACTCCACTCAACGTCAACCACTATATGAGCTCACCATGAGTTCCTCAGAGACCGCCGCTGTGAGCAGCACTCCCAACAACAGCAACAGCCAACGCCCCACGCAAGCTATAACATCCACCCCAGCAGCCAGTGGTCAGCAGCAGCCCTCCCCGGAGGAGAACGTTGTGTCCATCGGTCCGGCGCCAGAGCGATTATTGAGGGCTGCCATTGAGGAGATGATGGGGCCTGATGTGGAGGAGGAGGTCGGGCTCAGGCCAGCATCCCAAGTTAATGTTGAGGACGATGAGGGGTCTGTGTCTGGGGATGTTGGGGTGGCAGAGGTGGTGGGTGGGTCAGACTCAGGAGAAGAGTTGTATGATGAGGATGATGATCGGGACCATCTGTATGTGCCTCAGAGTCCGACCCCGGAAAACATGTTGTATCGTGTGTCTAGGTACTAAAATCTGAGTTCCCACTTCCCAGTACTGCCCGGGTCCACGGATCCATATACTTTTTTGGGCAGCACTATCAAACTGTGGTACTATGAGTGAGTTGCCATGGTCCTTCTGTGCTGTCACACTCACCGTCTGTTTGCAGATGGATTGTTCAACACAGCTACGCCATCTGACATGTAGTCCTTGACCATCTTCTCCAGGCGATTGGTGTTGGAGGACATGGAACTGCCCGATTGCTGTTCTGTGGGCTGCTGCATGGGTGTCAGAAAATGTTCCCACTCCAAGGACACTGCCAATACCATTCCCTTTTGGGCACTGGCAGCAGCTTGTGTTCTTTGCTGCCCTCCTGGTCCTCCTGGGTTTGCTGAAGTCAGTCTGTCGGCATACAACTGGCTAGAGAAGGAGGAGGATGTCAATCTCCTCTCTAAAGTCTACATCCTCAAGGGCCTGCTGGAATTGTTCCATTTTTGACCTGTCTGACACTTTCTTCAATCAGTTTTTTAACATTGTGCTTGTATAAACTGGGTATAAACCCAGTAATTGGTGTTGTCCAGAATAATGAATAGTGAATAATGCGCGGGCCGCGTTCAATGCAGTCTAGCATGAATTGAGCCATGTGTGCCAGAGAATCCTGCCAGACTCCTCTGTCTTCATGTTCTTGTGAGCGTTGTGATTGTTGTGATGCACCATATTCGTCACCAGCATCACTTTCTTCCTCTTCTGCTGTCCATTCCCGCTAAATTGTGGAAGTCCAACGTGCACCGCTCTGTCCCTCGGCAGTGGGGGCATCCAATTCCTGCTCCAACTCCAGCTGTTCCTCGTCCTGTTCTTTGTCATAGCTGGGACCAGCGTTTCCTGAGGCAGGTTGCCTGATGTTGGTATCATCACGCTGATCGTTTTCATCTTCAGATTCCCCCACTTGCATCATGCCAGCGGTTTCCATCTTCAACATTGATTTCTTCAGTAAACACAGCAGTGGTATTGTAATGCTGACTGTAGAGTTGTCACTGCTCAGTCACAAGCAACGTTGATTGCTCAAAATTTTGGAGGACTTGGCAGAGATCCAACATGGTGGCCCAATCAGATCCACAGAAGCTTGGTAGCTAGCTGCTGGAATGCGCCTCGGCACTGCGCAAAAGCGTGCTAGCACGTGCAGCGTAGAATTCCAGCGCGTAGGGAGGGACATCACCCAGCGAGAGATGGTGCGCTAGATTGAAGCGCTCCTGCATCTCTTGGTGAGTCCTTCAGAAGCGGTACTGGACTTTAAAAAATGTTTTTTTTTTTTTTCCTTCAACAGAAGATTTGCCACGTTGGAGTGAGGAGGACGCCGCCGATCCCGACACCAAGCTGAACCCCAGGCAACTCCAAGCAGAGGATCTTCAGGAACCCTCAAGGCTTTGAGCAAGCTGAGGAGGATCAGCAGTCCCGACGAGACCTCTCCTCATATGTGACTGTGTGCAGTGGAGTAGAGCTCCCCAGAACAACCTCTCACTTGTCACTTTGTCACTGGTCACTTTGTCACGTTGTCATTTTGTCACTTTGTCACTTTGTCACTTGTCACTTTGTCATTTTGTCACTTTGTCACTGGTCACTTTGTCAGTCACTTTGTCACTTTGTCACTGGTCACTTTGTCACTTTTCACTTTGTCACTTGGTAACTTGTCACTTGGTCACTTGGTCACTTGTCCAGATGATCTCGGTACACCTCCTGCTATTCAAATTCCTGCACACATTGCTCTGGGATTTGGGTGTGATGAATGATGCATCTAACTGGCCACCGGAGGCAAGTAAGGCCTTCAAAACATTGAAAGCAGCTTTCTGTTCCGCCCCCATTTTGCGTCATGTTGAGTTGTTCACGTCATGTTCATCCTCGGCCTCGCCTTGCATTTCAGTGCGAGGTGCATTTTCCACAGAAAAAGGTTGTGAATCCGGGCACAACATTTGTGGCTGTTCCATTGACCTTTCACAGGTAGAAGATTGTGGGGGTGGGAATAGCTCCTCCGAATAGCCACGCCCCCTGAGGAAATGAGCAGGAAGCTCGTGAAACATGTCGGGGCTATAGCTGGCATCACCGTTTGTTTGCCCGACTCTCCTGCTGCTCGGACTACTGGGACCCCGTCCATGCACACCCACCCATGCGTCTTTGAGGGGCCACATACAGCACCACTGCTCCCCTGCTAAGGGATACCCTTTGATTTCAGAGATCAACCAAGCACACAGCAGCCATTACTGGGATGCCACCTCTAAGGTATTTTTGAATGAGAGCCTACTGTTTACTGGCTGAAGGCATGTATGCCTGTACGGTACGTACTCAGCCTATGTACATTGACAGTGCGCCCATGATGCCCAGCTGACATGGATGTCGTGATGCTTTTGCTGGCTGTCACCACACAACTGCTTGCTGTATCCTTTACCCAGTGGAGGTTCATGTGTTACATGTGCTGCATTAAAACAAGCTCTAAATTTGCATGACTCCTGCTGTGACCAATGCTGCTCTGATGTTCAGCTGACACGGATGTTGTGATGCTTTCCTTGCTATTTGCAATTGCTCAATCGCTTGCTGCATGCTCTCTCTAGAGGAGATCCATGAAACCTGCATGATCCCTGCTGTGACCAATGCTGCTTTGTTGTCACACTTTGTTGCTGCATGTGCTTGTTATATAGTCGCTGCTTAGAGGAGGACTGTCTTCAATCTGTAACCGTGGAGGAATTTTCACAAACAGCCACATGAACTATTTTTGGAGTATTTTGAGGTGCACCTCATTCTATCGCTGGGGGGTTGTTTTGTATGATATGCTGAATGGATGTATGTGGTGAGCTCCCATTAGTAGTTATAGGGTAGGTTAGATATTGAGGTCTGGGCAATTTTAAAGTTTTGTATGTCATTTTGATACTATTAAAATTTATACAGTATTTGATAAAAGTTCTTCTATGTGTATTTTTTGGCATGTACCATCCACCCTGTGTTTCCTTCCTTCAAAAGTTTAGCTCCTCCGAATAGCCCATTGTGTCCTGAAAACTACTCATTGCATTGCTTTGCGCACGCATTTTTTTGTCCTCATGCAAGGCCTGAGTTGCGCCTGAAAGCGTGGCCTTCTCCTCCTGCGCCTCCTCCTGTTCCATCACGTGTGCTGCTGCTGGTGCTGGGTTAACGTTACCGGTCCCTTTTCCTGGAACCTCTTCTCTGTATTACATTTATGACTGCATGGCGGTAAAAAGCATGTTACCTGTGCAAAGAAACATGACATTTTCCACATTTAAAAGACAGTTTTTCCTTTGAAACTTTACAATCAATTTTCTCAAAAACTATAAGTTCTTTTTCAAATTTTTTTTTTCCTCTTGTACCCACTCCCAAGGTGCACATACCCTGCAAATTTGGGGTATGTAGCATGTAAGGAAGCTTTACAAAGCACGAAAGTTCGGGTCCCCATTGACTTCCATTATGTTCGGAGTTCGGCGCGAACACCCGAACATCGCGGCGATGTTCGGCGAACGTTCGCGAACCCGAACATCTAGGTGTTCGCCCAACACTACTGCCTACGTTTTGATTTCAGTGAAATTTATTTAGTAAATGAAGAGAATTTTGTTCCTGGTGGGAACCATGTCTTTTGCCCACAGTTTGAGGCTAACGCCTGATGTAATTTCTTCCCTTAAATTTTTCTTCTTTTCTTCTCCAATCGCTGAGTCACCCCAGCCTTGCTTGTAAACACACGTGAGCAGAGGTGTTTCAACTAGGCAGCTTAAACACTGCAGTCTGCTCAGCTAATCAGTTAGAAGCAGGAAGATGGGAGGGTCATTGGCAATGGTACAGAAAACAGCCTGAAGGACTGAGAATATAATAACAGCAGAGAGATTCCTGAATAGATTGGAGAGCTTGTACTTGCAGGGAGAGATTTCTGGCAGCATTTTAAACACACTGCAGTGTTTAAATAGAATTTGGTTTTGTGGCTGACAATGGGTTCCCTTTAAGCCATATCAGTTGCTTGGCAGTCCTGCTGATCACCTGCCTCTAATACTCTTATCCATATACCCTGAACAAGTAAGTAGCCGGCCAATATGGTTAGAGGGGGGAAGGGGTCTTTAGGGTTAAGCAGCGGTAAGGGGGTCCATAGTGTTAGGCAAGGGTGGGTTGTTTTAAGGTCAAGCACCATCAAGGGAGTTTTAGGGTAAGGCAGTGCCGGGGGTGGGGTCCTTAGGGTTAGCCCACTCCGGGGAAGGGATCCTTAGTATTAGGTACCATAAGGGGGAGGTAGGGCTAGGCAGTGCCAGGGGGAATTGGTTTATGTTGTGCAATTTGATTGCTATTTTGCAGATGATACAAAATTGTGCAGAATCATCAACTCTCAGGAAGATAGTGTCATATTGCAACAGAATCTGGATAGGATGGCTATATGGGCACATACATGGCAGATGAAATTCAATGTTGACAAATGTAAAGTCATGCATTTTGGACGTACTAATGGTCTAGCACCATACAAAATAAATGGGATACAGTTGGGGACATCAAACTTGGAGAAGGACTTAGGAGTACTCATTGACAACAAGTTAAATAATCGTATTCAATGCCAAGCAGCTGCAGCTAAAGCTAACAAAATTTTGGGATGCATTAAAAGGGAAATAAAAACTCGAGATGCTAGCATAATATTGCCCCTGTTTAACTCTCTAGTAAGGCCACATCTGGAATATGGAATTCAGTTCTGGGCACCACATTACAAAAAAGATATTGCAGTTTTAGAGCAGGTGCAGAGACGAGCAACAAAATTGATACGTGGGATGGAAGGTCTCACTTATCAAGAAAGGTTAGATAAACTGGGTTTATTTAGTCTAGAGAAAAGACGCCTTAGAGGGGATCTAATTAACATGTATAAATACATCAGAGGGCAATATAATAGCTTGGCGGATGAGCTTTTTGTCCCTAGGCCTTCTCAAAGGACTAGACTAGAGGACATGATCTGCGCATGGAGGAAAAACGTTTTAGCCATTTATTTAGGAAAGGGTTCTTTACAGTTAGAGTGATTAAGATGTGGAATGCATTGCCACAGGAAGTCGTTATGGCAAACTCTATACATGCATTTAAAGGGGGCTTAGATGCTTTCCTTGTGTTGAAAGACATCCATGGCTACAATTACTAGGTAATGCCTAATGATGTTGATCCAGGGATTTTATCTGATTGCCATCTGGAGTCGGGAAGGAATTTTTCCCTTTAGGGGCTAATTGGACCATGCCTTGTAAGGGTTTTTTCGCTTTCCTCTGGATCAACAGGGATATGTGAGGGAGCAGGCTGGTGTTGTACTTTATACTGGTTGAACTCGATGGACGTATGTCTTTTTTCAACCAAAATAACTATGTAACTATGTAACAGTTAGAGGGAGAGCTATTGCTAGTGTATGGTTAGCTTAGGTCATAGCCAGGAAAATATTGGTAAAGATTACCAATATTTTACTATCAGAATTAACTAGTAGAATATTTTACCGATATTCTACTAGTGGTTATCTCCGATGCCCTTTTTACCAGGAGCCATTTTACCTGTGCGCCTGCCACCGTATCCCTCTCAAGTTCAGGTGTCCTTTAAACTGCAGTATGTCCTCCAGCCATGGCACATAGGTTATTTAATGTATTATTATCATTATCTATTACAATGTGCCAACATATTATGTACTACTTTGTAAAAGTAATTACAAAAACTACATACATAACAATAAAACTATGACACAGAAAGAACCGTTGAATGTGCCCAGTCTGAGTACCCTACAAATCAATACGTCTATTGAAGTAATTTTTTTTTTATTGAAATAACAATCATTAGCTTAATGCTTTTGCTCTCGGCCTCCTGTTTACTAACCCTCCCTTCCCCATTTGGGCTCATTTCCATGGGCAGCTGAACTGTGTGCTCAGCAAGCAGTTATCAGGCAGCAGGGAGCAGTTATCAGGCAGCAGCAAGCAGTTGCCAGGCAGCAGCAAGCAGTTGTGAGAGTTGGAGAGGCTTTTCACTGCCTATCAACTGCTCATGGAAATGAGGCCTCACTTTTATATTCCAAGCAGCCCTCCCTGATGCAATTCCTAGAGTGAAAAAAAAAACTTGCTATGAGCAGACACACTTTGCTGCTTGGTCCATGTAAAGCTTGTGATGTCTCTATAGGCCTCTTTTCCATGGACTGTTGATAGGCAGTGAAATGCCTCTCAAGCTCTCACAACTGCTTGCTGCTGCCTGGTAACTGCTCACTTGTTTGGCTCGCCAGGTTACAGCTCACTGCTGCCTGGTAACTGCTTGCTGAGCACACAGCTCAACAGTCTGTGGCCTAATTTAGGCCTCTTTTCCACGAACTGTTGAGCTGTGTGTTCGGCAAGCAGTTATCAGGCAGCAGTGAGCAGTTACCAGGCAACAACTAGCAGTGACCAGGCAGCAGTGAGCAGTTGTGAGAGTTTGAGAGGCATTTCACTGCCTATCAACAGTCCGTGGAAAAGAGGCCTGAATGAAACATTTCTGGTCTCTGCAAAAGTGGATGCAAATAACACATTGTTTTAGGCAGGCAACTGCTGCAGCCATACTAAAAGCTTTGTGTAAAACACGTAATTTTTGTGGAATTTACCAGGCAACATCAAGCAGTTACCAGGCAGCAGTGAGCAGTTGTGAGAGTTTGAGAGGCATTTCACTGCCTATCAACAGTTTGTGGAAAAGAGGCCTTACCTTGTACATTAAAAGAAATGCCTTGAACATCAGGACATTGCTTTAGGTATTTTGTTATTGAAAGTAAAGTTGGTTCTTCAGTTTACATATATGTTGGTTTTACTTGCCGACCGCTCCACGCCGATTGGCGCAAACTCTCCAGGACCACTCAATGCCAATTGGCGAGAAGTACTGGAGGCGGAGATTGCAGGGGATCGCGCGTGCTGATGCGCACGGATTCCCGCTTGAATGACGGTGGCTATTCCCGTGGCTATCGCCGTCTATTTACACTGTACAGCACTGTGATCTATAGCAGCGCTGTACTGGGGACAGCCGTGACACTCGGCTGTCCCCCTGGGAGGCTTAGAGATCGATCGTCCCTCATAGGCTGATGTCTATGAGAGCAGATCGCTGTGATTGGCTGGCCGGGGAGGGAGGGAGGGGTATAAATGTAAAAAATAGTAGAATTTATAAAAAAAACAAAAAAAATAAAAAAAAATAAACAAACATAGCAGTGATTAGAGCCCACCTACAGAGCTTCCTGACCTGGCAGAAGAGGGGGGATTCATATGTGTGCTGATATATGAATCCCCTCCTCATATGTGTGCTGACATGTGACACCTCAGAGCTCACTCCAACCTGATTTATCACCAATACCTTCTGTTTTAAGAAGGCACATTTTTGTTTTCCATGGCATTTGAGGGCTCGTTTCCACTGTAGCGTTGCGGATTCGCACGCGTATTTAATTAGCATCTGCAAGCGTTTTCGCTGCGTTTTGCGAATTCGCATGCGTATTTTCATGCGAATTCGCATGCGAATCCGCATGCGATGGGCCTATGCGAATTTAACCCTCTCAATGCCAGAAAAAAAATGAAAAGGAAGCTGTCATGACAGGAAGAGGTTTTCCCATATACATTCCTATAAAAGGTGTTGCCACGTGGGTTTGGTGAGGGAGATAAAGTTGGTTGTGTTTTGTGGAGTTTGGAGGATGAGTGAAATGGAGGAGATAGTGCTTTTGTCGATGATGAACAATTTGCAGTTCTTCATGGAGAGGCTGCGGCGGAGGAGGAGGGTTCCACCTCGTCGGAGACACCGTTATTGGGTGCATCCTCTGGTGGTGGAGAGGCCTCAAAAAGGCCAGTTTGCACTCCTTTATGAGGAGCTTCGTAGCCACCCTGTGAAGTTTTTCAATTACACACGGATGAGTACTAACACGTAAGTATTTACTGTATCTTTGGTTTAAGGTGTATTCGAAAGTGAGATATGTATAGTAAAGGGTTGTGTTATTTTTCCCTCAGTTTCGATTACCTGCTGCAGACTTTGGGACCCCATTTACGTAGGGAGAATACCTGGTACCGTGATGCGGTTATTCCAGAGGAGAGACTTTTGGTGACGCTAAGGTAAGAAGGCGCCCTTTTAAATGTCTGTCATGTGTACATTGTTAAATGCTCATCATTAACAGCCGCTAGGTGGACCATGCACGTAGCAAATGCAACTCTGTCTTGAATTAAATCATCAAATCCAAAGTGAAGGCTGAGTGACTTTGGCACCGTGCATGGCCCACCCAGCAGTTCACAAGGACTATTAACTGTTGTTCAGCACTGTCATAAACGGCTAAGGTGCTATATTATCTGATAACTTCATATTTGTGTTGTCCTTTTGAACTGAGGAGAAAGGAACACTGGCCAAACCATACGGATGTCAGTGGAGGCAATGTAGACGTGTGTATGCATTTTCAGCTTCCTGTTGCTATGTTTCCTTTTTTGAGCATCCATTACAAAAGTGCACAATGCCACTTAGTGTCATTAGTGAGTTTGCTGCAGTATACTGGCGGGTTTCATCTTCTTCTGGTTCATGTGGACCATACATATATTATTTGTCTTAAAACGGTTAACAAAGTACGCAGACACCAGTTATGCATGAAATCTTTTACTAGCATGTGTTTATAACGTTTATAATGTGTTTAAGTGCTATCTTGTGTTGTAATCACACAAACTTTGCAACACTACCAAGTAGTCCAACATGGTATAAAGAGCGAGCTTTTCTTGACATTTGCATGTTTTTCAAGACATAAGGCCATACATAAAGGTGAACAAATGAAGGGGCAACTTTTAGCAGCCACGTAAGGCGGATATCCTGCTGTTGCTAACTGCACGTCATCGATCGACTTAGCCTCCGCAACCCCCTTTGTTTGTGATCCCCCGGATGTAGAGTCTGTGGTTGTTTATGACGGCTGAGTCATGTGAGTGTCTCAGGAGCCCCTTTCATTGCATCCTGACCCAGTGTTGTGAGTTAAGGCAATGTGGTGTGCTACACATGGTAGGGAGAAAATGAAATAGGCTGCAGAGTCGCTCTCATGACTGTGGCGTAATACACACAGACAGAGCCTGTGAGATGTGGTGTTGAATGATCCACTCTCATCAACAACAGAGGCCGCACATCTCAATCAGTACCAGGAATACTTTCCCTTGCTAATGATCACAGCAGTAATCATTTGTCTCCTAAATTTGTTAGTATGGCTTATGTAGGTTGCTCTGTAGTGCACTGAACAGAGTGTGCATCATCAAAATAACTAAACAAATTGAGAACATAACTACATTAAACATGTTACATGTTCGATTTACTCCGTAGCATCATAATCAAACATTAATCTCGTCATGGACATTTCGGTTGCTTGTGAAGCTGAGGGTGCTGATGGCCCCTCTAAGGTATGATAGGAACGTGTTTCAGGAAGTGGAGTTGGGTTCCTATTATATGTTTCGGAAAAATCTGCTCCCGGCCGAGACATTGATGATGTTTCTCTGTGTGTCCGGGGCATTGAATGCATATGTGAGTGAGGCATGCTACTGTAG
The DNA here is from genome assembly GCF_040937935.1 of Hyperolius riggenbachi. Taxonomy (NCBI): domain Eukaryota; kingdom Metazoa; phylum Chordata; class Amphibia; order Anura; family Hyperoliidae; genus Hyperolius; species Hyperolius riggenbachi. The sequence continues at coordinate 403,754,228 of NC_090649.1, forward strand.
GTTTGCCCTTGCTGTATCCACGAGTGTTGTGACTCTGACCTATGAACTGGCATTGAGTGATCAGAGGCCCAACACTCTTGGTAGGTACCCAGATTATGACCACGCGAACCACTACGGTCTAGGTGTGAGCCCTGCTTATTACCATGGTTTCCATCACGGTCTTGCCGTGTTTTTTCGAGGTATTTTCGTGCCACTTGAATGAATTCAACATGTACATCGGCATAATACCGTGGGTCAATGTCCTGTAGGTAAGGGACCACTGAGGTAGCAATTTTGTATGGTACATTATCCTCGGTTTCCCTTTGTCGCTCACGGTTTTCTTTGAAGTAATCCAAAATGTCGTGGTAGGTTTTGTTCATTTCAGCTATATGTGCGTTCTCCTCCTCCACTGCTGAAGGCCTCACTCTTTTTGGCCTACTTGCTGCTCTAGGTCGCGGTCTCACTGTGTTAAGAGACGAGTTTACACTCCCACTTGTATGAGTGGATGCCACCTCCGAATTAATTTCCCCAACATCTGAGTTGCTGTGCGCCGAAGCACAACTACTGTCGCTGTCGGCCGCCACATTAGCTGAAGTGTTAAAACTATCCTCTGTTCTGAAAAATAAAAGGAAACAAAGACCCCAGTGTTTCATTATATGTGTCAACATATCTGGAGTACATTAACAAATTAGCCTGTATCCATGCCAACAGACATGTAAGTGGAGTGGGCATTTACATACATATGTGGTTACATAGTGTGGTTGAGGGAGACCGGACACTTGTTTAGGTAGGACATCAAACAGTCCTTTGAAGCATGATAAAGATGTTATGTACAACCCAACCAGCTGTTAGGCTTCCCTCAGCCATAGTATACATCTCAACGTGTGTGGCATAGGCTTATGTATGTGTGTGTTGTCATGGATAGTGGCTAAATGGTTTATGTAGGCACAAATTACCAATATGAAATGTGAATGTACCTTCGAGGTTCATATATGGTGCGCAGAAAGGACAACAATTCAAAGTTCTTGTAGGTTGGTGGGGCTGTAGCAGCACTACCACTTTTCTCCAATTTGCGTAGTTTGGTCAATTCTTTTTTGTAAGTGTCCCGTACGGATCTCCACTTATTCATATAGAATTTGACTGTAGAGAAAAGAGAATGAAACAGAACATTAATGGAACATTATTTTTTCTCCATAGGTTTTTGGCCAGTGGTCAATCGTTTGCTTCATTGCATTTTGCCTACCGTTTGGGCAAGAGTACGATCTCGTACATAGTGAAGGAGACGTGTCTCGTCATCTGGAGTCAACTTCATGGCACTTTTATGGCTGTCCCTAACCGTCAACGCTGGGAGGAGGTATCAAATAAATTTTGGACCAAGTGTCGCTTTCCAAATTGCATTGGAGCCGTGGATGGCAAACATATCCGACTCGTGCAGCCACCACACAGCGGCAGTCAATTTTTCAATTATAAAAAATTCTTTTCGATTGTACTTATGGCAGTTGCTGATGCCAAGTACAAATTCCTATATATTGACGTTGGGTCCTATGGAACAGCAAGCGATTCCCAGATATTCAGGAACAGCAACTTGTGCTTTCGCATGGAAAATGGCCTGCTGGACTTGCCACCACCGACCCCATGGCCTAGGACCTCCAATCCAGCATTCCCCTACACCTTGGTGGGTGACGAGGCTTTCGCTCTCTCTCGACATGTCATGCGGCCATACTCATCCAGTCACTTGAATGACCGGACAACGCATTTCAATTACCGCTTAAGCATGGCCAGGCGAATGGTGGAATGCAGTTTTGGAATTTTGACCAACAAATGGAGGGTGCTTCATACACCTATCAATTTGAAGCTGGAAAATGCGGTGGCAGTCGTTAAAGCTGCATGTATCCTTCACAATGTAATTATTGAAAAAGAAGGAATCTCTGTGGAGGAAGTCAATGCAGTTGACGTTACACCGCTAAGTGGCTTAACTTGGAGTGGAGGTCAGCACAGTAATGAGGCACTGCGTAATCGTGACTGTATGTCTCATTACTTCCAAAGTGCAGCTGGCACAATGTAGAGATCTATGCATTTCTGACATGCATTATTCAATAAAATTGTTGTAAGATTACAATGTTGTGGAATAATTGATTGGAAGCAATTACACATTCATATAAATCACCCTTCTGGGTGCTATGGGTCTTTTATGTTACATTACTATACATTTTCAGACGAATGACATCAACCTACCTACCTATACTAAATTTAAGCACAACTCACAAACGCAAGGCATACATGACATCACCATAAACTGCGTGCCTTGCTTGGTCAACGGGCGGCAAACGTGGTGTCATCCCCCGGTTATCGACTGCAAAACCACTTGGTTTTGCAGTTGACAACAAACATTATCACTTTTGGCCGCCAGATATACATGAGGCACCTACAAATGGGGGGGGGGGTGGGGGGCAGGGTGGAATGTACTATAGTATGACTTTACAGTGGCCCGTGGCAAGTACGAGGGTAGCACGTGGCTTTGAAATTATGGCCCATTAGGCATTTTGCAATGTAGCAAACAATCGACACAAAGCATATCACAAGTGCACATATCACCACTCACCTTCCAACTTTCTCTTTGAAGATGACAACTCATCCCAATCCGGAGTGAATTCCTCTGCTATATGTTGCCAGGTCCTCCTAATCAGTGTTTTGTCCTTATAGCCTGGAAGGGTTTTATCATAAATAAATGGATTTTCCTGGACCAAGGCTACCAGGCTCTCTATTGTATATTCCATGGCTGCAAGACGTTTTGGAATAAACTTACAGGAAACAGGAAAACAGGCCTTTGTAGTTTTGTGGTTTTTTTTGTGTAGTTCAAGAAATAAAAAACTTTATTGTACGCGTTTCCGCATGCGATTTCGCATTAAATTAAGCATGCGAATCCGCATGCGAATTCCCTATTAAATACATTATGTGCGATTCGCTCGCAGGCGAAATCGTTGGCTCTTTTGTGCGTTTTTTCACCGCTCATAAAAACGCACCACGCAAACGCTACAGTGGAAACAGGTCCATTCACTTGCATTACGTGTGCGAATCCGCATGCGTTGGACGCATGCGGATTCGCGATAGTGGAAACGAGCCCTTAGTAAGAAGACTTTTAGGTCCATTGTAGCCCCTGACACACTCCTAGGAGTTCTGGGGAAGCAGGAAATTTGGGCGCATGAGGCAGGTGGACAAAAAGGGCGCCGCCATTCACTCCCATAATAAATATCGTTTAAATCGGCGCCCAACAGGAAAAAAGGGCGCCGGAGAAAAATAACGTTTTAAAAGCGGCGCCCGGAGACTTTTAATGTTTTATAACTGTTTCTCATGATTACACATTATTTAATGATTTATAATTTTTAAAACATTATTTTTAAACGAAAAACAGTACAATATTTTTTAAAACATTACTTTTAAACGAAAAACCGTACAATTTTTTTTTTTGCATTTTTAAACGAAAAACCGCACCATATTTTTTTAAAACGTTATTAATGCTTATCACAGGGGGGTCTTAGGTTTAGGCACCAACAGGGGGGTCTTAGGTTTAGGCACCAACAGGGGGGTCTTAGGGTTAGGCACCAACAGGGGGGTCTTAGGGTTAGGCACCAACAGGGGGGTCTTAGGGTTAGGCACCAACAGGGGGGTCTTAGGGTTAGGCACCAACAGGGGGGTCTTAGGTTTAGGCACCACCAGGGGGGTCTTAGGGTTAGGCACCAACAGGGGGGTCTTAGGGTTAGGCACCAACAGGGGGGTCTTAGGGTTAGGCACCAACAGGGGGGTCTAGGGGTTAGGGATAGGTACAGGGAGGGTTCTGTGTGAGAGTAGGGTTAGGTATAGCTTTAGTAAAATTCTTATTCATGTTTTATAAAACGTTATTATAAATTTCAATTTTTAAACAGGGAAGATTGTTTTTGAAATTGCCGATTTTATACACATTATTTAATGATTTATAACTTTATAAAACATTATTTTTAAACGAAATATAACACAATTTTTTTTAAACGTTATTCATGATTATCTTTTAAAACCCTGCGCCCTTTTTTCCCGGCGCCCTTTTTTAACGTACGCGAGTTCTGGTTCACCATGAGCTCGCTGGGCAATCTGTAACTGTGGTGAAGAGGCACAAAGTACAGTACTGTTAGCAGCAAATTCAACACATACTGTAAAGACCGGAACATATGTATATAAGTAGGGTCTTTTTATAATCTTTTGATTTAAGAGTCAAGCCAATGATAGGTTCTTTTTAACAAACTGTCCATAATGGTTCCTGACAGGCTGTAGTGTATCTAGCAGGAGTTCTGTGTTCTAATAAGTTAATGTTAAAAGCCACACTTGATAATTACTGACTTGCTTTGAAAAGCACATATACAACATTTATCAGTAATGAACCCAGTTCACTTATTTTTAGCTCTGTGCAGTTGCTGTACCTTTGAGCTAATATCTTTCTCCTCGCTGAATAGTATTTGATGAATCTGTTCTAAAGGGAAACAATTAAATATAATTAATAGAGCAACGTCTAAAACTGTATGTGTTTTGTCATCATCTCTCTGATTTCGTGTGCTCATTAAGGATTGATATTGAGGAGCAATGTAATTGGCTTTTCCTCCAAGGCAGAAATGGAGGACACTAATAAACTTGAGGCCTCCTGAACTTTTATAGAAAACTGCTGCACTGTAATTGCAATTAATGAAAAATGAAAGGGGTTCTCCATTCATACTGAACTAAGCAAGGGACCAGGGAGAGCAGTGTCTGTATATTAAATCGTCTTGCCGACACACTAGCTAATTAGTGAAGTTGGTAAATGTGGATTGATGCAAGGAGGTCCGCAGCAGGGGCGTCTAGAAATCACTGGTCCCCCCTGCAAAACTTTGCATGGAGCCCTCCTCTCCCCTTGCCTTCTGCACAGGTAAACTGAGAACCAATGTTATTCAATTGGCTAGTGCACACTTAGGCCTCTTTTCCATGAACTGTTGACAGGCAGTGAAATGCCTCTCAAACTCTCACAACTGTTGACTGCTGCCTGGTAACTGCTTGTTGCTGCCTGGTAACTGCTTGTTGCTGCCTGGTAACTGCTGACTGCTGCCTGGTAACTGCTTGCTGAGCACACAGTTCAACAGTTTGTGGAAAAGAGGCCTTAAAGGAGAACTGTAGTGAGAGGGATATGGAGGCTGCCATATTTATTTCCTTTTAAGCAATACCAGTTGCCTGGCAGCCCTGATGGTCTATTTGCCTAAAGAAGTGTCTGAATCACACCAGAAACAAGCATGCAGCTAATCTTGTCATATCTGTCTAAATTTGTCAGAAACACCTGATCTGCTGCATGCTTGTTCAGGGCCTATGGCTGAAAGTATTAGAGGCAGAGGATTAGCTGAATAGCCAGGCAACTGGTATTGCTTAAAAGGAAATAAATATGGCAGCCTCCATATACCTCTCACTACAGTTCTCCTTTAAATGTGTTTTCACCATGCAGATAAAAACAGGGAGCATTTTCTCTATCAATTACATTTGCTTCTAAAACGCATACTGAAAACCAACAGACGAGTGTGCTCCCAGCTTCAACTTATTACATTTAGGCTTCTTTTCCACGGACTGTTGATAGGCAGTGAAATGCCTCTCAAACTCTCACAACTGCTCACTGCTGTCTGGTAACTGCTTGCTGAGCACACAGCTCAACAGTCCGTGAAAAAGAGGCCTTACTCTCTCCCTCTCTGAAGGAGCAGAACTGGCTCTGCAGACTCCTCCAACATCACTACAGTACATAGGGTACTTATCCATTAGCAGGGCACATCCGGCAGGTGGCGCTAATTACTATTCCCACCTCCAGGCCACCATGGATAGTAGGGAAAGATGTAACTCTGGTGGAGTTTTGTCGCCACCTAGAGGATGCGCCCGGCTAACGGATAAGTACCGTACACAGTACTAAGGGAGGAGTAGAGAGGCTGGGGCCTGGGCGCTGTACACAAGAGTACACTGAATAGGGACGTCTACAAATCTTTGTCTGCACAACTTTGTATGATTCCTTATCAGTGGCTGAGCAGATGCAGTCATTAGAATAATTGTGCAGAGAATAGAAAGCTAGTTCAGTGATGGCTAACCTAGGCACTCCAGCTGTGACAAAACTACAAATCCCATCATGCCTCTGCCTACCTGAGTTATGCTTAAAGCTGTCAGAGTATTGCAATGCCTCATGGGACTTGTAGTTCTACCACAGCTGGAGTGCCAAGGTTAGCCATCACTGCCCTAGTTGTTACTCTCTCAAGACAGGGAAAAGAAACTTCTCCCCCACTGGGCCCCCTGCAGCTGCATCCCTTGCAGGGTCTATTGTTGTGCCCCTGGTCTGTAGTATTCAAAACTGTGGAATGTGGATGGAAATGCTTTACTAACCTGGAACCAAGAAAGGAGGTCCATGTAACCTTTGGGCTAGGCTTACAGTGGGCACTGCATTCTTTATAACAGCAGGAACGCCAAGTGGTGCTGCACGTTATCCGTCCTTTGCATCGCATACAGTGAAGCGGGCAGTCGATGAAAAGTACCGCATTTGTCACAGTACATAATTGATTTATTGTCACTGACCCCCACACAGTGTCACCCATGTCACCTAACTGTGCGTTACTTACAGCCATATCAGAGGGTCAGTGTGTGTAAAGAAAAAAAGAATTATTTAATGTGCTACACATTTTTGTTTTCACTTAGTGATTGTTGATTAGCATACGTAGGCCTCCTTTCCACGAACTGTTGATAGGCAGTGACATGCCTCTCAAACTCTGACAACTGCTCACTGCTGCCTGGTAACTGTTTGTTGCTGCCTGGTAACTGCTCACTGCTACCTGGTAACTGATGGCCGAGCACACAGCTCAACAGTTCGTGGAAAGGAGGCCTTAGGGCTCGTTTCCACTATTGCGGTGCGAAATCGCCTGGATTCCACTGCTGATAAAATCGCATGCGGATGCGATTCCCCGTGCGGTTTTTGCCGCGAATTCGCATAGGTGAGGGTATATGCGATTTTAACCATGTCACTGCCTGTGAATTTACATTGGTACCTATGCGAATTTGCGGCAAAAAGCGCATGGGGAAAACACATGCGATTTCCCTATTAAATACATTGCATGCGATTCGCATGCATTCCACTCGCAGGCGAATTCTGCGGCTCTTTTGTGCGTTTTTTTACTGCTGAAAAAAAAAAGACACCTCAACAACGCTACAGTGGAAACAGGCCCATCCACTTGCATCACATGTGCGAATCCGCATGCGTTGGATGCATGCGGATTCGCGATAGTGGAAACGAGCCCTGAGTTACAACAGCACACCTTTGGAATGTCACTTTCTTCAGAGCTCTCTGAGGACTGGCCTTCTTTTACGACGGGTAGGAAGGATGGTGTGGCTGTTGAGTGAAGTCGTTGGCCATGTGGCATGTTCAGTTTATCTATTTGAAATGTTGAAATTTTAGGTCACAAAAACGTTCAAAAGATAATAGATACATGACACACATTTTCCACAGACTGTTGAACTGTGTGCTCAGCAAGCAGTTACCAGGCAACAGTGAGCAGTTACGAGGCAGCAACAAGCAGTTACCAAGCAGCAGTGAGCAGTTGTGAGAGTTTGAGAGGCATTTCACTGCCTATCAACAGTCCGTGGAAAAGAGTCCTGTATGAAACACATTTCTGGTCTCTGCAAAAGTGGCTGCAAATAACACATTGTTTTAGGCAGGCAACTGCTGCAGCCATACTAACGGCCTTTATTTGAAAAATCTAGAAACTATATGGGATTTTTGGCATCTACATATGAAAAAAAGCTTTGTGTAAAACACGTAATTTTTGTGGAATGCTTCGCCCTTGATCCACCCCGTCATGTCACTGCCCGGATTTTGGTACTCTTGAAAATGGCGCCTGTGAATAATGGCGCACGGTGCTGCCGCTAATCCGTTTGACGCTTATCGCTATTTAACGTTAAAACCTTATCGCTATTTAACGTTAAAGGATACCACAACTGACATGTGGCATAATGAGATAGACATGGGTATGTACAGTGCCTAGCACACAAATAACTATGCTGTGTTCCTTTTTTTCTTACTCTGCCTGAAACAGGTAAATATCAGGTATGTAAGTGGCTGACTCAGTCCTTGCTCAGACAGGAAGTGACTACAGTGTGAGCCTCACTGATAAGAATTTCCCCCTTTTTTATCTCTTTCTTGCTCTCAGAAGCCATTTTCTTCTAGGAAAGTGTTTTATAGTTGGAATTTCTTATCAGTGAAGGTCACACTGTAGTCACTTCCTTTCTGAGTCAGGACTGAGTCAGCCACTTACATACCTGATATTTACCTCTTTCAGGCAGAGAAAGAAAAAAAGGAACACAGCATAGTTATTTGTGTGCTAGGCACTGTACATACCCATGTCTATCTCATTATGCCACATGTCAGTTGTGGTATCCTTTAAAGCCTTATTGTTATTTAGCGTTAACACACAGAACACTCTCTGTACCTATCCCTAACCCTAAGACTCCCCTGGTGGTGCCTAACGCTAACCACCCCCCTGGTGGTGCCTAACCCTAACCACCCCCCTGGTGGTGCCTAACCCTAACCACCCCCCTGGTGGTGCCTAAACCTAACCACCCCCCTGGTGGTGCCTAACCCTAACCACCCCCCTGGTGGTGCCTAACCCTAACCACCCCCTGGTGGTGCCTAACCCTAACCACCCCCCTGGTGGTGCCTAACCCTAACCAGTACCACCCCCCTGGTGGTGCCTAACCCTAACCACCCCTCTGGTGGTGCCTAACCCTAAGCACCCCTCTGGTGGTGCCTAACCCTAAATCTCCCCTAGTGGTGCCTAACCCTAACCCTGACAGTGTTACATGAAATCCATTCACTGTTTTGCAGTTAAATAACTTCTGCAGTTTGGCTTATGTAGGGCGCTATTGATAAATAACGGTACTGTGCACAATAACGTCTGCTGTTTGGCATATGAACGGCACTATTGATAAATAACGTTATTGTGTGCCGTTTTTCCTCTTTTTTCCTCTTTTTTCCCTGTGCGACATTATTATGCAGTACTAACGATAAATAGCGATAAGCGTATCTTTTTAATGCGGCGCCATTTTTATGCATAGGCGCTGTGCCCCATTATTCACTCATCCGACTTTGTACACCTTTCTTATAGAAATTTAGGCTGCTGATGATGCCATGAAGGTTTCTGAAGTTCACCTACCATTTAAGGCCTCATTTCCACGGACTGTTGATAGGCAGTGTAATTCCTCTCAGGCAGGGAACACACTTGACTTTCAGTTTTCGGCGCGCGTTTTCCTGCATATTTTTTCTGCACACCAAGTGTGTTTCTATGCAGGAAAACGCGGGCGTTTTTTCACAGCAGCTGATGTAATTGATAGAGAAAACTGCCAAAATGTGCAGAGTCATCATGCAGAATGTCAGTTTTTTTTCTGCGTGCGAACAACACAGTAAGGGCTGGAACCCACAAGAGCGTTTTTTTGAGCATTTTGGCAGCGCTGCGATACGCTAGCGTTTTGCCAAAACGCTCAGCTGATGTTAATGGATGGGGCAACTTCCACAGGAGCGTTTGCGTTTCCCAGAAACGCAAACGCAGGACATGCAGCATTTTGGGAGCGTTAGCGCTTCAATGTAAAGTATTGAAACGCTAGCAGAAACGCTCAGCAAAACCTAAACTGAGCGGTTCTGCTAGCGTTTTGCGGTTCAGCACACTGTAACAAAATGAAAAATAATTCACAGGACCAATCAGGATAAAAACGCAAAACGCAAAACGCTAGGCACCCGCTGGGGAAAAAAATACAATGTTGCAAAACACAACCCAAAACGCGCATGAATCCGCTTGCAAACCGCTCAGACAAAACGCTAGCGGTTGCGTTTTGCGTTTGCGTATTTCAGTGGGTTCCAGGCCTAAGTGTGCACTAGCACATTGATTAACATGAGTTCTCAGTTTTTCTGTGCAGAAAACGCGTATGAAAACTGTCAAGTGTGTTCCCTGCCTCAAACTCTCACAACTGCTCACTGCTGCCTGGTTACTGCTCACTGCTGCCTGGTAACTGCTTGTTGCTGCCTGATAACTGCTCACTGATGCCTGGTAACTGCTTGCTGAGCACAAAGCTCAACAGTCCGTGGAAAAGAGGTCTTAAGGTGCGTACACACATGCGACTATAGTCGTTTGAAATGATCGGGGAACGATCGTTTCAAACGACGATCATTTAAAAAAAATCAGCCAACGACCATGAAGTCTAACGACGGACGAGCTAGATCGTTCAAAACGAATGATCTAGCTTGGCGGATTTTTCCCAACGACGATCGTTTACAAAAGTAGTACATCGTTGGAAACGATCGTTCGTACTAGGCTTGACATGCGCATTTAACTATTTCTCCATGGAACTTTTCATTTTTATGCACAAGCGCGATCGTTGCTTTATTTGTTGTAACGTTCGTTTTAACGATCAGATCGTTACACACCTTTTACAACTAACTTTATTTAGGTCGTTCTTTCTTCAATTAAAAGTTCGTTCGTCGTTCATAACGAACGATCGTTGTCGCATGTGTGTACGTAGCATTAGTCAATTGGGCTCGCCGTGAACGATCAGTATGCGAACATTCATGGAAACGTTTGCGAACATGTTCACAAAAGCGAAATTGTAATGTTTAACCATCCCTAATCATCTGTGTAAATATCATGACTGTATGTTCAATAAAGAGTATGAAAATAAGTGTTTATTGTATGTTATTACCAACCTGTAATTTATCTTTATGAACTTTTAACGAAAGATGCCCACACTCCCAGACACCATATTTGGGGCTAAACAATATAGTAAAATCGGTACTTATCCGTTAGCCGGGCGCATCCGCGCAGGTGGCAACAAAACTCCACCAGAGTTACATCTTTCCCTACTATCCATGGCGGCCAGGAGGGGGAATAGTAATTAGGGCCACCTGCTGGATGCGCCCGGCTAACGGATAAGTACCGTAAAATCATATGGAATAGTAAGCTGAACTGCCTTACGGGTTTAAAACACTACCACATTATACATATAGCATTTCTGACTGAACTAATCGCAGTGTGCTTAATGATGACTGGAGTGAAGTGCAAATATGAAATGAGGAATGATTGCCATTTCAGGCTATATATTGTGTTTACACGTGATGAGGACAGATAATGGGTAAAATGTCAGATTAGGGAAGAGATTGTGCACAGCTGTCATTACCACTTGAATTTACAATTAGAAAACATTTAGGAGATGAGTTGTTCTAAGAAATATAGCTTAGTTTACAGCTGAGCACTAAGTACAAAAATGTATTTACTTTCCAAATACGACTGTCAGTTGGGTAGTAAAAACAAAATGTCATTAAGGTCACTTTAGCTTTGCGCACGCGAGTCAAGAGTGTAAAGCTGCAACCACTTATTAGTATTTTTCCATCTCACCCTGGAGCTGCTTCTATGCTTAGAACAGATAAACACCTTTAAAGAAAATTGAAACGCGATTGCGATCGGAATCGTGGAAAAGAGCCCCAACGCTGCTTAGCCCAGTATAACATACAGCATGCAGCACTTTGTTTAAACGTGCTGCGTTACTATGTAACGCAATGTGGGCACTGTGAACAGCACAATTGATTTTACAGTGCTGTGCGTTAGGCTGCGTTACTGAACTCCGTCGCATATAGCCTGTTACCTGGGTCCCAGCTTCATGACGTCATCAAGCCGGGACCTGGATATTCGGCATTATGCGACTGAGTTCAGAGTGGGGACTGGAGGCTCAGGCTGCAGGCTCGTCGCTGGAACGAGGTAAGGTGAAAGAGGCTGCTTGCTGCTGAATTAAATAGCCGATCTGTGCACCAAGGGGAGAGATGAAGGATCACTGCTGTTTGCTACAGCGGTGATCATTAGTCTGCGGGGGAGCGGGGGGGGGGGGGGGGGGGGTGGCTATGGCTAATTGGCTACAAGGGACCATGTTCCTTTTCACCAATTAGCGCACCCGATCGTGCACAGCAGGGTTGCAGCAGGCTGCATCAGTATATCTACATCATGGTGGCTTGGAGGATGCCACAGGTGACGTAGCTATACTGTAGCAGTGTAAAAAGTGGTTAAGAGCTAAGGTTTCCTTTAAAAAAATATTTAATAAAAATTATTCAATAAAAATATTTAATAAAAATATTTCTTTGTTACAGCTGATAAAAATCCTGCAATAAATCTGCAGTGTGACTACTTCCTGCTTTCATGGAAGGCTATAGGGTTAACATCCTGTGTTTACACATTAGCTGCTCTACCGTGGCAGAGGATATTACCCAGCTGACAAAACTAAATGATCAAATTACAGTGGTGATTAGTCACAGATGAGGGGGAATTAGACAGGCTAAACTCTCAATACATAGAGGGTGCATTTCTCTACGTTTTCCTTCTGTCCTGTGCAATAGTTCAGGTCCAGTTTAAAAGAGGAACAAAAAAATGATACTGGTCCTCTTTAATTCCCAAGTGAACCCAAGTTTAATTTGCAGAAAATGTATTGGGACATATTTCTGCTTGAAAATATTGACTTCTCTAGGGCCTGATTAAATTGTTAGCACAATTTTATTGTATTTTAGTATTAAAAATAAAAGCAGCCCCCTGAAACGTTTACACATGAACAAATTCAATACCTTATTTCTCGAGAGAAAACATTTTGGTTTGATTCCAGGCACTGTGTAAAGCAAATATATTTTCCCTTAATTTGCATCTGTCATTCGAAAAGAACATTTTCTGCCTTTTCTGCCATATTTTCTGAAAAGCTTTTTAGCTAATTACTGTACTTTAACCTTTTCAGAACCAGTACAAAAGGTTTACACCCCATGGAATTAAGTATCTGTGTATTGTTTTGGAGCTGGATGATCTGAGATAAAACTGCTCAAAATATTAACACTTTTTTAAATCAAGTCAGTGGAACTTCTGGGATAATGATTTGGTCATTAAACATAAACCTGAAGTGAAAATAAACTTGTGAGTTGCACTCTGCATGCAAACTGTTTTTGGAAACTAACATCCTCCCTAAGGGCTGGAACCCACAAGAGCGTTTTTTTGAGCATTTTGGCAGCGCTGCGATACGCTAGCGTTTTGCCAAAACGCTCAGCTGATGTTAATGGATGGGGCAACTTCCACAGGAGCGTTTGCATTTCCCAGAAACGCAAATGAAGGACCTGCAGCATTTTGGGAGCGTTAGCGCTTTAATGTAAAGTATTGAAACGCTAGCAGAAACGCTCAGCAAAACCTAAACTGAGCGGTTTTGCTAGCGTTTTGCGGTTCAGCACACTGTAACAAAATTAAAAATAATTCACAGGACCAATCAGGATAAAAACGTGAAACGCAAAACGCTACACAACCACTGAGCAAAAAAATACACTGTTGCAAAACGTGACCGAAAACACGCATGAATCCGCTTGCAACCGCTCAGACAAAACGCTAGCGGTTGCGTTTTAAGGCCTGGAACCCACTGAAATCCGCAAACGCAAAACGCAACCGCTAGCGTTTTGTCTGAGCGGTTTGCAAGCGGATTCATGCGCGTTTTTGGTTGTGTTTTGCAACATTGTATTTTTTTGCCCAGCGGGTGCGTAGCGTTTTGCATTTTTGCGTTTTTATCCTGATTGGTCCTGTGAATTATTTTTAATTTTGTTACAGTGTGCTGAACCGCAAAACGCTAGCAAAACCGCTCAGTTTAGGTTTTGCTGAGCGTTTCTGCTAGCGTTTCAATACTTTACATTGAAGCGCTAACGCTCCCAAAATGCTGCAGGTCCTGCGTTTGCGTTTCTGGGAAACGCAAACGCTCCTGTGGAAGTTGCCCCATCCATTAACATTAGCCCAGCGTTTTGGCAAACTGCTAGCGTATCGCAGTGCTGCCAAAACGCTGCCAAAAGCGCTCCTGTGGGTTCCAGCCCTTAATGTTTATTTGGTGCATCTGTTCTGAATGCAAGATGTGCATCCTGCCTAAGGGCCCGTTTCCACTCTCGCGGAAACGGCCGCGAATCCGCAGAGTTTCCCCGCAGGCAAATCGCGCGGGGAAACTCTGCCATAGGGGACAACGGCGCCGCCGGCCGAATCGCTTGCAGTAGCGATTCGGCCGGAAACCCCCACAGAATTCGCGGCGGAGGCTGCGATTCCCATAGCCGTGCATGGCACGGCTGATGGGAATCGCCTGCGATCCCGCCCACCCGCTCAGTGCCGGCGTGCGTCTACGAGACGCACGCCGCACTAGTGGAAACGAGCCCTAAAATTAGGCTCTGCACACCTATGCTGTTTGTCATTCGGATATAGCCTGTCTTGGGAGGCACTGCCAACCTTCTCTGCTATATAAACATATACAGTGGGATGCAAAAGTTTGGGCAACCTTGTCAGTCGTCATGATTTTCCTGTATAAATCGGTTGTTACGATAAAGTGTCAGTTAAATATATCATATAGGAGACACATAGGGCTTGAATCACTAAACCGTGATAACTCATATCACGTGTGTTTTGGCATGCATTTTTGCATTTGCGCGTGATCGCGAATTTTCACGCGCAATCGCAAATTTATGCAGAAAAATGGCCGCAGTTTCACACGAAAATTCACGATTGCGCATGCAAATTCGCGATCGCATGCGAAAACGGCCATGATATGAGTTATCACGGTTTAGTGAATGAAGCCCATACAGTGATATTTCAGAAGTGAAATGAAGTTTATTGGATTTATAGAAAGTGAGCAATAACTGTTTAAACAAAATCAGGCAAGTGCATAAATTTGGGCTCCACAAAAAAGAAATGAAATCAATATTTAGTAGAGCCTTCTTTTGCAGAAATTACAGCCTCTAAACGCTTCCTGTAGGTTCCATGGAGAGTCTGGATTCTGGTTGAAGGTATTTTGGACCATTCCGCTTTACAAAATATCTTTAGTTCATTCAGGTTTGATGGCCTCCGCGCATGGACAGCTCTCTTTAACTCACACCACAGATTTTCAATTATATTCAGTTCTGGGGACTGAGATCGCCATTCCAGAACGTTGTACTTCCTCTGCATGAATGCCTTAGTGTATTTTGAGCAGAGTTTAGGGTCATTGTCTTGTTGCAAGATCCAGCCCCAGCGCAGCTCCAGCTTTGTCACTGATTCCTAAACATTGGTCTCCAGATTCTGCTGATACTGAGTGGAATCCATGCGTCCCTCAACTTTGACAAGATTCCCAGTCCCTGCACTGGCCACATAGCCCCACAGCATGATGGAACCACCACCATATTTTACTGTAGATAGCAGGTGTTTTTCTTGGAATGCTGTGTTCTTTTTCCTCCATGCATAACACCCCTTGTTATGCCCAAATAACTCAATTTTAGTTTAATCAGTCCACAGTACATTATTCCAAAATTAAGCTGGCTTGTCCAAATGTGTTTTAGCTTACCTAAAGCCGCTCTGTATGTGCCGTGGGTGTAACGTGCAGTGCACGCAGATTTGCACTGAATGCAGAAGGTCACTTAATGTGGAAATACTGAAGACCAAAACCAGGGTAAAGGTGAAATAAAGTAATGGTTTATTTACAAGGGCAGGATATATACACAAGTGATGCTGCAATTGGTGCATGAACATACATACAAGTGAACTGTACAAGTAGCAATATAATTGCAAACTGGCAATACGATTGCAGGCAAATGTCTTACGATCAGACATACGCAAACCAAATCTACAGTATATACAGTGTGCACACAGTGAACCCCAGACCATGTCTAACTACCTAATATATGTACACAGGATAATATACATTCAAGCGCAGGACATATGCAGCAGGCAATAGGTTAGTCAACAAGCCGAGATCAGATACCAAGACATCAAGCAATACAATTGGTGAGCAGAAGAATAGTCAGACAAAGCCAATATCATACACCAGGGAGTCAAACAATTAGGTAACAGGCAGACAGGTTACAGGCAGACAGGTTACAGGTAGCAGGAATCAGGCAACGGGTAACAGGAAAAGGACCAGAACACAGGCTCTAGGGCTATCATCACCAATGAACTAGCAACAGGGTTCTGTTGAAGCTGGACTTATATACTCTGCAGGATGGTCATGTGACCTCTTCCAAGGCTGCAGAGACACAGTTCTTGAAAACAGAGACCTCTGCTGGTGGGCAGAGGGAACTTCAGGAGGAATGTAAAATGTTCTTGAAATGAGAGGGGACATCTGCTGGTGAACAGAGGAAGTCCATACAGTTCACAAACGTCACCAGCAGGAACAGATCGTGACAGTGGGTGGGTGGAGTAAAGGCTTCCTCTCTATCACTCTCACATACTGTAAAGTGTGCCAAATGGTTGGACGATGCACAGAGACTCCATCTGCAGCAAGATGATGTTGTAGGCCTTTGGTGCTGGTCTGTGGGTTGACTCTGACTGTTCTCACCATTTGTCGCTTCTGTCTATCTGAGATTTTTCTTGGTCTGCCACTTCGAGCCTTAACCTGAACTGAGCCTGTGGTCTTCCATTTCCTCAAAATGTTCCTAACTGTGGAAACAGACAACTGAAATATTTGAGACAGCTTTCTGTATCCTTCCTCTAAACCATGATGGTGAACAATCTTTGTCTTCAAGTCATTTGAGAGTTGTTTTGAGACCCTCATGTTGCTACTCTTCAGAGAAAAATAAGAGGAGGGAAACTTACAATTGACCCCTTTAAATACTCTTTCTCATAATTGGATTCACCTGTGTATGTAGGTCAGGGGTCACTGAGCTTACCAAGCCAATTTGAGTTCCAATTATTAGTTCTAATGGTTTTGTAATCAATAAAATGACAACAGTGCCCATATTTATGCACCTGCCAAATTTTATTTAAACAATTATTGCACACTTTCTGTAAATCCCATAAACCTAATTTCACTTCTCAAATATCACTGTGTGCGTTTCCTATATGATGTATTTAAAGAGAGTCTGAAGCGAGAATATATCTCGCTTCAGACCTCATAAATAGCAGGGGCATGTGTGCCCCTTCTAAAACGCCGCTATCCCGCGGCTTAACGGGGGTCCCTGATCCAACAAATCCCCTCGGTGCAGCGGGGGAGCGCTTCCTGGTTGGGGCAGGGCTAACCGCCGCAGCCCTGCCCCACACGCGTCTGTCAGCGCGTATCTCCGCCTCTCCCCCACCCCTCTCAGTCTTCCTTTACTGAGAGGGGCGGGGGAGAGGCGGCGATGCGCCGCTGATAGACGCGACTGGAGGCAGGGCTGCGGCGGTTAGCCCTGCCTCCAGGAGCAACCAAATGTACGACCAAGTCGTGCAGGGGGGGGGGGATTTGGGGGTGAAGGGACCCCCGTTTAGCGGCGCGATCGCGGCGGTTTAGCAGGGGCACGCATTCAGAGTCTCTTTAACTGTCATTTTTTATCGTAACCCAATGATTTATACAGGAAAATCATGATGATTTTGATGATGGTTGTCCAAACTTTTGCATCCCACTGTACCCTTCTTGCATCACATGGATTTTTACAAATTACATCATCTCATCATGTGAATTAACAATTGGTTTATTATAAATTCTTTTGGTGTCAATTGTTTTTTTTTTATCAGAAAGATTTAATAACCATGGATTCTCCACTGCCACTTATTATCAATAATGTATCTATCAATAAGTTCACCTGTGCAGGCAGATTATGTACATGGAGGTACGCTAATATTCAGAAACTACATATACTGTATAATCACAGGTCATTATTTCAGTTGAAACCTTAATTGCCTCATCTTGCTGCAAAACACATTTACATGTGACTACATACACTGAATCATTTTCTGTGTACTGGGAATATTATAAACTTATAAAAAATGGCTTAAACTATATCCAATTATCATTAGTCTTAAACTACACCATTTGTACAAGGACCTGACAAGATCAGATACCACCTGTCCCCATTGTATATTGAAAGGATGGCCTTAATTATCAATCAGCTGGGCAAAGAGATTTTATACAAAATGCATAAGGATCAGGTTTCTTTCAATAAAACAATCTACTACTCTAAAAGCGTTCAATGCCTTTACAGTGGAGCTGAACTCTTGCACAGGACAGAAGGAAAACATAGAGAAATGCACCCTGTATGTATATAGAGAGTTTAGCCTGTCTAATCCCCCCTAATCTGTGACTAATCACAAGTTGTAATTTGATCTTTCAGCTATGTAAACTGGCTGTTATGGCAGAGCAGCTAATCTCCTTGTGTATTCCCAGCATAACCCACCGCGCTGCAGGCCATTCCCTAACACTTTATTACAGGAATTCATCAAAGGCAACAAATGCTAATTTGCCAGTAGAGATGGCTCGAACCTTCGATTTTAGGTTTGCGAACCTCGAGCGTGAACTTCCGCAAAAGTTTTTGGGTTCGCACGAACTTCGCAAACCGCAATAGACTTCAATGGGAAGGCGAACATGTTACAAACATTTATGCTGGCCACAAAAGTGATGGAAAAGATATTTCAAGGGGTCTAACACCTGGAGGGGGGCATGGCGGAGTGGGATACATGCCAAAAGTCCCGGGGAAAAATCAGGGTTTGACACACAGCAGCGTTTTAAGGGCAGAAATCACATTGCATGCTAAATTGGAGGCCTAAAGTGCTTTAAAACACCTTGCATGTGTATACAGCAATCAGGGAGTGTAATTAGAGTTCTGCTTCACACTGACACACCAAACTCACTGTGTAATGCACCGCAAACAGCTGTTTGTGTAGTGACGGCCGTGCTGGACTGGTGCGCACCATGGCCAGAGAGCAGGCGATAGCGGTTTTCAAGCCCATATGGTCTCCGGGCTGAGGTAGCTCAATCACAAAACAACAGTGACTGTCCAGCTGATCGAATTTGGTCTGTCCACAATGAATCAACGACATTATTATGTTGGGTGTGCCACCCCCCGAGACACTCATAGCCGTCGGTCATTGCTTCATTGTGAAACGCAAGCCCCTTCACCGCGGCAAGGTAATGATCACGAAGGGGAATTGACACATGTACATGCCTTTTGTTTTGTTTTTGCAGCTGCAGTGCAGACAGAAAATTTAGGCAGGCATGTACACACACCAGAAAAAAATTGTTATTGGTTTCGTTAGCGGCCGCTGCTAGCAGCGGCCTTAAAGATTCAGGATTCCGCCTGGAGTCATGGACCCTGTTGGTGGTGGCGGAAAAGGCAGTCAAGCGGCCTGCAGATAGAGATGCTGTGTGGGGACTGACTTAGTCTTGGGGCAGGCAGTCACACGGCGAGCAGGCAGAGATGCTGTGTGTGGGGACTGACTTAGTCTTCAGGTGGGCAGTAGCCCTCCAGGATCCATGTCTCATTCATTTTAATAACAGTGAGGTACTGAACAATTTTTTGACCTAGGCAACTTCTCTTCTTAGTGACAATGCCTCCAGCTGCGCTGAAGGTCCTTTCTGACAGGAAGCTTGAGGCAGGGCAAGACAGAAGTTGGATGGCAAATTGTGACAGCTCTTGCCACAGGTCAAGCCTACGCACCCAGTAGTCCAGGGGTTCATCGCTGCTCATAGTGTCTACATCCACACTTAAGGCCAGGTAGTTGGCTACCTGCTGGTCGAGGCGTTGGTGAAGAGTGGATCCGGAAGGGCTAAGGCGAGGCGTTGGACTAAAGAATGTCCGCATGTCCGACATCACCATGAGATCGCTGGAGCGTCCTGTCCTTGCCTGCATGGACATGGGAGGAGGATTACTGGCAGTGGTACCTTTATTCCGTTGTACTATGACATCACCCTTAAACGCACTGAAAAGCATAGTTGCCAGCTTGTACTGCAAGTGCTGCATCCTTTCTGCCTTCAGGTGAGTTGGTAACATCTCCGCCACTTTGTGCTTATACCAAGAGTCTAGTAGCGTGGCCACCCAGTACACGTCATTCCCCTTGTGTTTTTTTATACGGTGGTCCTTCAACAGGCTGGACAGCATGAAAGCCGCCATCTGCACAAATTTGGATGCAGATGTACTATCCATCTCCTCTTGCTCTTCCTCAGTGATGTCAGGTAAGTTCTCCTCCTCCCCCCAGCCACGAACAATACCATGGGAAAAGTGAGCAGCACAAGCCCCCTGCGACGCCTGCTGTGGTTGTTCTTCCGCCTCCTCCTCAAAAAAAAAAACACCTTCCTCATCATCTGACTCCTCTTCCCCACACGACTCTTCCTCCTCCCCCCTCTGTGCTTCCGCAGGTGTTGAGGAAACATCTGGTTCGTCTGAGAATTGATCCCACAACTCTTCCTCCTGTTCCTATTCACGCGCCTCCACAGCTTGATCCACCACTCTATGCATGGCACGCTCCAGAAAGCATATGGGATCAAGTAGCTGATGGCGCCCTCACTGCAACTCACAATGTTTGTCACCTCCTCAAATGGCCGAATGAGCCTGCAGGCATTTCGCATGAGTGTCTAGTACTTCGGCCAGAACATCCCCATCTCCCCAGAGCATGTCCTTTTACTGTAGTTGTAGAGATACCAGTTGACCGATTTCTCCTGTTGTAGCAGGCAGTTAAATATCAGGAGCGTTGAATTCCAGCGAGTCGGGCTATCACAAATCAAGCACCTCACCGGCAAGTTGTTTCTCCGCTGAATATCGTCCAAGTGTGCCATGGCCGTGTAAGACCGCCTGAAATGCCCACTCACCTTCCTGGACTGCTTCAGGACGTCCTGAAAGCCTGGGTACTTACACACAACACACAAATCTCTGATTTATTAGATTCAGCACATGTGCCATGCAGGGTACATGTGTCAACTTTCCCAAATTGAACGCCGAAATGAGATTCCTGCTGTTGTTACACACCACGTTGCCGATCTCCAGTTGGTGCGGGGTTAGCCACTGATCCACATGTTTGTTAAGAGCAGCCAGGAGAGCTGATCCAGTGTGACTCTCCGCTTTGAGGCAAGACATGTCTAAGATGGCGTGACACCGTTGTACCTGGCATGCAGCATAGGCCTTGGGGAGTTGGGGCTGTGTAGCTGGAGAGGAGATCGCAGCACCAGTAGAGTAGCACTGCCACTCAGCCAAGGAGGAGGAGGAGGACAACAGCGAAGAGGATGTAGCAGGAGGAGTAGGAGGAGAAGGAGAGGAGGTGGCAGCAGGCCTGCCTGCAAGTCGTGGAGGTGTCACAACTAGGTCCACTGCACAGCCATGTACTCCCTGCTTGCCAGCGGTCACCAGGTTGACCCAATGGGCTGTGTAAGTAATGTATCTGCCCTGACTGTGCTTGGCAGACCAGGCATCCGTGGTCAGATGGACCCTGGCCTTGACCCAACGCTTTGTGCCAGAGATGACACCACATTGGCCTCAATTCACTAAGATTGTGCTGTAGATAATAAGGCAAGATAAAACTTACCACCACACAGTGAGACAGTTATCTTACCTCTTCATTCCTTAAGTTACCTCCTCTGTAGCTAAGTTACCTCTGTAGTTAAGTTACCTCCTCTGTAATTATTTTCACACGCAGTTAATTAACAGCCTGTCTTTAACTTTAGAATTCTAGAATTCTGGAGTTATTTTAAGGATTGAAGAGTTAACCTAAAGACAGAAGAGTTAACTTTAGGTTTGCCTGAGGTAAAATGTTTCCTGAATACTACATGCCTTATAACCACCATGGTGATAACTCTAGAAACGTTATTAAAGACAGGAGATAAGCTTAGTGAATTGAGGCCATTGACTTCACTTTGCCTGGAGAAAAGGCTGCTCCTTAGCTATGGTGAAATAGCTACAAAGCAATTGCTAACATCATGAATTTACTTTATAATGGGTGCACTCAGAAACATAATAAAAAGAAAAGATTTAAGGCAGCCATACACTGGTCGATTGCCACCAGATCGACGAACAGATAGATCCCTCTCTGATTGAATCTGATCAGAGAGAGATCTAATGGCTGCTCATACACTGCACACAAATTTTGGATCGATGATTCAGCATGAAATCGATTCACAACCTGTGGAGCTGCCGCCTGCCTCATGCCCCTGCTCCCCCGGCCAGCCGCAATACATTACCTGTCCGCTGGCATGAGTCCTCGGGTCCCCGCAGTCTCTCACTCCTTCCAGCGTACTTCTCCATCTTCACTTCACTTCCTGTCCCATCCTGTGACAAGTAGAAAGTTAAAATGGTAAAGTACCCTCTACTGTTTGAACTTTGCTCTCTCACAGGATGGGACAGGCAGTTAAGAGAAGATGGAGAAGTGCCAGAAGAAGTGAGAAACTGCGGGTACCTGGGGACTCACGCTGGCCGGACAGGTGATGTATTGCTGCGTCGGTCGTCGCCGTATCAAACGCCAGTAACGACATGCTCCCAACCCGCCGTCGATCTAGTTAAATTTTCCGCCTGGACAGATCGACTGAATTGATCGATTTCAGGTGGAAATTGATCATCGGTCTACATTTGTGTTAGCAATTTCACAGCAGATTCGATCACAGCAGATCAAATCTGCTGTATTTCGATGGTAAATCAGTGTAATGTATGGGTACCTTTAGTGCAACCATCCTTGGGGAAAGATAATTTTTTTTTAATTAATTTGACACACAATACAACAATCAAATGCAGGGGCGTAATTACAGGAGAGCAGCCCCTGCAACTGCAGGGGGGCCCGGCCCCCGAGCTGGTGCCCCGACGGCCACTTCACTTCCTCTGATAAAGATCAGATCAGATCACCTTCTAATCAGGTGTTTTTGTGGAGACAATTATGTGACCGAAGTGAAAGGGCCTTGCTGTCCTAAACATCATTTAGCATGACCAGTTTGGTGGTGGTGCCCAATATACTATATTGTTGTTCATGAAGATTGTTCTCGCAGATAAAACAAGTTTTATGAATACGTCAATTTTGAATTTTTGTGTTGTGCCAATAAAGTTGTACTACGTTTTGTACTGCAAGATTGTGCTACAGCATCTTATTGAAAGTTACAGTCCTTTTTAAGGAAACTAATGGTGGTGGTGCCCAGCCTCAAGTGGTGAGAGCATGCAGGCAATTCCTGGAATTTGAAGGACTTGAGACCATCGACTGGCCCTCATGGTGACCTAAATATAATAGAATACTTCTGGGGCATGTTGTCTTGGTCTATCTGACACCTCCAGATTGCACCTTGGACTTTCCAGGAGTATCAGTGATGCCCTCATTCAGATCTGGGAGAAAATACCTCAGGACACCATCCATGATCTCAATTAGGAGCATGCCCTTAGGAACATTTTTCATATATCTACAGTAAAATTAGTATAGGGGTGCATTAACCACTTAAGTCTATCTGGACAGATATATCCATCCAGATAGACTATGCTGCTGTTCCCATTCATCGATCTAAGTCCCCGGCACAAAAAAACGACGGTCTCTTATCAGACGCAAGATCGTTCGCTTCCAGGACTTTTTGACTGTAGTAAAACTACACCCACGTGCATTTTTTATTAAACAAACCCACAATATTACATTTAAAATTAACTGTTTACCTCCCACACCAAAAATTACCCAAATACAATTTTTAATAAAAAAAATTACAATTAAGAAAAAAAACCAACATAAATAGTTACCTAAGGGTCTGAACTTTTTGAAAATGCATGTCAAGAGAGCATATTAATATAATTTCTTAAATTATAAGCTTGTAAATAGTGATGGACGCAAATTGAAAAAATGCACCTTTATTTTCAAATAAAATATTGGCGCCATAAATTGTGATAGGGACATAATTTAAATGGTGTAATGACCGGGACAAATGGGCAAATAAAATGTGTGGGTTTTAGTTATGGTAGCATGTATTAATTTCAAAATATAATGGCCAAAACCTGAGAAATAATACATTTTTTCCATTTCTTTATTAATCTTCCTGTTAAAATGGATTTAGAAAATAATAATTCTCAGCAAAATGTACCACCCAAAGAAAGCCTAACTAGTGGCGGAAAAAACAAGATATAGATCAATTAATTGTGATAAGTAGTTATAAAGTGTGATGATTTGCTCAGCTGCCTGTGCAGACAGGCAGCCCTTTGACCATTGTGTAAGTTTGCATGCTGCAGGACTCTGGAAAGAAGAGTTTTGCAGCTTGTGCTTGCAGAGGAATTTGCATACGTTGTCATGCAAATTGCCTGGCCACATTCATTGGAGGCGTGTACTATAAGTACTATGTCTTTCCCACAATGCTTTGCTGGTCATTTCCCTTCCATGCTCAGTTCCTGATGGACACTCCTGCTGGAGTGTCAGCCATTGCTATCTAGTATAGTTAATTCCTGGGGGTTGCTTTAGGCTCCCCTTCTAGCCCAGTCAGGTTGTATTATTGTATTATCTGTATTGCCTGTTCTGTCTTGTCTTGCCTGTTTGCCATTGTCCTGTCCCTATGGTGGTTGACAGGAAATGGTTCTGATCTATGTTCTTGGAGTATAGCTGGTGCAGCGGTTGCTGCCAGCTATCTCTTCTGTTCTGTTTCCTGGGATCGCGCTAGCTACTTTGTGCTAGCGCTGGGGATCCTTCTGTTCTGTTTCCTGGGATCGCGCTAGCTACTTTGTGCGAGCGCTGGGGATCCTTCTGTTCTGTCTTGTCGGTCGCGATTGCGCTGTCACCAACGGCGGTTGATAGCGAATCGTTCTGTCTTGCTGAGATCGCACTAGCCGCTAGCGTTAGCGGCTGTGGATCTTTCTGATCTGTGTTCCTGCTTGGATCACACTTGCTCTGGCGGAAGAGCGGTGGATCCTTCCTGCCTAGTTCTTGTTTTTCGTGTGTCTGTCTTGTCCGCTGCGCTTGCTACAGGCTCGGTGAGGTAACCGTTAAGCAAGCGCTCGCGTCCCCTGTTTCATGTTTGTCTGTTTATGGTTAGTTAGGCGTGCTTGTCTCTATTGTGCTTATCACGTGGAGATCGCGCATAACCGCGTGCACTGTTGCGAATCGGTGCGGTGTTCGCGGTTAGCTAGCGGTTGTTATTTTCCGTATCTCCTTATTGTATTTGCTGTGCCTTTGCTACCCTCGTATTCTATTCTGTTCTGCCTTGTGTCACGTCTCGCGATCGCACCTCTCGCGATCGCGTTCCTATTTCGTATCTGCTGTTGTGTGTGCGCGGTCGCGGAGTGGCGACTGGATTGGCGCACACACATACAACCTATCCCTTTTGCTCAATCTCATTCGCAATCGCCTCTCTTGCGATTGCGTTCTGCGCTTCGTACAATTCCTGTCTGGCACTTGTGGAGGTACAGAGGATTGGTTCCTCTGCACTCCCCAGCGCCATCTGCCGACAGGAATTTCCCTCTACAGGTGCATAGCACCTTTTGCTGGGTTCCTGCAAATTATACGCTTGTGGAGGATCTCCGCCGTGTCAGCGCACGCGTTGTGCGCTGATCACGGGGAAAGTTCCACAATCGTGACAGAATGACCAGCCCTACCCAAAACCCCAGTGTAGACGGAAATTCCGATTTGTACGATTTTGTCGAGTTTGGGTCCTGTGTCTTTAAGAGCTTTAAAAGGCTTAATTCAGAGACCAAGGCGGAATTTCTTTCTGAATGTGTGAGGTTTTGCCTGAATCCCACCTTTCAGATTTCTGATCCGTCCACGTCGGCTCTTCTGTTTGCCTATGTGCTCTTAAAAGACGATTTGTTCACCTGGGCATATAATCTGTTAAAAATCAATTCTTGGAATGGTAATCTGTATCAGTTGCTTGCAGTGATATTCTCTCACTGGTTTAAACTGCCTGGCTTACCACCTGCTCTGATTGAGTGTGTAGCTGCTGATAAGTCAGCTGATCTTTCCCTTCCATGTAAAACTTTTCAGTATGACAATCAGTTCAATGTGTCTGTTGCCACTTCAGGTTTTAAACAGCAGACATGCAAAGTGGCGAAAAAGAGAAAAACTAAAAAACGCAAGCATCGGAATAAAACACTTCCTATTGATGTTTGTAATGATGTTGTTCCGTCTCCGGCTTTTTTGCCCCAATCCAAAGCTTATGTGGATCCTGCTATAGGTAGGATCGCACACTACATTAACCACTTCCCGACCGCCCACTACACAGGGGCGGCGGGGAAGTGGAGCCCTGCAGGACGGCCTCACCCACAGAGGCGGCAGTCCATTTAAGGGCATGGGCGGAGCGATCGCGTCATCCGTGACGCGATCCTCCGCCCGGGATCGAAGCACGGGCATTTTGTCTCCGCTCGCCGGCCACTTAGCAGAGCCGGCGAGCGGTGGAATCCGCATGATCAGCCAATCCCTGAGTATAAGGCACTTTGTTAGGTAAACAAAGTGCCTTATACGTGCTTCCTCCTCGCCTCGTGGTCTCATTGTTGCAGAGACCACCAGCGAGGAGGAATGACTTGTAAGTGACATAGCTACACTGTGTTTTTTGCCCTCAGCCTCCCTGATCACCCACCCCAGCCTTCCTACCCCCCCTGATCACCCCAGCAGACCCCTGCCCATCACCCTTGCACCCCTGTAAAACCCCCACCCCCCCCACCTGCCACTAACTAGCGACGCTGCCCCTTAGTTTAGGTCCCTAACTGCCTCCTAGTCACCCCTGATCCCCCCCCCTACCTTTAGATCACCCCCACACCCCATCCCAGACTACCCCCCTGTATACTGTATACATCTGTATACAGCTACATTACCCTCTGATCCCCCTCTGATCCCCCTCTGATCACCTGTCTATCACCTGTCCATCAGCCCTCAGCACCCCCACCCATCAGAGCAGACCCTAACTGCCCCGCGGGGGTAACCGATCACCTGCCCAGGCCCTCGATTGCCCTCGTACCCCCCTTCTGATTACATCCCCTGCTGTTTGTTTACATCTGTCCTCCCCAGCAATCACTAACTGATCTTTGATCAGTAACCCCCTGTGTCTGCCTCTCATCAGATCAGGACTCAGTCTGCCCCGTGCAGGCTCCTGATCAACCCCCCACCCCCTCAAATCGCCCTCAGACCCCCCCCCTAATCACCGTCCAAGTGCATTGTATTTGACTGTGCTGCGCTTGTATTCGATTGTGCTGCGCTTGTATTCAATTGTGGTGTAATTGTATTTGATTGTCCCGTGATCGGCTTCGATTGCCCCGTGATTGTTTGATTGCCTGAGACCCCACTTCCTGCCACACCCAACCCCACCCTCCCCCCCACCACACCCAACCCCACCCCCCACCCCCCCACCACCTCCAACCACCACCTTCCGAGTGCATCAGATTTGCTTGTGCTGTGATTGGAGTCGATTGTGCTGTAATTGTATTTGATTGTCCCGTGATCGACTTCGATTGCCCCGTGATTGTTTGATTGCCTGAGACCCCACTTCCCGCCACACCCAATCCCACCCTCCCCCCATCACCTTCCGAGTGCATCAGATCTGCTTGTGCTGTGATTGGAGTCGATTGTGCTGTAATTGGATTTGATTGTCCCGTGATCGACTTCGATTGCCCCGTGATTGTTTGATTGCCTGAGACCCCACTTCCCGCCACACCCAATCCCACCCTCCCCCCATCACCTTCCGAGTGCATCAGATCTGCTTGTGCTGTGATTGGAGTCGATTGTGCTGTAATTGGATTTGATTGTCCCGTGATCGACTTCGATTGCCCCGTGATTGTTTGATTGCCTGAGACCCCACTTCCCGCCACACCCAATCCCACCCTCCCCCCATCACCTTCCGAGTGCATCAGATCTGCTTGTGCTGTGATTGGAGTCGATTGTGCTGTAATTGGATTTGATTGTCCCGTGATCGGCTTCGATTGCCCCGTGATTGTTTGATTGCCTGAGACCCCACTTCCCGCCACACCCAATCCCACCCTCCCCCCATCACCTTCCGAGTGCATCAGATCTGCTTGTGCTGTGATTGGAGTCGATTGTGCTGTAATTGGATTTGATTGTCCCGTGATTGTTTAATTGCCTCTGAGACCCCACTTCCCACCAACCCCAATACCTCTCAAATACTCCCTTTTTGCTAGGTAGGTGCTCTTTTTTTCTGGGTAGTCTCGGAGGAAAACCCCATAAATTTAGCAATCCAAAATGGCAAGAAGGGGGCTTTCCGATGACGAGGTATACAGGTACATGGACCAGTCGGATGAGTTCTTTTGGGAAGAATCATCCGTCGAATCTTCCGGGTCCGATTTTGAACCTGTAGAAAGCAGTGGTTCCCTGACCGATACTGATGACGAGGCTATGGTCCCGGCTAGAGCCAGGCGTACCAGACCCCAAGTCGTTAGACCGCAGGTGGCGCAGGATCCGCCTCAAGGGCAGCAGGGTGGTGCTAGCGCTGTTAATAGTTTTCTTGGTGAGGCAGGCACCAGCAGCGCAGCATCTCCTGGACTTAGTGCCAGTGCTTCCGTAGACCCTGACGAAGTGGTGAGCGTCAGCATGGAAGTTGAAACTGGTACGGTGGCAAGTGCAGTAGTACCCCCGTCGCAGCCACCAAGAAGAAGACGGGCCCGTAGTACCTAGTGTTGGGCGAACATCTAGATGTTCGGGTTCGGGCCGAACAGGCCGAACATGGCCGCGATGTTCGGGTGTTCGACCCGAACTCCGAACATAATGGAAGTCAATGGGGACCCGAACTTTTGTGCTTTGTAAAGCCTCCTTACATGCTACATACCCCAAATTTACAGGGTATGTGCACCTTGGGAGTGGGTACAAGAGGGAAAAAAATTTAGCAAAAAGAGCTTATAGTTTTTGAGAAAATTGATTGTAAAGTTTCAAAGGAAAAATTGTCTTTTAAATGCTGAAAATGTCATGTTTCTTTGCACAGGTAACATGGTTTTTACCGCCAGGCAGTCATAAATGTAATAAAGAGAAGAGGTTCCATAAACAGGGACCGGTAACGCTAACCCAGCAGCAGCAGCAGCACACGTGATGGAACAGGAGGAGGCGCAGGAGGAGAAGGCCACGCTTTTTGAGACACAACAACCCAGGCCTTGCATGAGGACAAGAAGCGTGCGGATAGCATGCTTTTTACCGCCATGCAGTCATAAATGTAATAAAGATAAGAGGTTCAATAAACAGGGACCGGTAACGCTAACCCAGCAGCAGCAGCAGCACACGTGATGGAACAGGAGGAGGCGCAGGAGGAGAAGGCCACGCTTTTTGAGACACAACAACCCAGGCCTTGCATGAGGACAAGAAGCGTGCGGATATAGCAGCAATGCTTTTTGCCGCCATGCAGTCATAAATGTAATAAAGAGAAGAGGCTCAATAAACAGGGACCGGTAACGCTAACCCAGCAGCAGCAGCAGCACAGAGCACACGTGACGGAACAGGAGGAGGCGCAGGAGGAGAAGGCCACGCTTTGAGACACAACAACCCAGGCCTTGCATGAGGACAAGAAGCGTGCAGATAGCATGCTTTTTACCGCCATGCAGTCATAAATGTAATAAAGATAAGAGGTTCAATAAACAGGGACCGGTAACGCTAACCCAGCAGCAGCAGCAGCAGCACAGAGCACACATGATGGAACAGGAGGAGGCGCAGGAGGAGAAGGCTACGCTTTGAGACACAACAACCCAGGCCTTGCATGAGGACAAGAAGCGTGCGGATATAGCAATGCTTTTTGCCGCCATGCAGTCATAAATGTAATACAGATGAGAGGTTCAATAAACAGGGACCGGTAACGCTAACCCAGCAGCAGCAGCAGCACAGAGCACACGTGATGGAACAGGAGGAGGCGCAGGAGGAGAAGGCCACGCTTTTTGAGACGCAACCCAGGCCTTGCATGAGGACAAAAAGCGTGCGGATATAGCAATGCTTTTTGCCGCCATGCAGTCATAAATGTAATACAGATGAGAGGTTCAATAAACAGGGACCGGTAACGCTAACCCAGCAGCAGCAGCAGCACAGAGCACACGTGATGGAACAGGAGGAGGCGCAGGAGGAGAAGGCCACGCTTTTTGAGACGCAACCCAGGCCTTGCATGAGGACAAAAAGCGTGCGGATATAGCAATGCTTTTTGCCGCCATGCAGTCATAAATGTAATACAGATGAGAGGTTCAATAAACAGGGACCGGTAACGCTAACCCAGCAGCAGCAGCAGCACAGAGCACACGTGATGGAACAGGAGGAGGCGCAGGAGGAGAAGGCCACGCTTTTTGAGACGCAACCCAGGCCTTGCATGAGGACAAAAAGCGTGCGGATATAGCAATGCTTTTTGCCGCCATGCAGTCATAAATGTAATACAGATGAGAGGTTCCATAAACAGGGACCGGAAACGCTAACCCAGCAGCAGCAGCACACGTGATGGAACAGGAGCAGGCGCAGGAGGAGAAGGCCATGCTTTTTGAGACACAACAACCCAGGCCTTGCATGAGGACAAAAAGCGTGCGGATATAGCAGCAATGCTTTTTGCCGCCATGCAGTCATAAATGTAATACAGATGAGAGGTTCAATAAACAGGGACCGGAAACGCTAAACCATCCCAGATGTTCATTGGTCATGTTACTTGGTTGGGGTCCTGGAGTGTTGCGTAGTCATTTCCAATCCAGGATTGATTCATTTTAATTTGAGTCAGACGGTCTGCATTTTCTGTGGAGAGGCGGATACGTGAACCTTGCAGGCAACGGCATTCTTCAAGCTTCGGGTTATTTTGCTGACCACGTGCTCATGCAACTCAGGCACTGCAGAGCGCGCAAAGTGGTAGCGGCTGGGAACCACGTAACGTGGGATGGCCACTGACATCATGCCCTTGAAGCTGTTTGTCTCCACCACTCGATATGGCAGCATTTCGCAGGCCAGAAGCTTGGCTATGCTGGCTCTTACTGCCACGGCCCGGGGGTCATTTGCTGGCAATTTCCTCTTGCGCTCAAACATCTCCGAGACAGACAACTGAACCGTAGGGCTGCACAACGAAGGGCTGTTGGTTGTTGTGTTTGATGAACACTGGGAGACCTCAAGAGCACTACTCCGGAAAGTGACAGTGTCAGCGTCATCTGATTTTTTGGAATGTTTTGAACCACGCAATGGCTGGGCTACTGCTGCTGCTGAGGCGGGTCTGGTGGTGAGTCTGGTGAACCCAAGGGAGGCAGTGTTGCTGGTGGTACCCTGTCCTGCCGCGTTTGCCCACAGAGTGGGATGTTTGGATAGCATGTGGCGGCTCATGCTGGTGGTGGAGAGGTTGTTAATACTTTTCCCCCTGCTCAGGCGGGTCTTGCACACCTTGCAAATCGCCATGGTAACATCCTCAGTGCAGTCTTCAAAGAAAGCCCAGAATTTGGAGCACCTGCCTTGCTGGCGATTTCTGTTTGCGCCTCTTTTGCCTCTCACTTGAACTTCCACGCTTGTGGTGCCTGAAATTGCGCGCCGCCTACCTTGTGGCACAAGGCGAACTCGTGCAGCAGTGGGTTCTTCAACAGACTCATCTGTGCTGCTGCTACGACGGCGATGTTCTCGTTCACAAACAAAATCTGGGTCTATGTCCACATTGTCCATACCCTCCTCTTCCATCTCCTCAAACTCGTCATATGTCATTGTGGGGGGCCGCCGCCGTGGAGTACAGCTCCCCAGCACAACCGTCAGGGGAAACACCTCTTCCCTTGCCCCTCCCTCTTTCACCGGATTTCTTCCTCATTTCACTTATCCTTACAGTACACGCTGACTGGCAGCAGTACAGTGGCAGTACAGAAATGCTATACAGTGGTGGGTGAGCGGTGTACCACTATTGCCAGCAGCGACACAGAGCACAATGCTATACAGTGGCGGGTGAGCGGTGTACTACTGTTCCCAGCAGACAAAGAGTGGCAGTAAACACAATGCTATATAGTGTGGCTGAGCCGTGTACACAGAGTGGCAGTAAACACAATGCTATATAGTCTGCTATATAGTCACCCCGAACGGGGTGATGTTCTGCAGCACCCGAACAGTGGCGAACACTGTTCGCCCAACACTACTGGGAACGCAGATTTTAGTACCTAAACACACGATACAACATGTTTTCCGGGGTCGGACTCTGAGGCACATACAGATGGTCCCGATCATCATCCTCATCATACAACTCTTCTCCTGAGTCTGACCCACCCACCACCTCTGCCACCCCAACATCCCCAGACACAGTCACAGACCCCTCATCGTCCTCAACATTAACTTGGGATGCTGGCCTGAGCCCGACCTCCTCCTCCACATCAGGCCCCATCATCCCCTCAATGGCAGCCCTCATTAATCGCTCTGGCGCCGGACCGATGGACACAACGTTCTCCTCCGGGGAGGGCTGCTGCTGACCACTGGCTGCTGGGGTGGATGTTATAGCTTGCGTGGGGCGTTGGCTGTTGCTGTTGTTGGGAGTGCTGCTCACAGCGGAGGTCTCTGAGGAACTCATGGTGAGCTCATATAGTGGTTGACGGTGAGTGGAGTATTACTGATCCCAGCAATATACACACTGACTGGCAGAGTACGCAATGCTATATAGTCTGGCTGAGCCGTGTACACAGAGTGGCAGTGAACAATGCTATATAGTCTGGCTGAGCGGTGTACACAGAGTGGCAGTACACACAATGCTATATAGTCTGGCTGAGCCATGTACACAGAGTGGCAGTAAACAATGGTATATAGTCTGGCTGAGCGGTGTACACAGAGTGTCAGTAAACAATGGTATATAGTCTGGCTGAGCGGTGTACACAGAGTGTCAGTAAACAATGGTATATAGTCTGGCTGAGCGGTGTACACAGAGTGTCAGTAAACAATGGTATATAGTCTGGCTGAGCGGTGTACACCGAGTGTCAGTAAACAATGGTATATAGTCTGGCTGAGCGGTGTACACAGAGTGTCAGTAAACAATGGTATATAGTCTGGCTGAGCGGTGTACACAGAGTGTCAGTAAACAATGGTATATAGTCTGGCTGAGCGGTGTACACAGAGTGTCAGTAAACAATGGTATATAGTCTGGCTGAGCGGTGTACACAGAGTGTCAGTAAACAATGGTATATAGTCTGGCTGAGCGGTGTACACAGAGTGTCAGTAAACAATGGTATATAGTCTGGCTGAGCGGTGTACACCGAGTGTCAGTAAACAATGGTATATAGTCTGGCTGAGCGGTGTACACAGAGTGTCAGTAAACAATGGTATATAGTCTGGCTGAGCGGTGTACACAGAGTGTCAGTAAACAATGGTATATAGTCTGGCTGAGCGGTGTACACAGAGTGTCAGTAAACAATGGTATATAGTCTGGCTGAGCGGTGTACACAGAGTGTCAGTAAACAATGGTATATAGTCTGGCTGAGCGGTGTACACAGAGTGTCAGTAAACAATGGTATATAGTCTGGCTGAGCGGTGTACACAGAGTGGCAGTACACACAATGCTATATAGTCTGGCTGAGCGGTGTACACAGAGTGGCAGTACACACAATGCTATAGAGTCTGGCTGAGCGGTGTACACAGAGTGGCAGTACACACAATGCTATGTAGTCTGGCTGAGCGGTGTACACAGAGTGGCAGTAAACACAATGCTATATATAGCGTGGCTGAGCGAGGTGCACAGTGGCAGTACACACAATGCTATATAGTCAGGCTGAGCCGTGTACACAGAGTGGCAGTACACACAATGCTATATAGTGTGGCTGAGCGAGCGGTGTACTACTATTCCCAGCAGACACAGAACAGTAAACACAATGCTATATAGTGTGGGTGAGCGAGCGGTGTACCACTATTCCCAGCAGACACAGAACAGTAAACAGAATGCTATATAGTGTGGCTGAACGAGCGGTGTACCACTATTCCCAGCAGACACAGAACAGTAAACAGAATGCTATATAGTGTGGCTGAGCGAGCGGTGTACCACTATTCCCAGCAGACACAGAACAGTGAACAGAATGCTATATAGTGTGGCTGAGCGAGCGGTGTACTACTATTCCCAGCAGACACAGAACAGTAAACAGAATGCTATATAGTGTGGCTGAGCGAGGTACACAGAGTGGCAGTAAACAGAATGCTATATAGTGTGGCTGAGCGAGCGGTGTACTACTGTTCCCAGCAGCGACACACAATGACTGGGGGGGACCCTGGCTAGCGTGGCTGGAGAGCGAACTACCCTGCCTGCCTACCCAAAGCTAAACCCACAGAGAAATGGCGGAGATATGACGTGGTTCGGGTATTTATTTACCCGAACCACGTGACCGTTCGGCCAATCAGAGCGCGTTCGGGCCCGAACCACGTGACCCGTTCGGCCAATCACAGCGCTAGCCGAACGTTCGGGGAACGTTCGGCCATGCGCTCTTAGTTCGGCCATGTGGCCGAACGGTTTGGCCGAGCACCGTCAGGTGTTCGGCCGAACTCGAACATCACCCGAACAGGGTGATGTTCTGCAGAACCCGAACAGTGGCGAACACTGTTCGCCCATCACTAGTAGTACCCATAGACTCCCAGAGGTGCTGGCACAACCAGATTGGCAATCCCCTGATTCCGCCGCACCCGTAGTGCCCCCTTTCACCGCCCAGTCTGGAGTCCAGGTGGCGACAGCTCATCTAGGAACGGCCCTAGACTTTTTGCAGCTGTTCATCACCCAGGTTCTCCTGGACTTAATTGTGGTTGAGACCAACCGTAAAGCCACACAATTCATCACCGAGCACCCGGAGAGCATGTATGCCCAGCCTTTCGGGTGGAAACCAGTCCAAGTTTCCGACATTAAAATCTTTTTGGCCCTTATCCTTCACTTGGGACTAATGAAACAGAATGTACTGCGGTCGTATTGGTCTACGAACCCAGTAAATCATGTTCCCTTGTACCCTGCTGCCATGTCCAGGACACGATTTGAGTCCATCCTGCGCTTCCTGCACTTCAACGACGACAAAACCTGTCATGAAAAGGGCCACCCTGCTTATGACCGGCTCCACAAAATTCGGCCCCTCATAGACCACCTGTCATCAACATTTGCAGATGCTTATATCCCTGAACAGAACATCTACGTAGACGAGTCCCTCTTACGCTTTACCGGGCGCCTTGGCATCAAACAGTACATCCCAAGCAAGCGCGCCCGGTATGGGGTGAAACTGTATAAGCTCTGTGAAAGGGCCACAGGCTATACATGTCGTTTTAGGGTCTATGAGGGAAAAGACTCAAAATTGGAGCCGGTCGGATGCCCTGACTACCTGGGGAGCAGTGGAAAGGTTGTGTGGGACTTGGTGTCACCCTTGTTCCAGAAGGGGTACCATCTTTTTGTGGACAATTATTACACAAGTGTGGCCCTCTTTCAGCACTTAAAGTTAGAAGGAATCCGATGCTGTGGCACTGCGCGGCCTAGTCGCCAGGGCTTCCCCCAACGGCTCGTTACCACCAGACTTTTACGGGGGCAGAGGGTCGCCTTGCGTACTGAAGACCTGCTCGCGGTGAAATGGAGGGACAAGAGGGACGTTTACTTTCTGTCCACCATTCACACAGACACGACAGTCCAAATTCAACGGGCAACTGCGGTCATTGAAAAGCCCCTTGTCGTCCACGAATATAATGTCAACATGGGAGGGGTGGACTTCAATGACCAGAGGTTAGCGCCCTATTTAGTTACCCGGAAAACAAGACGCTGGTATAAGAAAGTGTCTTTTTATCTGATTCAATTGGCAGTTTACAACAGCTTTGTTCTCTACAGTAAGGCTGGGAGAACTGGATCTTTCCTCCAATTTCAGGAAGAGATCATTATGGACATCCTGTATCCAGGAGGTGCCAGGCCCCCCCCCCCCAGATGCAACTAGCCGACTGCATGGAAGGCATTACGCCTATCAGCTTCCGTGTGCCCCAGGTCAACGCATCCGAAGAAAACGTTGCCGTGTCTGCAGCAGGGCTGGAACAAGGAGTGACACCGTTTATTATTGTCCCCGCTGTCCTGACCAGCCTGGTCTATGCGTAGGGCCGTGTTTTGAGAGGTACCACGAGCAGGTACACTATTAGAACCTAGGGAACTCCAGACACAGGAGTAGGCACACACTCAGTGGTCTTTCGCACATTGTCGCAGGGAGAGGAGAGGTAAGCTTGAAGACCAAACGGGTAAGCATAAAAATGGGAAGAAGGATCGGTTTCCATGCTTGATATTGCTGATCTGTCCTGGGTTGGCGATATAAGACGGCATGTTTGAATTTCCCTTGAGTGTGGACACCCCCGGTTTATATGTGATTTGGGCCTATGATGATGCTTTAATGCCACACAGAGTCATCTCTATTGGCAGGCATATTGCTGTATCCTACAGGCATAATGCTGTATACTAAAGTTCTGAGGCCCAGTCACATAAGTTGGTGGCTCACCCTGAGTGCAGGGTGGCACAGGGTGTCTCTCTCCTGAGGTTATCACTGCCATTGATGTGGAGCAAGGTATGTTTGCCGTTCATTTTTCCTTTCAGCCCAGAGTGCATTACTTGTATACCCAATATAAGGAGTATAGCAGAAACTCCTAATACTGGCCATACATGTAATGATTGCAGAGACCCTAAAATGCCAGGACAGACTCCACAAATGACCCCATTTTGGAAAGAGGACACCCTAAAGTATTATGTGAGGTGCACGGTGAGTTCATAAAAGATTTTAGTTTTTGTCACAAGTTAGCAGAATTTTTTTTTTTTTTTTTTTTTTAACAAAGTGTTATTTTCCGTTAACTTGTGACAAAAAATAAAATTTTCAATGACCTCACCATTCCCCTCATGGAATACCTTGTTGTGTATTCTTTCCAAAATGGAGTCATTTGTGGGGTTTGTTAACTGTCCTGGCAAGTGGGCGGGGTGCTAAATTTTGAGCACCCCTGTAAAGCCTAAAGGTACTCATTGGACTCTGGACCCCTTAGCGCAGTTAGGGTGCAAAAAGGTGCCACACATGTGGTATCGCCGTACTCGGGAGAAGTAGTACAATGTGTTTTGGGGTGTATTTTTACATATACCCATGCTGGGTGGGAGAAATACCTCTGTAAATGACAATCTTTTGATTTTTTTACACACAATTGTTCATTTACAGAGTTATTTCTCCCACCCAGCATGGGTATGTGTAAAAATACACCCCAAAACACATTGTACTACTTCTCCCGAGTACGGCGATACCACATGTGTGGCACTTTTTTGCACCCTAACTGCGCTAAAGGGCCCAAAGTCCAATGAGTACCTTTAGGATTTCACAGGTCATTTTGCGGAATTTGATTTCCAGACTCCTCCTCACGGTTTAGGGCCCCTAAAATGCCAGGGCAGTATAGGAACCCCACAAATGACCCCATTTTAGAAAGAAGACACCCCAAGGTATTCTGTTAGGAGTATGGTGAGTTCATAGAAGATTTTATTTTTTGTCAAAAGTTAGCGGAAAATTGATTTGTATTGTTTTTTTCACAAAGTGTCATTTTCCGCTAACTTTTGACAAAAAATAAAATCTTCTATGAACTCACCATACTCCTAACGGAATACCTTGGGGTGTCTTCTTTCTAAAATGGGGTCATTTGTGGGGTTCCTATACTGCCCTGGCATTTTAGGGGCCCTAAACCGTGAGGAGTAGTCTGGAAATCAAATTCCGCAAAATGACCTGTGAAAGCCTAAAGGTGCTCATTGGACTTTGGGCCCTTTAGCGCAGTTAGGGTGCAAAAAAGTGCCACACATGTGGTATTGCCGTACTCGGGAGAAGTAGTACAATGTGTTTTGGGGTGTATTTTTACACATACCCATGCTGGGTGGGAGAAATACCTCTGCAAATGACAATCTTTTGATTTTTTTACACACAATTGTCCATTTACAGAGATATTTCTCCCACCCAGCATGGGTATGTGTAAAAATTCACCCCAAAACACATTGTACTACTTCTCCCGAGTACGGTGATACCACATGTGTGGCACTTTTTTGCACCCTAACTGCGCTAAAGGGCCCAAAGTCCAATGAGCACCTTTAGGCTTTCACAGGTCATTTTGCGGAATTTGATTTCCAGACTCCTCCTCACGGTTTAGGGCCCCTAAAATGCCAGGGCAGTATAGGAACCCCACAAATGACCCCATTTTAGAAAGAAGACACCCCAAGGTATTCCGTTAGGAGTATGGTGAGTTCATAGAAGATTTTATTTTTTGTCAAAAGTTAGCGGAAAATTGATTTGTATTGTTTTTTTCACAAAGTGTCATTTTCCGCTAACTTGTGACAAAAAATAAAATCTTCTATGAACTCACCATACTCCTAACGGAATACCTTGGGGTGTCTTCTTTCTAAAATGGGGTCATTTGTGGGGTTCCTATACTGCCCTGGCATTTTAGGGGCCCTAAACCGTGAGGAGTAGTCTGGAAATCAAATTCCGCAAAATGACCTGTGAAAGCCTAAAGGTGCTCATTGGACTTTGGGCCCTTTAGCGCAGTTAGGGTGCAAAAAAGTGCCACACATGTGGTATTGCCGTACTCGGGAGAAGTAGTACAATGTGTTTTGGGGTGTATTTTTACACATACCCATGCTGGGTGGGAGAAATACCTCTGCAAATGACAATCTTTTGATTTTTTTACACACAATTGTCCATTTACAGAGATATTTCTCCCACCCAGCATGGGTATGTGTAAAAATTCACCCCAAAACACATTGTACTACTTCTCCCGAGTACGGTGATACCACATGTGTGGCACTTTTTTGCACCCTAACTGCGCTAAAGGGCCCAAAGTCCAATGAGCACCTTTAGGCTTTCACAGGTCATTTTGCGGAATTTGATTTCCAGACTACTCCTCACGGTTTAGGGCCCCTAAAATGCCAGGGCAGTATAGGAACCCCACAAATGACCCCATTTTAGAAAGAAGACACCCCAAGGTATTCCGTTAGGAGTATGGTGAGTTCATAGAAGATTTTATTTTTTGTCAAAAGTTAGTGGAAAATGACACTTTGTGAAAAAAACAATAAAAATCAATTTTCCGCTAACTTTTGACAAAAAATAAAATCTTCTATGAACTCGCTATGCTACTAACGGAATACATTGGGGTGTCTTCTTTCTAAAATGGGGTCATTTGTGGGGTTCCTATACTGCCCTGGCATTTTAGGGGCCCTAAACCGTGAGGAGTAGTCTGGAAATCAAATTCCGCAAAATGACCTGTGAAATCCTAAAGGTACTCATTGGACTTTGGGCCCTTTAGCGCAGTTAGGGTGCAAAAAAGTGCCACACATGTGGTATCGCCGTACTCAGGAGAAGTAGTACAATGTGTTTTGGGGTGTATTTTTACACATACCCATGCTGGGTGGGAGAAATAACTCTGTAAATGGACAATTGTGTGTAAAAGAAAATTAACAAATTGTCATTTACAGAGATATTTCTCCCACCCAGCATGGGTATGTGTAAAAATACACCCCAAAACACATTATACTACTTCTCCTGAGTACGGCAATACCACATGTGTGGCACTTTTTTGCAGCCTAACTGCGCTAAGGGGTCCAAAGTCCAATGAGCACCTTTAGGCTTTACAGGGGTGCTTACAATTTAGCACCCCCCAAAATGTCAGGACAGTAAACACACCCCACAAATGACCCCATTTTGGAAAGTAGACCCTTCAAGGTATTCAGAGAGGGGCATGGTGAGTCCGTGGCAGATTTCATTTTTTTTTGGTGCAAGTTAGAAGAAATGGAAACTTTTTTTTTTTTTTTTTTCGTGTCACAAAGTGTCATTTTCCGCTTACTTGTGACAAAAATTAATATCTTCTATGAACTCACTATGCCTCTCAGTGAATACTTTGGGATGTCTTCTTTCCAAAATGGGGTCATTTGGGGGGTATTTATACTATCCTGGAATTCTAGCCCCTCATGAAACATGACAGGGGGTCAGAAAAGTCAGAGATGCTTGAAAATGGGAAAATTCACTTTTTGCACCATAGTTTGTAAACGCTATAACTTTTACCCAAACCAATAAATATACGCTGAATGGGTTTTTTTTTTATCAAAAACATGTTTGTCCACATTTTTCGCGCTGCATGTATACAGAAATTTTACTTTATTTGAAAACTGTCAGCACAGAAAGTTAAAAAAATCATTTTTTTGCCAAAATTCATGTCTTTTTTGCTGAATATAATAAAAAGTAAAAATCGCAGGAGCAATTAAATAGCACCAAAAGAAAGCTTTATTAGTGACAAGAAAAGGAGCCAAAATTCATTTAGATGGTAGGTTGTATGAGCGAGCAATAAACCGTGAAAGCTGCAGTGGTCTGAATGGAAAAAAAAGTGGCCGGTCCTTAAGGGGTAGAAAGCCCTAGGTCCTCAAGTGGTTAAAGCAGTTAAAAAATCTGTTCTTGTTCCTGAACTCCAACCCTATGGAGATTATCTGGATACTGGCCTGTTTGAACCCCCATTTGCTTCCTGGGATGTTGGGGCCTTGCTGGAGGAATTCGATTTTGATTGGAAAGCCTTTTGCGATTTTTACATCGCAAAAAGCGAAGATGTCTTGAATGCTTGCCTTGACTCTATGTACCTTCTGATTGATTCCGATGAATGTGACAAGGATGATGTGGATCTGGTGATCTATGTATGGCAAACGATTTTGGATGAGTTGCACACACACCAACCAATTGATTCCAATAAAGAGACATCGTTGTCGGATGATTGTTCCTGCCTTTCTGGGGTAAAGCATGTGAGTCTTGACTTTGTGCAATCTGAAATGAATGAGTGTGCCGCTGTGGTTGATTCCTGTGCGAATCCTGAAGGATTCGCTCCTGACAGTGTGCAGTTTGAATCTGTGCGATCTGATGCCTGTTTCTCGGATGTTCCTGCAGATTGTGATCGGCATGAGTCTGCCGGTTTCCTCAAGGATGTGTGGGATCCTTTGTCATTTAGAAACAGATCTTTGAGATCTTCCGTCTGTGACCCTGCTATGGGGAAAGTTTCTCGACTGTGCAGCGTCAAAAGTAAAATTAATATGCCTAATAAAGCTTGTCCTGTTGATGTCACTATTTCTTCTGCAGATGAGTCTCTGTCTCACCCTGTTCACACCTGTAAGGGCCCGTTGCCTGGGGACAGTTGCTCCAGCGTTTCGGTCCTAGATGCCTTGCAGTCTGCTCCGCAGATCGCGGAGGTTTGCGCTATAGAAGCGTCAGTTTCACAACCTAAAGTGAATTTTGATTCGCAGGTTTTGCGTTCTGATTCCTCGGATTCGACATTGTTAGCCGAATCTAAGAGTGAGACAGCGCTTCGGTTTTGCGAATCTGATGCTGAACCCTCTTTGCCTTATTCAGAGACGCTTTCTCTGAACCTGCCCTGTACCATGAATAACAATATGATGTCCAATCACACTGACATTTGTGAGTCCCTTTCTTGCTCTGAGGGAAGTTTTGACTCTCCACCCTGTACTCTGGATGAGTCAACATTGCCTTGTACAATATCTCCTGCCCTGCCCCTAGAGGCTCGTCTAGGTATTGCTGCTATTTTTACTTGTTTTTCTGCAGTTTTGGAGTTACAAGCTAGTTTGACTGCCACACAGAATTCTGGGTACAGTGAGAATGAAGTTAGGGAGTCAGTGTGTGTTCCAGTAAATATACCTGTACATACCCCTCATGATGATGAGATCCAGTCTCAGGTTATGGTGGAACCATTCCTGGGACATCTGCCCTGTCCACAAAATAAAGTTCCAGTTTTGCCCTGTAACATGGATAGTTCAGAATCCTTTTTAGAAAACTTGAAAAATGATGCTCCTGAGGTCTTGTTGGATGTTCTGGAGGTCTCCGAGTTCCTCCCAAAGGGTGCAGAACTTGTAGGAGATGTCTCCTGCCCCCCAAGTCCTTCTGAGGGGTTACCCTCTTCCGTAGGCATTGCTGCCTTGCTGGCTACCTTTTCAGCTCTGATGGAGCTTCACTCATATGTAGTCAAAGATGATATTATTGTCACAGAAATTTCTGAATTTGTATCCGAGTCTTCTTTTGAAAGTCCAGTGCCTGTGACCTCCACTCATGATGATTCTCTGTCCGGTACTGGTTTTGGTCTTGTCATGCTGGACTCTGAGGTTGGCAGTTCCCCGACATGTCCTGAGGTTTCTCCTGTGCTGGTGTACCCCAGTGTACTCTGTGACCCAGAAAGCCCAAGTGTGTCTCGGTTACCAGCGTACTCAGATGCTTCCTCGGTGGAGACATGCTCTGATATAGCCTGCCTGCTTGCATGCCCAGAAGTGGTCCCTGAAAGTCTTGATCTTGATGGGTGTCCTAGTAATTCTGAATCCGGAATTGTCATTGGTTCCATGGGGGTTCTTGGTAATTCTCCATGTGAGCCTGGTGATTGTTCTGCCCTCTTGGGATCTCTGTGGAGCTTCAAAAGGTTCTGGGAGATTCCGGGAGAAATTTTGCTTGGTACACTGGATAAGATCAACGGTGGCTTTTGTGTTGTAAGGGACACTTCGAACAGGTATTGTGGCAGGTTTGGTATTTTCGGACGCTCCGTGGAAGGTGGTGGGTATTGTCTGGAGGGTGTCGATGGCTTCTTCTCTGGCGTTCACAGTCCTGATGGGTGTTATACTGAGACTGGTAGTACTGATGGGCATGTTTCGGTGGCTTCTGTTTCCGATGAGGTCGGTTTCGGGTGGACTGACTCTGGAATTGGACCTTGTCGGGCTGCCCCGACCTTCATGAGTCTTCAGTTTGAGTCTGTTGCTAATAGCAGTTTTGAGGGTCGTCTGGAATTCGACCCTGGAGGGGGGGGTACTGTGATGATTTGCTCAGCTGCCTGTGCAGACAGGCAGCCCTTTGACCATTGTGTAAGTTTGCATGCTGCAGGACTCTGGAAAGAAGAGTCAGTTTTGCAGCTTGTGCTTGCAGAGGAATTTGCATACGTTGTCATGCAAATTGCCTGGCCACATTCATTGGAGGCGTGTACTATAAGTACTATGTCTTTCCCAGGGGCGTAGGAATAGACCCTGCAGCCCCTGCAGTTGCAGGGGGGCCCCTAGCAAGTCAGGGGCCCAGGAGGAGGAAAGGCTGTCACCACCGGCGTACCTACCGGGGATGCGACTCTCTCAGCCGCAGGGGGGCCCGGCCGCCCGGGGCTGCTCTGGGGCCCGCTCACTGTCCGTGGGGGGAGCGCTGCTCTGGACCCCCCAGCAAGGTGCTCAACTGGCCGCAGCGTCTAATAGACGCTGCGCCAGTTCATTCCCCGCAGCCCCGCTTCAGCAGCCTGCATAGTCTCCGGCAGGCAGAGCAGGGCTACGGCAAGATGGCCGCCGAAGAAACCCTACACTGGAGACTTTGTGTCTCTAGTACAGGGCTTCGGCAGCCATCTTGCCGTAGCCCTGCACTCTGCCTGTCAGCGCGGGAGATGTGCTGCAGGAGGACTCGGGGAGCTGCGAGCCAGAGATGCCGGGAGAGGAGAAGACTTCTGTCAGGTAAGTGAATTGTTTTTTTTTCACAGGTGCATTTTTTTTTCTAGTGTCTGCTGCCTACATTGTGATTTTCAGGTGTCTGCTGCCTACATTGTGATTTTCAGGTGTCTACTGCCCACATTGTGATTTTCAGGTGCCTGCTGCCCACATTATGATTTTCAGGTGTCTGCTGCCCACATTATGATTTTCAGGTGTCTGCTGCCCACATTACGATTTTCTGGTCACTGCTGCCCACATTGCGATTTTCTGGTCACTGCTGCCCACATTGCGATTTTCTGGTGTCTGCTGCCCACATTACGATTTTCTGGTGTCTGCTGCCCACATTACGATTTTCAGGTGTCTGCTGCCCACATTACGATTTTCAGGTGTCTGCTGCCCACATTATGATTTTCTGGTGTCTGCTGCCCACATTGCGATTTTCTGGTGTCTGCTGCCCACATTACGATTTTCAGGTGTCTGCTGCCCACATTGCGATTTTCAGGTGTCTGCTGCCCACATTGCGATTTTCAGGTGTCTGCTGCCCACATTGCGATTTTCAGGTGTCTGCTGCCCACATTACGATTTTCTGGTCACTGCTGCCCACATTGCGATTTTCTGGTCACTGCTGCCCACATTGCGATTTTCAGGTGTCTGCTGCCCTCATTACGATTTTCAGGTGTCTGCTGCCCACATTACGATTTTCAGGTGTCTGCTGCCCACATTACGATTTTCTGGTGTCTGCTGCCCACATTACGATTTTCTGGTGTATGCTGCCCACATTAGGATTTTCTGGTGACTGCTGCCCACATTGTGATTTTCAGGTGCCTGCTGCCCACATTGTGATTTTCTGGTGTCTGCTGCCCACATTACGATTTTCTGGTCACTGCTGCCCACATTGCGATTTTCTGGTCACTGCTGCCCACATTGCGATTTTCTGGTGTCTGCTGCCCACATTACGATTTTCTGGTGTCTGCTGCCCACATTACGATTTTCAGGTGTCTGCTGCCCACATTACGATTTTCAGGTGTCTGCTGCCCACATTATGATTTTCTGGTGTCTGCTGCCCACATTGCGATTTTCTGGTGTCTGCTGCCCACATTACGATTTTCAGGTGTCTGCTGCCCACATTGCGATTTTCAGGTGTCTGCTGCCCACATTGCGATTTTCAGGTGTCTGCTGCCCACATTGCGATTTTCAGGTGTCTGCTGCCCACATTACGATTTTCTGGTCACTGCTGCCCACATTGCGATTTTCTGGTCACTGCTGCCCACATTGCGATTTTCAGGTGTCTGCTGCCCTCATTACGATTTTCAGGTGTCTGCTGCCCACATTACGATTTTCAGGTGTCTGCTGCCCACATTACGATTTTCTGGTGTCTGCTGCCCACATTACGATTTTCTGGTGTATGCTGCCCACATTAGGATTTTCTGGTGACTGCTGCCCACATTGCGATTTTCTGGTGACTGCTGCCCACATTGCGATTTTCTGGTGACTGCTGCCCACATTGCGATTTTCTGGTGACTGCTGCCCACATTAGGATTTTCTGGTGTCTGCTGCCCACATTACGACATTCTGGTGACTGACTGCTGCCCACATTAGGATTTTCTGGTGACTGCTGCCCACATTAGGATTTTCTGGTGACTGCTGCCCACATTACGATATTCTAGTGACTGCTGCCCACATTAGGATTTTCTGGTGACTGATGCCCACATTGCAATTTTCTGGTGACTGCTGCCCACATGGCGATTTTCTGGTGACTGCTGCCCACATTGCGATTTTCTGGCCCACATTACGATTTTCTGGTGAACACT
This sequence comes from Hyperolius riggenbachi, assembly GCF_040937935.1. Classification (NCBI taxonomy): domain Eukaryota; kingdom Metazoa; phylum Chordata; class Amphibia; order Anura; family Hyperoliidae; genus Hyperolius; species Hyperolius riggenbachi. The sequence goes on from NC_090649.1 coordinate 403,799,161, forward strand.
GCCCACGTTACGATTGTCTGGTGAATGCTGTCCACGTTACGATTTTCTGGTGAACGCTGCCCACATTACGATTTTCTGGCCCACATTACGATTTTCTGGTGAACACTGCCCAAGTTACGATTGTCTGGTGAATGCTGTCCATGTTACAATTTTCTGGTGAACTCTGCCCACATTACGATTTTCTGTCCCACATTACGATATTCTGGTGAACGCTGCCCACATTACGATTGTCTGGTGAATGCTGCCCACGTTACAATTTTCTGGTGACTGCTGCTCACGTTACTATTTTCTGGTGACTGGTGCCCACATTACGATTTTCTGGTGAACTCTGCCCACATTACGATTTTCTGGCCCACATTACGATTGTCTGGTAAAATGCTGCCCACTTTACAATTAATTTACAGTGAAACGCTGCCCCATTACGATTATTTGGCACCTATGGGGGGGCCCCATCCAAATATTCGCAGGGGGGCCCAGTGATTTCTAGTTACGCCCCTGGTCTTTCCCACAATGCTTTGCTGGTCATTTCCCTTCCATGCTCAGTTCCTGATGGACACTGCTGGAGTGTCAGCCATTGCTATCTAGTATAGTTAATTCCTGGGGGTTGCTTTAGGCTCCCCTTCTAGCCCAGTCAGGTTGTATTATCTGTATTGCCTGTTCTGTCTTGTCTTGCCTGTTTGCCATTGTCCTGTCCCTATGGTGGTTGACAGGAAATGGTTCTGATCTATGTTCTTGGAGTATAGCTGGTGCAGCGGTTGCTGCCAGCTATCTCTTCTGTTCTGTTTCCTGGGATCGCGCTAGCTACTTTGTGCTAGCGCTGGGGATCCTTCTGTTCTGTTTCCTGGGATCGCGCTAGCTACTTTGTGCGAGCGCTGGGGATCCTTCTGTTCTGTCTTGTCGGTCGCGATTGCGCTGTCACCAACGGCGGTTGATAGCGAATCGTTCTGTCTTGCTGAGATCGCACTAGCCGCTAGCGTTAGCGGCTGTGGATCTTTCTGATCTGTGTTCCTGCTTGGATCACACTTGCTCTGGCGGAAGAGCGGTGGATCCTTCCTGCCTAGTTCTTGTTTTTCGTGTGTCTGTCTTGTCCGCTGCGCTTGCTACAGGCTCGGTGAGGTAACCGTTAAGCAAGCGCTCGCGTCCCCTGTTTCATGTTTGTCTGTTTATGGTTAGTTAGGCGTGCTTGTCTCTATTGTGCTTATCACGTGGAGATCGCGCATAACCGCGTGCACTGTTGCGAATGAGTGCGGTGTTCGCGGTTAGCTAGCGGTTGTTATTTTCCGTATCTCCTTATTGTATTTGCTGTGCCTTTGCTACCCTCGTATTCTATTCTGTTCTGCCTTGTGTCACGTCTCGCGATCGCACCTCTCGCGATCGCGTTCCTATTTCGTATCTGCTGTTGTGTGTGCGCGGTCGCGGAGTGGCGACTGGATTGGCGCACACACATACAACCTATCCCTTTTGCTCAATCTCATTCGCAATCGCCTCTCTTGCGATTGCGTTCTGCGCTTCGTACAATTCCTGTCTGGCACTTGTGGAGGTACAGAGGATTGGTTCCTCTGCACTCCCCAGCGCCATCTGCCGACAGGAATTTCCCTCTACAGGTGCATAGCACCTTTTGCTGGGTTCCTGCAAATTATACGCTTGTGGAGGATCTCCGCCGTGTCAGCGCACGCGTTGTGCGCTGATCACGGGGAAAGTTCCACAATCGTGACATAAAGTTATTGACGAATGAATGGGAGGTGAAAGTTGCTCAGACGCATAAGGTGAACAACTCTGTAGGCTGAAGTGGTTAATACCCCTTTCACATTCCCAGATAAAGTTAAAAGAAATCAATCCTGAAATTATTATTATTTTTTAACACTGAAAAAGTTTTAATGAATGCCTTATGAAAAATCCTCAATAATCTTTTTTTGCATCAAGCAGTTTCTTTTTTAGTTCCAAAAATCAGCATAGCAGCTTTCTGTTTTCTAGAGGGCAGACTAGCTCTTAAAAACTGTGAATGAAACTTGGTGTGGAAACTCGTTCATCACTACTGCCGACATATTATTGGTTAACAACGCTTTTTACTTGAATTATCTCACCTTACTTATTTTCTCACTTCATCTATAAGGAGAGCAAATGTATGATATAAACAGATAAGGGCGCCTATCCAATTGACTTTTCTCTTGTTTTCTCACAAGGGATCTTTTAACACTTCATGCATAAAATATGTTTTAAGTTTCAAGTGAGCAAGGAAATACTCAGAATAAGTTTGATATTCATTTTCTACCTACTTTTTAGTACTTTTTCATTTGTTTAGTGCTGATAAAGTATTTTTTAGGTAAGTAAAAAAAAATTCCTAGGAGAAAAACTTAATAGGGGCCAAGAGCCCTGATTCACACAGCTATGGTATGATTTTGCCGTTACTAACACGCATTGCTTAATTAGCACAACAATGTTACCTTAACAACTTCACCCCCAAAGGCTTCTTACCCTAACGGACCAGAGCAATTTTCACCGGTCAGTTCGTCGCCAATAACTTTATTACTACTAATCACAACAACATGATCTATACCTTGTTTTATTCACTGCCAATTAGGCTTTCTGTGGGTAGTACATTTTTCTAAGAATTATTTTATTCTAAATGCATTTTAATGGGAAAAATAAGAAAAAAAAATGGAAACAAAAATCCTTATTTCTCTATTTTCAGCCATTATAGTTTTAAAATAAAATTTTCTTCTGTGGATGAAACCCACACATTTTATTTGCCAATTTGTCCCAATTATTAAATTGTTTAAATTATGTCCATATCTCAATATATGGCAACAATATATTATTTGGAAATATAGGTTGAATTTGTATTTTTTTAGTCCAGTCCATAATTACAAGCCCCTATATAGTAAAATAATAGTAATCTACTCTCATAAAATGCAGATTAAAGAAAGCTGAGTCCCTAAGGCAACTATTTTTTTTTTCTTAAATAATTTTTTTAACAAGTGTTTGGGAAAGGAGGGGGGGGGGGGGGGGGTCTTTGAAAGTGGAAGGGATTAATTGTATTAATTTTCAATTATAAGTGTATGTGTATGTATGTGTGTATGTGTAATTTTACGTTTTGGACACTAGATGGCACTGCAAACACTCTAATGTTTTACAGGAAGTGTTCACTTTTTTTCTTTACATTTCACGAGCTTCTAACTGCTTACTGTTTTATGACTGGACATGGCCCCTGATCAGGGTCATGTCCATTAATTCTAGGCATTGCGATTGGGTAGGGGAACACTCGGTCTGCTTCCCTAATTGTGGATCGCGGTGTCCCAACAGATAACAGTGCTGGACACACACACACACACACACACACACACACACACACACACACACACACATGCACAGCGGTGGTGGGAGCGAGCGATGCATTATAAACATCCTGGAGCCGTTAACAGGCTCCAACAGGACGTTTTAATACGGTTGCTCGTTGAGATGTGGTTAAAGGAAATCTAAAGTCAACATTAAAAATCAGTTTAACTTACCTGGGGCTTTTTGCACCCGCCTGGAGTCATCCAGTGCCCACGACGTCCATTCGGGTTCCTCAAGCAAATCAACAGCGAACCACACAAATCTGGCTGACCATGCGCCTCCTCACCATGCTCCTGTGCCCGGGAGCATTCTGTGCAGGCAAAAATCACTACTGTGGATGCACTGGGTGCTTTAGGTAGCGGGACTGTGATCAGGGTGTGCGCGGCTCATGGGTGTACATGCGCAGTAGCAGTAGCTGACTTGCGGCGACTGCAGGGGTCGCTGCTGCTTGCCGAAGGGAATTGAATGGACGTCAGGGGCACAGGATGACTCCAGGGTGCTGCAAGAGCCACAGGTAAGTTAAACTGATTTTTGACTTAAATAAACCTTTAAGTGATTTCTGTAGATTAAATAACACCAGGAATATGCTTTCAGCTGTAAAATAGGTGTCTAACTGGCCAGGGATTAGTTGGAAATGGGTTGGCCAATCAGAGTCTTTATTAACCTCTGAAAGACCACCCTTCGGGTTATGTAACGTATACTGTATTTGTTCGCTTTCTGTAGGTGTTTTAGAAACCAACTGTTTTGGATGTACACCTGGCTTTCAGGGATATAGAGTAATTTTTTGCTTATTTTGCCCTCTTTCCTGAAGTGGTGCATTATGGGTACTCACTCAATGACGGTGATCTTTGCAAATAAGTTCTGTTAATACACCAAAATATGCATTACATAGCTCTTCCAGTAGAGTTTTTCTGGGCTCTTTGAGACCTTTAGGCTCTGGCCCTCTAACTTAACGGGATACCAAGAGAAAAGCAAGAATTTTCAAATGGATGCACAACTAAACTAAAGCACGCTTGGAATATTATATATTTCTGCTCTTGAGAGAAATCAAATGCGTTCACATTTGCAGAGAAGCGTCTCCTGACCTTTAAGGATGACAGTTTTAGTACCGAAAATTTATATTTCACGAATGCATTAAAATGAAATCTTCCCCCTGCATATAAAATGCCAGCTCATGATACATGTTCACTAAGCACATTAACCCATAATGCATGCAGCGTATAAGATATCTGCTGGCTTATTTCAAAGAGCAATGTGTAAAGCTATTCCTAGCCAAAGTAAATCTGAACTGTAGGCAAACATTAAACTATATTCCAGCTATGCATTAATTTAACAACTTTAAAGAGAGTTTTACATTTAATTAGTAAAAGTACCTGAACCGGTTTTATATAATGGTACAGCAGCACTTAAAGTGGCCAGGAAGGTTCATGACAGGTTGTACTGTTGGGTAGTGGTCAGTATTTACCAATGGGGTGCTACTCCTCTGGCTTCCGGTCTGTATTGGATGCACCATCTTCTTCAGAAGTTGCCACATTTTTAACTTCCCAGCAGTGTCTTGTGCACACCACTATGCATCCTGGGAGATGGGACTACATCTTCTGGCATGAGTTATGGTGCACATGCGAGAGACACTGCTGGGAAGTTCTAATAAGTGGCTCTGTGTGGCCACTCTTTGAAGAAGATGGTGCATCTCTTACAGGCCAGAAGAGCAGCACCCTTTAGGTAAGTAGTGAGGCTCACCCAACCCCGCCCCCCCCGCCCCCTATAGGCACACTCCATTACGAATCTCACTCATGGGAGTTTCATTAATAAATGTTTCTGGCAAACACTGCTATTCCAGTGCAGGAGATTTGGGCGCAGCCGGCGCCACCATAGGCCGTCATAGAAATTACAGCCATAGTGGCGCACAGTGAGTAACTTTGGCACCATCAGAAGACGGAGCTGAAGTTATTTTTTAAACACTGCAATTCGGCCGCCAGCAATTGGAAGCCAAATTATTTCATTCCTCCGCTATCCATGTGGACCTAGAGGGGGAATAGTATTTAACATCCCCGGGAACTTGTGCAGAAGCAGAATAAGCCATACCGGCTGTATCCTGCGCCCAAGTCTCCCGGGGGCGATTTCTCTCGTACACTGTTTCTGGTGCTCAGGTCCCTTTAAACTGAGTGTGGTAAGGGCAGTTTTATTACTACATGTGCTATGGACACCTCTAATCTAGATAGGTGAGGGATAAGCTAAAAAAGTATATTTTAATAGATAAAATCAAAGCTGTGTAAACACAGGGATTGTGTAACGATCGAAGACGTTACCTCTGTGGGGACACCTGATGTCATCTCTGCGGCCACGCCATCCTGGGTCTCGCTTCCCGACTCAGGTGGGACAGGAATCTCTGTTGCACAGCAGCTTAACTCCACACGCCTGCGCATGGAGCAAAAGGACCTTTATGGGCGGAGGAGACAGATCAGCTGACATTGTGGTCAGCTGACTTCCACCTGTCAATCTACTTTGCAGGTTGGTTCAGCCCCTCGGGTGGGGCTGCTTGAATCTGCTTTCAGTATTTAAACCTGGAATTGTTACTCTGTCCTTGTCTGTTGTCGGGAATGCTTGTGTGTCAGCGCTCAGACCTTTAGACTAGATCCCAGGTGTGATGCTAGGGATTTCACACCTAGCTTAGGATTGCTGTGTGATTATTCTGTTGTACTTTAGACCAGTTCCAGGGGGTTGAGACCAAGGACCTCACCCTCAAGCTTAGGATTGCTGTGTGATTATTCTGTTATACTTTAGACCAGTTCCAGGGGGTTGAGACCAAGGACCTCATCCTCAAGCTTAGGATTGCTGTGTGATTATTCTGTTATACTTTAGACCAGTTCCAGGGGGTTGAGACCAAGGACCTCACCCCCAAGCTTAGGATTGCTGTGTGATTGTTCTGTTATACTTTAGACCAGTTCCCGGGTGTCGAGACCAAGGTCCTCACACCTCAGGTTGAGATTGTGCTTGTGTATATCTGTTATGACCTTCTGCTTTGCTGACTTCTCTCATGTTCTCTGATTCTGTACTTTTGCCTATCTGCCTATCTGTTGCCGAACCTTGCCTGCCTGACCATCCTACTCACCAGTGGGCCCTAGCCACTGGTGAGGTGTTGCTACACCAGCCCCTCTGGTGTAGCACTTCGCCTAGGCTGCAGTACGGTCTGAACCGTACGCTCCCTGGGAGATTCTGTCTCAGTTTTAGTAACCCCAGCTTGCTGGGGTTTGTACTTTATTATACGGACCGCCTGGGAGTCGGTGGTACCTCGCCAGCAGCTCTGGCGAGGTCTTTTCCTTTATTGTTTCAGCCAGTGCCAGCTTCTCTCATAGGGCTAGTCTGCTATCAGGTGAACGTCTGTTATTATCTGTCTGAGTGGTTCTTGTCTCTCGCCAGCACCCCTGGCAGAGACCAACTATACTACCTCTGTATTCTCTGTCTGTACCCTTCCCAGCCCCACTGGGGAGCCTTGTGTCTGATCTGTCCTGTTTGTATCCTGAGGGTTCCTTGCCAACTCCTTTGGTGAGGTTCTGTAAAACCATTAGAGTTACGGTTGCACCAAACACACACATACACTCTGCTCTCGGTCTTGCTATACTAGCATTATTGGTGATTCTGCGGATCACACATAATCGGGTATAGCGTCTGCATTGTTGGTGATTCCGCAGATCACCAACAATCAGATATCTGAGTAGTGGCATTAACCGTCACAGAACAACAGACCAGAAAAGAAAATGGTGACACTGGGTGAACGGGTCAATGTATTGACCGCTACTCTTTAAAGTTCATGAAGACGGTTAATACATTGCAGACTCAGATTGACCAGCTTACTGAGTCAGTTAAATGTATAATAACCTCTATTGCACCAGTGTCACCCCCTCCTGCTGTAATTGAACCTAGGGTGCCCCCACCAGGAAAGTTTTTTTAGGGCATCACTCTAGATTGTCTGAACCTGAAAGGATGCGAAGACGCCAAGAGGGTCTTTGCTTTTATTGCGGAGAAGGGGATCATTGGGTGCAGAATTGCAGAAAAAGATTACGAAAAAATTTTTGGGGGGTAGTGAGAAGTTCGAATTCTAAGGAGCCTCCTGCACCATCTCCGGGAAATACTGGATCTGTTAGTTGTTCAGATCCTGCATTCCAGAAGGCATCGGCTGATGTAACTAAAGTTAGGCTGGGATGGGTGTCATTTAAATTTGCTCCTGATATAGATAGATCCTTGCCATGTTCAGAATGTAGAGAGGATTTCGTATATTATGCAGATCTTCTCAATCATAGAAAATCCCACGTACATCCTGCACAACCTATCATTCTTGAGAAATCGCATATTGGTGAGAACTCATATAGGGGAAGTATGACCTCACTGGTATCGGAAATTAGTTTGGAAGAACAACAGATAGAGAGCTACAATGCGAACAGCACTTCCGAACTTTATGAGAGTGATAGCTCTATTTATAGTCGTGTATCGGCTGCGCAAGGGTCAAGCTTGTCTATTGCAGCGAATCAAGTTCTGGAGTCTGAAACCGTGCAGTCCACGGCTTCATTATCTGATCAGATACTGAGTAATGAGAAACCGCATTCATGTTCTGAGTGTGGGAAATGTTTCGAGCATAACTTAGATCTGATCAATCATTCATAGTAGGCCTCATTTCACAGGACAACTTTATTCATGTTCTGAGTGTGGGGACTCTTTTGTACCTGAGGATCCGCCGGTTGCTCATAAGATATCTCACACCGGTAAGAAATTATACTTGTGTTCTGTATGTGAGGAAGAGTTTTTGTCCCAAGGTTTTGAATCTGAAACAGGGCGGTCCTTGACTCCTGTACCTGAGCAGGTGAAGTGTGATGAGAAATCACATTTATGTTCTGGGTGTGGGAAATGTTTCGAACATAACATAGATCTTTTCAATCATAGAAACTCGCACTTCAAGGGACAGCCTTATTTATGTCCTGAGTGTGTAAGGTCTTTTGTAAATAACACTGAACTTCTCAGTCATTGGAAGTCTCACACTGATGAGAAAACGTATTCATGTTCTAAATGTGGGGAATGTTTTGTGCCTGATGCACCGCTTGTCAGCCATGAGATATCTCGCACCGGTGAGAGGTTGTATTTATGTCCTGAGTGTGAGAAATGCATTGACTATCACATTTATACCTTGTTCCAAAATCCTGAATCTGAAACAGGACGGTCCTCGACTCTGGTACCTGATCAGGTGAGGAGGGGTGAAGAGTTTGGGTATGAGATGAGGACATCGCAATCATTTTCTCCTGGGGGCCTGTCTGGGGCGTGTCCGAAGTCCACGCCTCAGGGGAGGGGTAATGTAACGATCGAAGACGTTACCTCTGTGGGGGAAAGCAGCGCAGCTGCTTTCACACCTGATGTCACCTCTGCGGCCACGCCATCCTGGGTCTCGCTTCCCGACTCAGGTGGGACAGGAATCTCTGTTGCACAGCAGCTTAACTCCACACGCCTGCGCATGGAGCAAAAGGACCTTTATGGGCGGAGGAGACAGATCAGCTGAAATTATGGTCAGCTGACTTCCACCTGTCAATCTACTTTGCAGGTTGGTTCGGGAGGGGCTGCTTGCATCTGCTTTCAGTATTTAAACCTGGAATTGTTACTCTGTCCTTGTCTGTTGTCGTGAATGCTTGTGTGTCAGCGCTCAGACCTTTAGACTAGATCCCAGGTGTGATGCTAGGGATTTCACACCTAGCTTAGGATTGCTGTGTGATTATTCTGTTATACTTTAGACCAGTTCCAGGGGGTTGAGACCAAGGACCTCACCCTTAAGCTTAGGATTGCTGTGTGATTATTCTGTTATACTTTAGACCAGTTCCAGGGGGTTGAGACCAAGGACTTCACCCCAAGCTTAGGATTGCTGTGTGATTATTCTGTTATACTTTAGACCAGTTCCAGGGGGTTGAGACCAAGGACCTCACCTCCAAGCTTAGGATTGCTGTGTGATTGTTCTGTTATACTTTAGACCAGTTCCCGGGTGTCGAGACCAAGGTCCTCACACCTCAGGTTGAGATTGTGCTTGTGTATATCTGTTATGACCTTCTGCTTTGCTGACTTCTCTCATGTTATCTGATTCTGTACTTTTGCCTATCTGCCTATCTGTTGCCGAACCTTGCCTGCCTGACCTGTCTCAGTTTTAGTATCCCCAGCTTGCTGGGGTTTGTACTTTATTATACGGACCGCCTGGGAGTCGGTGGTACCTCGCCAGCAGCTCTGGCGAGGTCTTTTCCTTTATTGTTTCAGCCAGTGCCAGCTTCTCTCATAGGACTAGTCTGCTATCAGGTGAACGTCTGTTATTATCTGTCTGAGGGGTTCTTGTCTCTCGCCAGCACCCCTGGCAGAGACCAACTATACTACCTCTCAGTGGTGGACAAAGCCAACGATGGGCCCCTGTTCAAAATAAATGAAGCGGGCCCCATGCGAGTGGGCGTGGTCATAACAGATGGTGGTTGGATCCAAACAATGCAGATAAGATAAAAGTATATGAACCTAGGTCACATTCTGTAGGCACTGTATTAATGTAGCACACATTTTAAACTTGTATATGACTGTTGCACAACTTATTATCATTGTTTCTCTGGAGTTTCCGAGAGAAATACGTGGAGAAAAGCCTAGAGGATAATCAGGCCCTAACTGGTGCAATTGCATGTGCCCTAGAAGACAAGGGGCCCCTGTGCGACTGCACGGCCTGCACAGGCCTATGTCCGCCTCTGCTACCTCTGTATTCTCTGTCTGTACCCTTCCCTTTCCCACTGGGGAGCCTTGTGTCTGATCTGTCCTGTTTGTATCCTGAGGGTTCCTTGCCAACTCCTTTGGTGAGGTTCTGTAAAACCATTAGAGTTACGGTTGCACCAAACACACACATACACTCTGCTCTCGGTCTTGCTATACTGGCATTATTGGTGATTCTGCGGATCACACATAATCGGGTATAGCGTCTGCATTGTTGGTGATTCCGCAGATCACCAACAATCAGATATCTGAGTAGTGGCATTAACCGTCACAGATTTCAGTGGTTTGTATAACATCCAATGGGAACTGTTTTTTACTGCTGTTATTGGAAGGGGTGTAGCTATTCCCATTGTGCAATAGACGGTGAGTGAGCTCCCCGCTAAAGTAATTCAGGTATGTCAGTGGATAGTAAGAAGTATTGTCCCAGCACAATCATACACTCACTTATACATGGACAAACTAATAGCTATGTTACTTGCCAAGTCAATCAGTCAAGCAAATCAGTAATTGTGATAGATGACTGATGCCACATACTGGCACCATGGGAGGACAAAAAGTATTTTATTATCATTATTATTTTTTTTACATAGCGCCGATATATTACGCAGCGCTGTACAGTGTATATATATATATATATATATATATATATATATATATATATATATATATATATATATATATATAGTCACTAACTGTCCCTCAAAGGAGCTCACAATCTAATCCCTACCATTGCCATATGTCTATATTATGTAGTGTAAGTACTGTAGTCTAGGGCCAATTTTAAGGGGAGCCAATTAACTTATCCATATGTTTTTGGAATGTGGGAGGAAACTGGAGTGCCCGGAGGAAACCCATGCAGACACGGAGAGTATGCAAAATATATACAGTGACACTAAAAACCTCATGTGGTAGGGGCAGCTTAGTGCTGCCAATCACTAAATTTGAGCTTTCCAATAGGACAGACCACAGTGAGGAATAATCCATGGGCTGCTGCTCTTCATGGTCCAATAAGCATCTGCAGACTGCAGTAGAGAAAAGTCTAGATCAGTTACTAGTTAAGCTCTTGTAGAGCCATCAATCACAGGACTAGCTGAACAGAATTGCAAATCTTTTGGCAAGTAAGCTATTTTGCACATATTGAGAATATACATGCTAAGAAGGGGCAAAGATCTCCAGAAACAAGGCTTGACATGTCACTGCTATGCTGATGACACTCAGCTATACAGTAGTGTGCTAAAGTTTGGGCAACCTTGTTAATCGTCATGATTTTCCTGTATAAATCGTTGGTTGTTACGATATAAAATGTCAGTAAAATATATCATACAGGAGGCACACACAGACACAGTGATATTTAAGAAGTGAAATTAAGTTTATTGGATTTACAGAAAGTGCGCAATAATTATTTAAACAAAATTAGGCAGTTGCATAAATTTGGGCACCACAGAAAAGAAATTAAATAAGTATTTAGTAGATCCTCCTTTTGCTGAAATTTCAGCCTCTAAACGCTTCCTGTAGGTTGCAATAAGAGTCTGGATTCTGGTTGAAGGTATTTTGGACCACTCCTCTTTACAAAATATCTTTAGTTCATTCAGGTTTGATGGCTTCTGAGCATAGACTCTTTAACTCAAACCACAGATTTTCAATTCTGTTCAGGTCTGGGGACTGAGATGCTTGGCCATTCCAGAACGTTGTACTTGTTCCTCTGCATGAATGCCTTAGTGTATTTTGAGCAGTGTTTAGGGTCATTGTCTAGGTGAAAGATCCAGTCCCGGCGCAGCTTCAGCTTTGTCACTGATTCCTGGACATTGGTCTCCAGAATCTGCTAATACTGAGTGGAATCCATGCAAACCTCAACATTGACAAGATTCCCAGTCCCTGCACTGGCCACACAGCCCACAGCATGATGGAACCACCACATTTTACTGTAGGTAGCAGGTGTTTTTCTTGGAATGCTGAGTTCTTTTTCCACCATGCATAAAGCCCCTTGTTATGCCCAAATAACTCAAGTTTAGTTTCATCAGTCCACAGCACCTTATTTCAAAATGGAGCTGGCTTGTCCAAATGTGCTTTAGCATACCTCAGGCGGCTCTGTATGTGCCGTGGGCGGAGAAAAGGCTTCCTCTGCATCACTCTCGCATACAGCATCTCCTTGTGTAAAGTGCACCAAATGGTTGAACGATGCACAGTTACTCCATGTGCAGCAAGATGATGTTGTAGGTCTTTGGTGCTGGTCTGTGGGTTAACTCTGACTGTTCTCACCATTCGTCGCTTTTCTTGGACTGCCACTTTGAGCCTAAACTTGAACAGAGCCTGTGGTTTTCCATTACCTCAATATGTTCCATTACTGTGGAAATGAACAGCTGAAATCTCTGAGACAGCTTTCTTTATCCTTCCCCTAAACCATAATGGTGAAAAATCTTTGTCTTCAGGTCTTTTGAGAGTTGTTTTGAGACCCCCATGTTGCTATTCTTCAGATAAAATTAAAAGAGGAGGGACACTTAAATACTGTTTCTCATAACTGGATTCAACTGTGTATGTAGGTCAGGGTCACTGAGCTTACCAAGCCAATTTGAGTTCCAATAATTTGTTCTAAAGGTTTTGGAATCAATAAAATGACAGTGCCCACATTTATGCACCCGCCTAATTTTGTTTAAACAATTATTGCAAACTTTCTGCAAATCCAATAAACTTAATTTCACTTCTCAGATATCACTGTGTGTGTCTCCTTCATGATATAGTTAACTGACATTTTTTACAGTAAAAAACAACGATTTATACAGGAAAATCATGACGATTAAATAGGTGTCATGATCGGTGTCAGCACGCAGAGAGAATCTGATTATTGGCGATCTGCAGTATCACCAACAATGCAGATATATACCCGATTATAGATGATCTGCAGTATCACCGATAATCCGATATAACGCTAACCTCTGGACACCAGCAATACACAAATAAATACAGTAATGAATGAAGGAATGTGGAAATGTCCACCACACTACAATTCCTCAGAGGTGTGGTTACCTCTGAATGGGAATCCCATGAGTGAGATCCTCTATCCAGGCAATGTGAGGAATCTCGACCCCTAGCAGTAATCGTCTGCTTGGGGCAAGCGTCTCGGAGAGGCAAGCCTCAGAGATAACCCTCCAGTGGGAGACTTTCCACTGAAGGGAGAAAGGTCAGACAGGCAAGGGTTCAGCAACAGAGATGACGGTAGCAGTACAGGAACATAAGGCAGAAGAATAATCGGTAATCAGGCAGAGGTCGGCAACAAGATCAGATAGGCAAAGGTACAATATCAGCAAGAGTTAGAGTATTCACGACAGCAGACAAAGAGCAACTGAAAGGGAGCTCTTTTTATGCTGGTGAACGCTCTAGCAGCGTCCCCCAGCCGCCCAAACAATCGCTGGCCCTGCTGGAGTCAGCTGACCAGCCTGGTCAGCTGACTCCTCTTCGGCAACGATAAAGTTCCTGTCTCCTCGCGCGCGTGCGTGCCAAGCGCCGGGTGAGTGCCGGCGAAGGAGACCCTACGAGCGGCAACTGCGCGGCAGAGTCCGCCGAGCATACGGACTCCGCCGACCGCACAGTCCGGGAAGCGGAGCCCGCTGCCTTATGCCTGTTGGCAGCAGGTCCGCTATCCCTTACAGTACCCCCCTCTTGAGGAGTGGACTCTGGACACCTCCCACCCGGTTTCTCAGGATGTGACTGATGAAACTTCCTCCTCAATTTCTCAGCATGCATGCGATTCTCTGGCACCCAAGATCTGTCCTCCACCCCATACCCTTTCCAATGGACCAGATACTGCACGGAATTCTGTACCAGCCGGGAATCCAAGATCTTCCCAACCTCGTACTCTGTCTGGCCCTCCACTATCACTGGGGGGGGGGGGGGGGAGAGGAATCCACATATACAGCTGGTTTTAACAAAGAAACATGGAATGATCTCCCACCTCTCATGCTGGCTGGGAGATCAATCACATATGAAACTTCATTAATCTTTTTGGCCACTGGATACGGCCCTATGAACTTGGGCCCCAATTTGGTGGACGGTTGTTTGAGTGCCAAATGTCTTGTTGACACCCACACCATGTCCCCAGGAGAAAAGTGCCATTCAACAGACCGTCTCTTGTCGGCCTGTCTCTTTTGATTCTGGAAGGCTACTCCCAAATTCTCCTTTACTTGTCCCCAAAGCTTCTTTAAAACCCTCTGCCACTCTTCCAGGGCTGAGAAGGGAGAAGAACACACCGGTAATGGGGAAAATTTAGGAGATCTTCCTGACACTACCTGGAAAGGAGACAAGCCCGTTGAAGCGTTCCTCAGGTTGTTGTGTGCAAACTCAGCAAAGGGCAGGAATCTAACCGAATCTGTCTGTTTATCTGCCACATAATACCTCAGAAACTGTTCCAATGCCTGATTCACCCTCTTGGTCTGCCCGTTGGTCTGTGGGTGATACCAAGACGAGAAGGACAGGTTCATACCTAAATTATGGCAAAAGGCCCTCCAAAACTTTGATACGAACTGGACTCCTCTATCTGATACTACATCATGCGGAATTCCATGTAATCGGAAGACGTGCTGTATGAAGAGGTCGGCTAAGTCTTGAGCTGATGGGAATCCTTTAAGAGGAACAAAGTGGGCCATCTTGCTGAACCTGTCCACGATCACCCATATCACCGTCATACCTTCTGACTTGGGAAGCTCATCAATGAAGTCCATGGACAAGTGGGTCCACGGTTCATCTGGAACTGGCAAGGGTTGCAAGGTACCCACTGGAGCCTGGCGAGACGGTTTACTCCTGGCACACACAACACACTCTCTGACGAATTCCCTGCAATCTGAGGCCAATGAAGGCCACCAAACACACCTTGTGAGTAGATCTAGAGTGCGGGTGACCTGTGTTCTTATGGATATGGAATAGCTGCATGATCTGCAAACGGAACAGGAGTGGAACAAAGAGGACCCCTTCTGGTTTCCCTTCTGGGGTATCTAACTGGTGAGGTGCCAGTGTGACCGCCCAGTCCTCCCAGGTCTCAGTGGCTGCCAGCACCACCTTGTGTGGCACGCCAGCGGTGGGAGTCCGGGAATCGGAGCCCGCTGCCTCATGCCTGTTGGCAGCGGGTCCACTATCCCTCACACTAGGCTGCCCAAACTTCCGCATCCCACATCAATCCATCAAACCTGGAGTGACAAACTCAACCCCAACACTTACGTAACTAAGCAACGAGTTGAAGGTAGGGCCAGATTTCTAGAAAGGCCACAAAGGCCTGGGTCTTGGACAGCTGCTTTTCCAGAGGGAGGCTGGGCATAGAAGAGTGGCTACTTCATATGAAAGAGAAAGCAACAGATAAAAAAAGAGGCTGCAAATTAGGAGCCATACGTGATAAAGGAGAGCTGTTCCCTAAAGAAGGTTCTGCATTAAAGAGATGGACTGCTGATCATGGCTGTTTTACATTTAAGAAGAATAGAATGGGAGGGTGGATGTTGCACATGGAAGTAGTGGGTCACAAGACAGTTGGTCAAGGGGTTGAAAAGTGTAAATCTGGCCTTGGATGAAAGACTCAAAAAAAAAAAAAAATGCTGACAAAACTGTGCCGATCCCCAGACTGCTGCACTCCCAATCATCCCCACTGTGGTTGGGACAAAATATCCACATAGAACTGGCCATGTGTCAGGCTTGAGTTTTATTAACTGATGGGGATTAAACTTCAGAATCTTCCTTTTTTTTCCCCTACGTAACATTTCAAACATTTTACCCCGAACATCTGCCGTCACAATTTACACTTTCATCACATCATGGCTGGACTACTGTATTGCCCTATACCACCTATGCATTAAAAATAACATGAAAAAGATTTATCAAGATTGGCCCACTTACATTTAACGTGTACTTGAGGCAGTATAAAAAAAATAACATGAGATACCGTATTTTTGTCGGACTATAAGACACTCCGGACTATAAGACACACCTAGATTTAGAGGACAAAAACCAGAGAGAAATACATACTGGTGCTTCTAAAGTGCAGGGAAGTCTTATAGACCTTTCCTCCCCAATTATTTTATTATGTCCCCCTTGTGCTTCCTGTGTCCCCTTGCATCTTCTTCTGTCCCTTGGTGTCCTCTGGTGTCCCCCTGTGTCCTCTGGTGTCCCCCCATGTCCAGTGTCCTCCTGTGTCCAGTGTCCCTCTGTGTCCTCTGACCCCATGCCCTCCAGTGGTGTCCTCTGCCCATGTCCTATGTCCCCCTGCTCTCTACCCCAGACACTATTTACGGCGCTCACGTGTCCTCTGTTCCCCTTCCTATGCCCTTGTGTCCTGTGTTCTGGGTATATACTCTTCCAGCGATGTCCATCCCCCTGTGTCCTCACCCCTGGCCCATGAAACTGGTATTTTCTCCTCTACTTTGCTTGTATATTCACTTATTACCCAAATTGGTATTAGCATTTGCTTTGTTCAATCCTGTAGGTTTAGGTGGACATTCCATTTAAAACTAAACCCACCACCTGACACCCTGTCACAGTGCCTTCTGGAATAGGACTTGGGTCATACTGCCATTAAGTCTTCCACCAGTTATTTTCAATGGACCAGGGAGGACATCACCTACTTGCAGTAATACCCACAATTCTTTCTGGAAGGGGGCATGGTCAGACCATAACTCACTCTCCCTCTTGTATTATACTATTGATTTATAAAGCGCCAACATATTCCGTGTACCTTGTATGAAAAAAACATGGGGTACATAATAATACAGACAAGGGTGTACACCAAATATAGACACTGGTACAAAATACAGAAATGTTAATTACCGAGACAAATGTAACATGATATAAAATGTATAACAAGACACAAAAGGGTGAGAAAGGGAGCCCTGCCCTTGCAAGCTTACAATCTAAAGGAAGCGGGGCAGGGGAGGGGGGATGCAAGAGGTGGGGTACAGAGCCGCCCTGTGGGGGTGGCAAGTGGGGCAATCGCCCCAGGCCCCGCGCCTGAAGAGGCCCCGCACCCTCTTCGGTGGTGGGGAGAGCGGGCATAGTTGTTAAAACTCACATTTCTTCCGCTGATCATCGCAGCTTCCATCTCCTCCTCTCCCAGCATCTGACGTATTGGTAACAGCGCCCCCTGTGATGACGTGACCGCATGTCACCACAGGGGGCGCTGTTACCAATACACAGATGCCGGGACAGGAAGGAGATGAAAGCTACATAGTTACATAGTTACATAGTTATTTTGGTTGAAAAAAGACATACGTCCATCGAGTTCAACCAGTATAAAGTACAACACCAGCCTGCTCCCTCACATATCCCTGTTGATCCAGAGGAAGGCGAAAAAACCCTTACAAGGCATGGTCCAATTAGCCCCTAAAGGGAAAAATTCCTTCCCGACTCCAGATGGCAATCAGATAAAATCCCTGGATCAACATCATTAGGCATTACCTAGCAATTGTAGCCATGGATGTCTTTCAACGCAAGGAAAGCATCTAAGCCCCCTTTAAATGCAGGTATAGAGTTTGCCATAACGACTTCCTGTGGCAATGCATTCCACATCTTAATCACTCTAACTGTAAAGAACCCTTTCCTAAATAAATGGCTAAAACGTTTTTCCTCCATGCGCAGATCATGTCCTCTAGTCCTTTGAGAAGGCCTAGGGACAAAAAGCTCATCCGCCAAGGAATTATATTGCCCTCTGATGTATTTATACATGTTAATTAGATCCCTTCTAAGGCGTCTTTTCTCTAGACTAAATAAACCCAGTTTATCTAACCTTTCTCGATAAGTGAGACCTTCCATCCCACGCATCAATTTTGTTGCTCGTCTCTGCACCTGCTCTAAAACTGCAATATCTTTTTTGTAATGTGGTGCCCAGAACTGAATTCCATATTCCAGATGTGGCCTTACTAGAGAGTTAAACAGGGGCAATATTATGCTAGCATCTCGAGTTTTTATTTCCCTTTTAATGCATCCCAAAATTTTGTTAGCTTTAGCTGCAGCTGCTTGGCATTGAGTACGATTATTTAACTTGTTGTCAATGAGTACTCCTAAGTCCTTCTCCAAGTTTGATGTCCCCAACTGTATCCCATTTATTTTGTATGGTGCTAGACCATTAGTACGTCCAAAATGCATGACCTTACATTTGTCAACATTGAATTTCATCTGCCATGTATGTGCCCATATAGCCATCCTATCCAGATCCTGTTGCAATATGACACTATCTTCCTGAGAGTTGATGATTCTGCACAATTTTGTATCATCTGCAAAAATAGCAACATTGCTCACTACTGCATCTACTAGGTCATTAATAAATAAATTGAAGAGCACTGGACCCAGAACAGACCCCTGTGGGACCCCACTGCTAACAGTCTCCCATTTTGAGTACGATCCATTGACCACAACTCTTTGTTTTCTGTCCATTAGCCAGTTCCCTATCCATGAACACAGACTCTTCCCCAGTCCTTGCATCCTCAACTTTTGCACCAGACTTTTGTGGGGAACAGTGTCGAAGGCCTTTGCAAAGTCCAAGTATATCACATCTACAGCATTCCCAATATCCATATTAGCATTCACTACCTCATAAAAGCTGAGCATGTTAGTCAAACAGGACCTGTCTTTAGTAAACCCATGTTGATGCTGAGAAATAAGATTATTTTCTACTATGAAGTCATGTACAGTATCTCTTAGTAACCCCTCAAATAGTTTGCATACAACTGATGTTAAACTTACAGGTCTATAATTTCCTAGATCAGATTTTTTGCCCTTCTTAAATAATGGGAAAACGTGGGCTGTACGCCAATCCACTGGGACTCTGCCAGTTGCAAGAGAGTCACAAAAGATAAGATAAAGGGGTTTATCTATAACTGAACTTAATTCCCTTAGGACCCGAGGATGCATGCCATCCGGGCTACGATGATCGGCAGAAGAAATGTGAGTTTTAACTTCAATGCCCGCTCTCCCCACCCCTGCAGCCACTTAACCTTTACTCAAGGAACCTACCTATCTAACCTGTACTGCGGGTTATCTACCTATCTAATCTATACTGCGGGCCATCTACCTATCTAATCTACACTGCGGGGCACCTATCTAATCTATACTGCAGGTACCTATCTAACCTGTACTGCAGGCACCTATAATCTATACTGCAGGCACATATCTAATCTATACTGCATTGCATCTACCTATCTAATGTATACTGCGGGGCACCTATCTAATCTATACTGCAGGGCACCTACCTATCTAAACTATACTGCGGGGCACCTATGTAATCTATACTGCAGGCACCTATCTAATCTATACTGCGGGCCACCTACCTATCTAATCTACACTGCGGGGCACCTATCTAATCTATACTGCAGGCACCTATAATCTATACTGCAGGTACCTATTTAATCTATACTGCATTGCATCTACCTATCTAATGTATACTGCGGGGCACCTATCTAACCTGTACTGCAGGCACCTATAATCTATACTGCAGGTACCTATTTAATCTATACTGCATTGCATCTACCTATCTAATGTATACTGCGGGGCACCTATCTAATCTATACTGCGGGGCACCTACCTATCTAATCTATACTGCGGGTCACCTATGTAATCTATACTGCAGGCACCTATCTAATCTATACTGCGGGGCACCTATCTAATTTATACTGTGGGGCACCTATCTAATTTATACTGCGGGGCACCTACATATCTAATCTATACTGCAGACACCTATCTAATCTATACTGCGGGGCACCTATCTAATCTTTACTGCAGGCACCTATCTAATCTATACTGTGGGGCACCTATCTAATCTGTACTGCAGGCACCTACAATCTATACTTCAGGCACCTATCTAATCTATACTGCAGAGCATCTACCTATCTAATCTGTACTGCAGGAACCTATCTAATCTATATTGCGGGGCACCTACCTATCTAACCTATACTGCAGACACCTACCTTTCTAAACCTATACTGAGTGTGTGTTTCCACAGTGTGTGCATGTGTTTCCACAGCATATCTCTGTGTGTGTGTGTGTATCCACAGCATATGTCTCTAGGCCCCGCATATGACTCTCGCCCCAGGCCCCGCGTCAGGGCCGGGCCGAGGCATAGGTTGGAGAGGCTCCAGTCTCAGGGCGCAGTGTAGGAGGGGGCGCAGAATTCATTCAGCTGTCATTCCTAATTGTGTTTGAAGCAGAAAGAAATAAGAAAAGGGGATACATGGCAGTGACTGCAGGCCATATAACTAGATATTAAGGTGTTGGGGAGGTTGTGGGCCCTGTGACACCTCTTAGTCTAATAGCAATCAGTGTGTGACGGCTAGGGTGGGAGGGATGGAGGGGCGCACTTTGGTGTCTCAGCCTTGGGTGCTGGAGGACCTTGTCCCGGCTCTGCCCCGCGTACTCTAAGGCCGCCTCTGGTGGGGTAGTATACAATATGCATACCTAGAGGTAGTACATTTTTAGGTTATGTAGTAAGGAGCACTACTTGGCTAAAGGTCAAATGGGGACCTAATTTACGTAGTTTGCTTGTCCAAAAAGTGAGTTTTGAGAGAGCGCTTAAATATTTCAAAGGTTGAAGAGTGACGGATGTGTTGTGCAAGGGGAGGAGGGGTGAAGTATGTGAGAAGGCTTGTATATGTGAATAGGTGATTCTAAAAGAGGATAAAAGAAGTTCATGTGCAGATCTGAGATTGCAGTTGGGTTGGTACCTGGAAATAGTGAGGAGATGTACAGTGGAGAGAGATTGTGGAGAGCTTTGTAGATTAGGGTTAAGAGTCGAGCAGCCGAGTTCAGTACAGATTGGAGGGGTGCCATTCTGTTAGTTGCCAGTCCGCCCAGTAGAACGCTACAATAGTCTAAACTAGGTACTGTATTAACCATTGGTATTAACCAATGGAGGAGAGGGCAGGGTTGGTTTTTGCTGCCTGGGGCAAACTTCTGAGGATGCCCCCCTTCCCCCCTCGACTCACCAACCATCCAAGCACTGCACCACATCCCCCCCCCTCCCGACTTACCAATCATTCTGGTGCTGCCCCATCCACCCCCCCCCCCCCACGACTCACCGACCGTGCTGGCGCTAGCCGAGGGGAAGGGGGTCGTCATCATTGCAGGCTAGTAGTAGAAGTGGGCTGCTGCTGCCCTATATGTTAGAGATAGGCAGGGTACGACAGCCAGCAAGGTGGGCAGGGGCTAGGGGACGCCATATCTGGGTGGCCGCGATGTCCAAGCGGGCGGCAGTAAGATGGATGGCGGCAGGCCAGGTGCACTCTTCACTTCCTGCTGCCTGAGGAAGCTGTGTCAACCAACAGCATGGGCGGGACGGTCCTGCTAAAGGAGGTATAGCTTTTGAAAGTATGTAGCTGGGCAGTCCTGGAGGCTCTCCTGGAAGATGCCAGGCAGTCCACTCAAAGTGAGTTATCAAGCAAACCCATATTTTAGCAGCTATTTCCTGTCAGTTTGCTATTCATTTTTAGATGTGTACTGCTTCAAATCTTCTTTGCTGTATGCATGTAGTTTTTCTTTTTCGATCATTTTGGTTTCAGAACATCATCTTTGTGCTTTGGTTAGCAATGGTTTCTGTATTCTATTTACACTAAACACAGATATTTAAGAAAAAGTTTTATTTAGAGAGCAGAGAACATATTCCTCCAAAATCATGTCCCTGTTCAACATAATTGCACCATATAAGCAGAGTCACTCAGGTGTACCATTAGTCTTCTCCGCAGTCCACGTATCATGTTTGTCAGAGTGACATCTTTGATAATGGATGACCATTGTATATAAAGTTGGTTACTGTGGCAACTTACATTAGTGGAGCACAAAAGGACCAATTTTCTGTCTTTTTTTTACCTTGTGATAAAATGAGATACCATTCTGGAGGCCATTTTAGTTGAATGGAAGATTGCATAAACCTGTAATGTCAGGTCGCTCTGTCCATTAACTTACGCAAAAGATTTTTATTGATGATAAACTCATTTAGTCCAGCCATGGACAATATAGGCAGAGCTTGACAGACCACAACATGTATTTGTATAAAGCAATGAATAGATAGATAGATAGATAGATAGATAGATACTGTATATAGATAATTATTTAGTATTTATATAGCACCAACATCTTCCGCAGCACTGAACACAGTACATAATGGCCTCAATTCACTAAGATCATGCTGGAGATTATAAGGCAAGAGAAAACTTACCTCCACACAGTAAGAGAGTTATCTTATCTCTTCATTCCTTAAGTTACCTCCTCTGTAGTTAATTTACCTCCTCTGTAGTTAATTAACCTCCTCTGTAGTTAATTTACCTCCTCTGTAGTTATTTTCACATGCAGTTAATAAACAGCCTGTCTTTAACTGTGGAGTTATTTTAGGGATTGAAGAGTTAACTTAACCTATTTTGGTTCCTGGACGTAGAAACTACGTCCAGGAACCATGCGCGCTCCCGCGGCCGATCGCGCGCGTGCACGCGCACTCCCGGCCGCGGATTCGGTAGCCAGGGAATCAATGTATCGGGCTATGGTGCCCGATCACTGATTCCTCTCCCCCGCTGAAAAAGCGACAGCTTCTCTCGGAAGCTGCGCCTTTTCTGGCCGTTCCCTCCCCGATGCGTCACTCTAAGCGTGTGTTACGCTTAGAGTGACGTCATGTAAACAAACTCATGGCCGCCGCCATCTTGTGGCCAAAAAGTAATACTACAACTGAAAATAAAAATAAATTAAAATGAACACACATTTACATTATAAATCTGTTGTTTACCTCCCACCCTCCCAAAACTACCCAAATAAAATGTTTACTGTAAAAAAAAAAAACTTTACAATAAAAAAAAAAAAAAACATGTAAATATTTACCTAAGGGTCTAAACTTTTTAAATATCAATGTAAAGATGAAATATTTCTATATTTTTTTTATTTTAAACTTGTTAATAGTGATAGATGCAAAATGGAAAAAATGCACCTTTATTTCCAAATAAAATATTGTCGCCATACATTGTGATAGGGACATAATTTTAACGGTATGTATGTTGTACAGAGGCGCCAGCAGGATAAAAGTTCATAAAATTTTTAAAATATATGGAGGAAGTGGTGGACTAGCCTCCACAAAGAAACAGACGTCCTGTTGTTATATAGATATACAAATTTATTATACGATACCCCACAAAGGCATTTCCTTTGTGGGGTATCGTATAATAAATTTGTATATCTATATAACAACAGGACGTCTGTTTCTTTGTGGAGGCTAGTCCACCACTTCCTCCATATATTTTAAAAATTTTATGAACTTTTATCCTGCTGGCGCCTCTGTACAACATACATATCCATTGCATCCACTCCTGGTGGATGGGAGTGCTATCTCCTTTTCTCTATCCTACAGAGAGCGACTTCTTAGCCCTGAGTGAGGACAGGCTTAATCTCCTCACCTGCCTTTATAGTGGTTGCCTGGACGGCAACCCATGTTTGTGAGTATAATCTTTCTCACTTTATCATTTTATCATACTTTTCTGACATACTGCACTATATTGGGCTCTCGGTGTCCCGTTTTATAATTTTAACGGTGTAATAACCGGGACATATGGGCAAATACAATACGTGAGTTTTAATTATGGAGGCATGTATTATTTTAAAACTATAATGGCTGAAAACTGAGAAATAATGAATTTTTCCATTTTTTTCTTATTCTTCCTGTTAAAATGCGTTTACAGTAAAGTGGCTCTTAGCAAAATGTACCCCCCAAAGAAAGCCTAATTGGTGGCGGAAAAAACAAGATATAGATTAGTTCATTGTGATAAGTAGTGATAAAGTTATAGGCTAATGAATGGGAGGTGAACATTTCTCACGTGAAAACCACGGAACCTGAATGGGTTAAAGACAGAAGAGTTAACTTTAGGTTTGCCTGAGGTAAAATGTTTCCTGAATACGACATGCCTCATCACCATGGTGACCACTCTAGAAATGTTATTAAAGACAGGAGATAAGCTTAGTGAATTGAGGCCAATTGTCTTGTCACTTAACTATCCCTCAGAGAGGCTCACAATCTAATCCCTACCATAGTCATACTGTATGTCTATGTACATATGTATTGTCGTGTAGGGCCAATTCAGTGGGAAGCCAATTAACTTATCTGTATGTTTTTCGGATGTGGGAGAAAACTGGAGTGCCCGGAGGAAACCCACACAAAATTCTAGACGTTTTAATACCATTGCTCAGATGTATTTTACTCAGCCGCAATACTAATAAGTTATCAGTGAAAGCTACTACTGTTTAACTGCAGAGAAACTGGCTGTTAAAATCTCCTGAATCTTAAAACGGTATAAAACTCAAATTTCATCTATGGTGAAAAGTATTAAAAGCACCATACAACCAGGCCTGGATTTACCTAAGAGGAACCTGTAGGCACAGATGTCCTGGCACCTTAGACTTTGCCCTCCATGAACCTACAAACCCCTGCTGAACTGCACGGCAAGTGTACTGGCTGGCCCAGCTGTATCTTCTTCCTTATTTACCTTACCCGTCATAGGTAGTTACTGATGTCCCTTAGCATTAGGTAGCCAATGCTATTCTCAGTTTTAAGTAGCTAGAGGTGCTCTCAAGTATTAGGTAGCTAGAGATGCCCCTGATCTTGTCAATGAAATGTCGAGAGCAGAGTGAGTAACTTCTCATTTACACGCTCATCACGACTCTGCACAGGAGGGAGGGAGGCGCTCAGGGAGGGGAGAGCGCCGCCTTTCCATCATCAGGCGACTGTAGGCATGTGCCTACAGTGCCTTATGGTAAATCCGGCCCTGTATACAACTAATGGGGAGAGGGGACATATTATTGGTTTCCAAGTTACTGGAAGGGTTACTAAGGCCCGGTTCACATCTGCGTTTTTCCCGGATCGGGCTGTACGGATCCGGCCATGTGGATCCGGGAAAACGGTCAGTTTTTACAGCCAGTGTGCTGTAAAACGTTTGTTTTCATTGGTTGCTATTTTGCTGCAAAACATTTCCGTTTCTGTTCCGCTGAGCGAAACGGTCCAGAATATTGGGTCCCGCTGAATTTTTTTGTCCATTCAGCGGAACGGACCACGGAACCGTACGGCCGGTTCCATTGGCAAAACCTAATGTGAACCAGCATAAATCAAATTCCACTTCACTGAGAAGCTCATTGATAAGATTGCAGTTGCCATCCAAAACTATCAGATTGCATTGAGGTGAATCAAGCTGAGTAACAATATCCAAGGGGAAAACAACCCTAGCTTCAGTGAAGTGTAAACATGCCTTTAAAAAATATCAGTAGGGTTGCATGTTCGGATTCCACGGAGGTGCAATTTCCGTATTTCCGATCGGAAATTGCATTTCCGCATCGGAATTCGGAAATCGGTAATACAAGTACAGTAGGCTGATTTTCGCAGAAATTTTCGCCAACTTTAAGTTTGATTTTCTCAAAAACTACAAGGTCTTTTTGAAAGATTTTTTTCCTCATGTTCTGCTTAACATACCCTGAAAATGTGGTGTTCCTAGCACCTACGGGCTTTGCTATTAACTGCTAAAGTCGGCGGTCATTGACTGTAATGTAAAATATGGAAAATCTGCATTACTGATATGCAGTAATTTTAAGCCAATCATAAGACTCAGAATGAATAAGCCAATCAGAGAATTAGAAAATTTCCGCCTAAATTCCCATTCTCTGATTGGTTTATATTAACACCAAATTTTTAGGGCATGTTAAGCAGAAGAGCAGAAATCGATGTTAAGTTTGGTGGAAATTTCCCCGAAAACCTGCATCAGAATGCAGAAATCGGTAGTGGAAAGCAGAATCGGTAGCGGTAATTGGCAATGGCGGAAAGTGGATTTTCCGGCGGGTTCAGAAATTGGCATTCCTGACCAACCTAAATATCAGACCAGTCTTTTTTATGTTTTATATTCATTTCTTTGGGTTTGTTTAAAGCTTTAGAGCAAAAATGTAATTTTGAGTTTCATACCACTTATAGGCTTTGTTCCCACTTGGCGGGAGAACAGACATTTTTTTTGTCCTTTCTCCGCTCATCGCTAAACTGACAATGAACATGAACAACTCCTATTTTATAAATAGGAGCTGTTCACACCTCTGGGGGTCTAGGGCTCAGCACTTCTGTGCAGTCCATGTTAATTTCGGGCAGGTGGATGCGTTCTCCCATATAGCCTGTGGTAATAACGCATCTCCCCCCGGCTATGCGTCCTGCCGTCAATTGCCACCAATCGCTTCCTGAACACAGGGAAGAAGCATGGGGATCTCCATTGGGCTGCAAAAGACCAATGGGAATCCTCAGCAACAGAGAAAATACTCATTGGTTCACGGTGGACCAATGAAAATTCCCCCTGATGCTAGGGAGAATTGGTCTAATGCAGACTATGGAGAGGCCTATGCTCCTGCCGGGCTCCGGGGTGGGTACAGAGAGGGACCAAGGTGTGGCCAGAGCGGAGGGGAGCAACAATCGCCGGGGGAACGTCAGGAAGGTGAGTGGATCCTCTTCTTCCCAACAGACTGCCGCTGCTCTGTTAGTGATCACTACGATCCGCCGGCAATCGTAGTGATCCCGTGATCAGGAGCCAATCGTGATGGCTCCTGATCCCCGAGGGGAGATGTCAGCTGTATGACAGCTGACATCTCCCCTTATGGGTGCGCACGATCGCGTCGGGAACGAAAATGGCAGGTGGTGTAAATCCTACGCCGCATCAAGCTTAGACAGCCCCAAGTGTGGTGCAGGATTTACTACACGCGGTTCCCAAAAGGTTAAACATGTGGACATGGAACGTATGGCACAGAGTGGATGCAAAATGGACGGAGCGCTTACTTTGTCCATTTTGCATCCACTCAAGTGGGAACCGAGCCTAGCAGTGAAGAAAAAAAGAAAGAAAAAGCAACACAGCCTAGTTCTAAGTGGGACTGAGGCTGTACATAGCCATGTTTATCTTATCAAGTCACAAGTCTCTTCAGGTACCCTTTGAGCTCAGCTCTCAGAACAGATAAGGAGCAGCCTCTGCTGTTTTCTTACCATTTTTCATGCAAATGATGAATAGTGAGCAAACGAAGGCGCAATAGCGGGCAATCATTTCTTCACTTGGCATTGTGTCCTTTCTAAATGTTACTGCATCAGAACCGTAGTGATCTAATTAAGTGATTCAGCGCAGAATACAGTTTTACTTCTGATGTGCGCTGCGAAAAGCTGGATGAATAAGTCATTATGGATTTATAGAGAGTGCAGATTAAACTGAGTAACCTCACTGATTTGTGTATAATGGCAAAGTTTCCTGGATCACGTTTAGCCATCCCCCATGCAACTTATAGGTTAGCCACAGCTCCGTCTTTAATATATTCCCTAAACTAAACAGCAGATATCGGTCCCTCTAATGCGAGGCTCTCATTTAAAAGGTAACTAAGCCATTAAACCTGCTTTAATAACATTTCCGTCTCCCTCCAAGAATTATCTTTTAATCAAGCAGAAAAACAAGCACAGCCTGTATCAAATCAATCATATTGGGCGCAGCAATTTTGAAATGGCACTTAATCCTCTGGGATTTGGAACAATGTGGCACTTAACATGCTAAACCCTCTTTCTGCTTGGAGAACGGCAAGTGTTCCAGCGGGGCTTACAGTCCGCTGTCCCTGCTCTGGCAACACCTCCTGTGCTTCATCTTGATCAGTTGAGTGTTCCCATGGAGCGAGACGTTCCTTCCCCTTGCTCATGGCTCCAGTTTCTTTTGGTTGTCAGGAAATTAGAGTAACAATTAACAATCACGGCCCCAGCAGCATTATAAATGAACAGGTTGTCAGCCTTTATTAATCTTCATTAACACCAAAGGAAACAAGACACCTAGCAGGGAGTGTATGTTAAATGAGTCATCTCCAGTCTTTACTGCTAACGCGTTTCAGTCTAATGTCCCCTTCACCCCATCTCTGTTTTTCTCTTTTTCAGAGGTCAAGTTCTAAGAAACAAATTCTGTTCAAATAAAGCAAAGGCCCACCCCTAAACAGTTCTCTGGTGTCTAGTGCTTTTACTGTAACTTAATACCGTAGCATCTGCTATAGCATTTATTATAACTTAATACCTTATGGTGCTTGGCATCCAGAGTTTCTTGGCACCCACTCCTGCTTGACACTAACAGATACTTGACACCCATTGCTATTTAACAATCACAGTTCCCTGGCATCATGGCTGCTTGGCACCTAGTTTCCTGGCAACCAACTATTACTTAGCTCCCACTGTAACCCTGTGCCCACTGTGACATTGACACACTGCTACATGGTACCCTACTAGCCCACCACTATTTGCTTACCACTAGAATCTACCAGTTATATTACCTGGATGCCACTAAACTCTGCCAATGAGTATCTGTCTGTCAATCATATTCTTCATCGGTGATTGATATCATTTGCTTGTCATTGGTAATATCTGCAGAACATCGGTATCTGCCTGTCATTGGTGATATGGGCCCACACGCAATTAACTTTTTCACCTGAGTTTCCTCCTAGGTGATATGTTCACAACTTGTCATAAATTGCCTTTTCAGCCACTAGGAAGCAAGGAAATAGCAAGAAAATACTCTGAATAAATGTAATAGTACTTTTTCACCAACTTTTAGATACTTTTTCAATTGTAAAATGTGGAAAAGTTAGTTTAAAAAGAAGATGCAAATTATCTCCTCAGGTGAAAAAGGTAATTGCATATGGGTCAAAGGTGTTGATTTACAAAGGTTACGTATTTTTCACCTTAAAGGGACTCCGAGCTCAGAGTAAAAATAAAATTTGAACTTACCCGGGGCTTTCTCCATCCCAGCCCTGGTCGGGACGTCCCACGCCGGCCTCCAGGCTCTTCTCCCGGCGGCTGTCCGCATAGCCTTCTCCTTCCGTATACGCCACGAATGACGTCACAAGCCGGCCGCCGCGCGTCATGACGGCGGCCGGCGTGACAGCACGGCGCATGTGCGATTAAACCGCGCATGCGCCGTGCTGTCACGCCGGGCGCCGTCATGACGCGCGGCGGCCGGCGTGTGACGTCATTCGTGACGTATACGGAAGGAGAAGGCCCGACACTCGCCAGTGTCGCCCGGGGGACCGGCCTGTTCGCGCTATGCGGACAGCCGCGGGGAGAAGAGCCAGGAGGCCGGCGTGGGATGTCCCGACCAGGGCTGGGATGGAGAAAGCCCCGGGTAAGTTCAAATTTTATTTTTACTCTGAGCTCGGAGTCACTTTAACTGTAAAGGCCCATACACACGTCGGATTTTTAAGAACGACAGGTCGTTTGAACGTCCTGTCGTTCAGTCGTCCGCACGCCAAATTGGGCGTGTGTACAGACTGTCGTTCAGGTGATAAGACTGGTCTTGAGCGATCCGCCGGGCGGATAAGAAGAGGTAATGCAGGAAATAAACAAATAAGGAGAGATAATTCATGAGATAAATAGATAAGTAGAACTACACCATGATTTAAGTCAGTTAAGGAGAGTTATACAATGAATTAAGTCAGTTAAGGAGAGCTAAGCCATGATTTAAGTCAATTAAGGAGAGTTATGCTAGGAATTAAGTCAGTTAAGGCGAGCTAAACCATGAGTTAAGTCAGTTAAGGAGAGCTAAATCGTGAGTTCAGTTAGAAAAGGAGAGCTAACTAATGAGTTAACTTACATACCTGATATTTAACTCTTTCAGGCAGAGAAAGAAAAAAGGGAACACAGCATAGTTATTTGTGTGTTAGGCACTGTACATACCCATGTGTTCCTCATCATGTCACATGTCACCTCAGGTATCCTTTAATAGAAAAGCTTTGTAAATCAGGCCCAAAGTGCCTTGATTTGGCATTCTAGTTTGTGGTCCAGTAAAATAGGTGAAAAGGGATTATTAATGCATTGCCTACAGCATGCAGTGTAGTTTCATGTATTTCTTTGGTATGTCCATGGCCCTGCCCTAAATCTTGTGGCCATTCCCACTTCCCCCACGTCACCTGCCTGCCCTGCTATAGTGCTCAAGATATTTTAGAGTTTTTTGTGTATTTTGGGGAAGGAAGTAAGAAGGGAGGAAGGAGTGTGTGACACAGGTCCCATAGATGGGGCACCAAGTAGGTCAGAAATGGTTCAGGGTATCTGCAAACCTTATATGTTCACAGTTGAAAGTGAACCTAACCAGAAGTCAGTTAAGAGTTTGTATGGAAGATTTTTTTAGGAGCCAGAAGTGATTCTTAAAAAAAACTGCCACTGATAACTTTTAAAAAAGTTAATATATTTATAAAGATGATTGAACAACTGGAAACAGAGGCGCCAGAATAAAATATGATAAAAACAGTTTAAAATGGAAGACTCGGAAAGTCGAGATTCAGCACAAATCAGATTTGAATCCAAAACCTCTAAACAGGAAATGTGTTTCGCAGGTATCCACCCATTTATTGAGGCAATAAAAAGAGCAACTTTGCTGAACTTAAAATTGAAAAACAGTGCCACCGCTAAAACTGTTTCATTGCCAGTAGTCCAACCTTGGTGGAGGGGTGTTGTTTTTCAACATCTACGGAGAGCGACATCTCGAAGGGGGTCAGGACTAATCTCCCCACCTCTCTATACGGTGGTTACCTTGGTGGTAACTCACTTTTGTGAGTATTATTTACCTATCCTCTATAATAAAACCCAAGTGTCTCTGCATCCCATGTCCCTGTGCGTGTGTTTTGTAGCACTGCGCATGTGCAGGGAGGGACGCAGAGACACTGAAGGGGAGGAAGGGGCAGCCGAGTGCGCGTGCAGAGACAGACCTAGCCCGTTTTTAAACAGGCTAAGGTCACTAGTGTGTAATAATATTGAAGATCATCTTACTTAACATACTTCACTATCAGGGGCTTTCAATTGTCTCCCTTTTTATCTTACAAATGGATAAAGAATAAAATACAAATGTTGTTCTACTCAGAGCCCAATCCAATAAGACTTCATCGTGTTTTCATTTAACAGAATGTTTTTTTCAAACCAGGGAATTATTTTTCTTCTAATAACAGAGAATGTCCTTAAAAGATATTGCTGGCTTACGTACTTGAAAATGTATGCCTAAATATTAATAAGTTGATCCTTTGTGGGAGTATGTGACTAAGATTTGGCACAGTACGCAATGTTCATTTTCACAAGTTACCAGTTCTAGTCTGACAAAACTGAACAGCAGCGTTGGACTTGCTTACAATACAGCCTTTTCTCCTAATATTTTCAGCTAGCTGTTCTGAGATATTTTCAGGAGCAAATACCTACGTTTGAAGAAAGATTCCTCATGGCTTTAAATAAAACTATTAAAGTTTAACTAGCTACCGCACCGTGGGCAGTATATCTACGCCCTGCAGGACTTTAGCTGAAGTCCCAGGTATGTAGATCTTAGTCTATTACCACGATCCCCACTGTGCGCGCTCCCGTTTGATTGCCACCCATTAGTGTACAGATCAGTGAAAGGGAACACAGTTCCCATTCACTGATCTAAGTGCGTGTGATCAATGAGATGCCGGCGTTCATTGCCAAAAATGAAAGTATAGCATAAACACGTTAATTCCTGTAACACATTTACATTTATGCAGTAAAAAGAAAATAATTAGAATTTTGGGGGGCATCTAGTAGTCAGAAAGTAAAATTACACCTAAATACTTCCCAATACAAAAAAAAATACACATCATATACCATTAGGTATCCCTACAGTTACCAAAATAAAACACTTTAATAAAAAAAGGTGACATTTAAATAGTTACCTTAGGGCTCTTTCACATCAGAGCTTGCGTTGGAGAACGCTCAAAGCATACGTTTTGTTGTATGCGTTTTAATGCGTTTTGATATGCGTTGCACTGCAGTGAGTGTGCGTTTTTAATCCGTTTTCAATCCGTTACTGCACATAGAAAAACGCAGGTAATTTTTTTTTCTTTTAGTTTTCAACTTTCTACATTGTTCCTCTGTTGCATTCTGGGACTGATTGCCTGCGTTAACGGATTGAAAAATTAATGTAAAATGTAAAAATTTTACATTGACTAACATTGTAACGCATAAAGCTAGCGTCGGCCGAAAAACTGGGGGCAGTGTAACGCAACGCACAAAAAGGCTGCGTTATATGTGAAAGCTAAAATGAAAGTCTATGGACTTTCATTTTACCTTGGGTAGCACAAACTTTACCCTTTGCGTTGAAACACAGAAAATCTGCCCTAATGTGAAAGAGCCCTTAGGGACTAAACTACTTAAATATGTATGTCAAGAGTGTATACATTTCTTTTTGTTTTGTTTTGTTTTTTTTGTTGCAAATAAGGGCTTGTAATTAGTGACAGATGCAAAACTGAAAAAATACACCTTTATTTCCAAATAAAATATTGTTGCCATACATTGTGATAGGGACAAAATTTAAAAGGTGTAATAACCGGGCCAAATGGCCAAATAAAATATGTGGGTTTTAATTACAATAGCATGTAGTACTTTGAAACTATAATGGCTGAAAACTAAGAAATGATGATTTTTTTTTCAATTATTTTCTTATATTTTTCCGTTAAAATGCATTTAGAATAAAATAATTCTTAGCATAATGTACCACCCAAAGAAAGCCTAATTGGTAAGCAAAAAAATAAGGTATAAATCATTTTCTTGTGATGAGTAGCAATAAAGTTATCTGCAAATAAATGGGAGGAGTGCTGTAAGGTGAAAATTGATCTGGTCCGTAGGGGAAAAACCCCTCAGTGTTCAACGAAAAAAAAGACTTATGATATGATGACTAGTATGTGTAGTACAGCTAAGAAATAGAACATTGGTAGCAAGGAAAAGGGTATCATATTTTTATTTTCACTTATATAGCTTTTTTTATAACATTGCATCATTCTGTCATGTGTGCAGTTTAGAAAACACACTCTGTCTTTCAAGCTATAAAACATAGCATAAATAATGACCCTTTGAACTTTCCTACGGTAAAAATCTCAAGCTGTCTCTTACTGTTTCTTGGCTGTTTAAGTGCTTCAGAAAACAGGACTAAGTTCGACCCAGTGGGTCAAATAGCTCAGAGAAACTCATTTGCATAGATAACAACTGGAGTTTTTTTTTTACTTTTCCTGTACTGGAACGCAACATGAGACTTTTTTCTTTGTTACTAATGTTCTATTTCCTAGCTGTACTACATATACACTTCACTATCTCCTGAGTTTATTTTCCCTTCAGTTTTGCTTTAAGTTAATTTAAAGTGCACCAGAGGCATCCCCATCCTCCTCCACTGGCCCGTTCCAGTGCTGTCTCCTTTGCAAAACCATTGACAAGCCCTTGTAGATAGCTCATGCATGCACAGTAGCTTGGACCCGATTGGGGTTGGCTCTTTTTGCCAAGGCACGAAAGGGTCCATGCTACTGCACAGATGCAGTGTGGCCATGCTTTGAAGATCTCAGAGCTGGAATGGCCAGGCAGAAGGAGACAAGGAGGGTCTAGACTCTAGAGGCTTCCTTCTCTGGAGATAAGTATCTCCTGCTCCTACATCTCTGCAGTATTTCATACTCTCTACTACTAACCAGTAAAATTGAGAATCAATTTTAAGGTGTAGCTGATGACTTTCAAAGCCTTGGATAACCTGTGTACCACATATCTGGATGAACTAAGTTGCGCACTCCTACGTGTACCCTTTGTGCTGCTAACAAATAGAATTTGATGATTCCTAGCATCCATTTAAAAATATGCGCTGCTCTCACTTGCAGTCCCAACTTTGTGGCACTTGCCCCACAATCACTGCGAAAGACTTCATCTGTAGACATCATCAAGAAATGGTTATATGATTTATAAATAATGGCCAAGATACCAAGCAGTTGAGAACCAAACCATTCCTGACTACCTACCACCCTATCTGGTACATGTAACATAGTGAGAAAGCTCACACAAGTGGTTTAAACAAGACGAAGACACAGAACATTTATATTGCACTTTTCTCCTGGTGGACTCAAAGCGCTTGAGCTGCAGCCACAAAGGACGCTCTCTATAGGCAGTAGCAGTGTTAAGTAGTCTTGCCTAAGGTCTCCTACTGCTTAGGTGCTGGCTTACTGAACAGGAAGAGCCGAGCCTGGAATCCTGTGTCAGGGGCAGATCCCTGAAAGGGAAGGTCCAAGCAGCTAAAAAAAAAGACATTTACTTAACCGTGGCTTCCTCCAGCCCCTAGCAGCTGGTATGTCCTTCGCTGCAGCTCTACACTCAGCTGCTGACTCCCGGTCCCCTCCGCTGCAGAGGACAGCCTTGCCAGGTCATCCTCTACTGCGCCTGCACGAACGCCACTGTCAATTACTTGCACGTTGTGTGAAGTGTACTGCGCAGGCTCAGTAGTTCTGCGCCTGCTCAGTACACTCCACGCAAAGTGATTGAAAGCGGCGCTCTGCAGGGGCAGTAGAGGACGACTGGTGAGGTCGTCCTCTGCAGCGGAGAGGACCGGGTGCCAGCGGCTGAGTGCGGAGCTGCAGCGAAGGACATAGTGGCTGCTAGTGGCTGGAGGAAGCTCCAGGTAAGTAAATGTATTTTTTTTTTCAGCTGCTCGGACCTTTCCATTTAACCAGTACACTATCCAGCCACTAGTTTAGTCTATTGGTTATGTTTGTTGTTTAGTTTTCATTAACATTGTGGCTGAAGCGTGATTGAAATGTTTGTATGCAATATCTGATATGCAGATATTCATTTCAACAGCAGCAATAAAGTTTAAAGGAAACCTGAGGTGATGAAATAAACAATTTGACGTGTAATTGTGTAAT
Organism: Hyperolius riggenbachi; assembly: GCF_040937935.1. Taxonomy (NCBI): domain Eukaryota; kingdom Metazoa; phylum Chordata; class Amphibia; order Anura; family Hyperoliidae; genus Hyperolius; species Hyperolius riggenbachi. Next base: position 403,833,958 of record NC_090649.1, read on the forward strand.
CCTAATCTTGAATAGGACTTTTCTGTAATCCCATAGTTGTATTTTGATCTAATATGTTAAAAATGTAGGTTTATATTAGGTGAATGATCACAGTTTATTCAGCTCCCATGCAGGAAAACCTCAATGTTTAATTTGGTATTTGTTCTCTGCTCTCAGAAGTGACAGAGGAGTTCTTTGACCTCTAATGAGTGACTAGTTACCGGTGCAATAAAAACTGTAATTTTGATCCCCAGAGAAAAAAGGGAAAAATAACACAGGCTAGTTATAAGTAGGATTAGAACTATACATACAGAAAAGGTAACTGAATAGAGACCAAAGGGGCTGATTCACATAGTGCCAGTAGTAAAGCCATGTGCAAACAGCAGTGTACCACATGTTGGACAATAATAGGTAACATGAGCGTTACTATGGTAACGTACACAGCTGGCTTTTATGCCAGTAATATTGCCGTGTGAAGAAGGAGAGATATACACATAAGGGGGTTTATTCACTAAACGTCAGTAAAAGTGACATGGAGGATGATGGTGTTACATAAATCCAAAATAATAATAATAATAATACAGTTGCAGTATGTAGGCAGTGCCTGGTATTTTACCAATACTAATGGCAGGTTCCTTAACATGCGTTGTGCAAATAGCACAACTAGTGTTACCTCTAAACTATCTGTGTAATTCATGGTGCACTAGTAATGTGTTAGATGAGTAGAGTAATGTGGGCACTGCTAAAAACGTGGGCACTACTTAGGTAGCACAAACTGTGCAATGCTTGTTAGATACCTGGCATCAGTATTGGTGAAATTGCCATGCGCTGCCAGCGCACTGTAACTTTACCAAAGTTTATTGAATCAACCCCCATCTCACATTACAGGATCTTAAAGCGGAACTCCAAAGTAAACTTAAAATCTTGCTGCCTTCTAGTAAAAAAGTTGTATTTACCTGAGAAGCCTTGTCCCGCAAAGCCATCCTGTAGACCCAGCATCACTCGACTTCCGGCACCAGGCCCCGACTCCCCGCCTACTGCAGTAAATGGCTTGGCGTTTTTCTCTGAGGAGAGAGGGTAGGCGGGGTCAGGCACTGGAAGTCAAGTGATGCAGGGTCTTCGGGACAGCTTAGTGGGACCAAGCTTCTCAGGTAACTATAACATTTTTTTACTAGAAGGCAGCAGGATTTTGAAATTTACTCTGGAGGTCCACTTTAAAGATATGGTTACTCTTATTTACCTCTTTGATGATCCTGCCTGGGCATGTTTTTTCACCTTTCACTGATCTTCTACTGTCTGATAGTGATTGTCTATTGCTAATCTTCTTCTGTCTAGTAAACAATGCTGTGTCATCAACATTCACATTGCTTATACTTTGTAGATGCTGATTGTCACTCTTTGACCTTTTCCAGTCCAAGCCTGACTTATATTCTGCCACAAATGAGCAGGAAATAAACAACCTGCTAGCTCAATAGTCATCAACAGACCTTCTGAACCAATATCGTCTACCTTATTACTTTAATCACCATTGCAGTTTACAGGCAGGTGGAGTAAATAAATAAATGAAGTGAATTGACCTTAATTCATTCTGCCACTGAAGACGAGCATCACTGTGTACACACATCCTTGTTCTAAATAATTACTCTCACAATTAGAAGCAGAGAAGCTCCAGCAGAATTTCTGGGCACAAACCATGGTAAATATGAGCAGCCAGCTGAATCTGTCCAAGCATCAGTTCCATGAAGGACAACAGTATTTGACCATTTTTCAGCTATCATTAAAAAAAAAACGAAAAACAAGACAAAACAAAAAACAAAACAAGTGATATATGATTACGTTGGCTTTAGAGATATTTCTCTTTTTCAAAAAGTCTGTTTATATGATGATAAGGATCAAAATATTTTACATTTGTGGGCTGAAATGAGGTATTATCACTATGAGTTTGTATAGCGCTGACATCTTCCACAGCAGTTTACAGTGTACAGTATATAGTCATGTCACTGACTGTCCTCAGAGGAGCTCCGGTTTAATCTTGACCATAGTCTTAAGCCTTGTACACATGCTAGATGGTTCTCAGCCTCAATCCTCTTTGATGCTTTCTTGAGAGATCTTGAGTACCGGATAAGCTTGATCGAGCACAGGCCAAGTCCATTGTTCTCCTTACCCTCCCACTCCATCATACAGTACATCGGGCCTTCAACCCTCCTCCACCCTCCATACATTATAACATCTTGTGTAGTCTCGGGACACATCTGTACAGCACTTGGCCTGGAACTGTCACCCAAGGGGTCGAGTACAAATCCCTGTGGTATACATTGTTTGTGTGTGTACGCACCTATAGTTTTATGCCTCTGCTGCTGACTAAGGGTTCAGTAGGTCTACACCAAGGCCTACTGCAAAAAGGAGATATGTTTGGAGTCCCAGTGACATTATTCATTGAGCGGATCGCTCAAAAACAGGCTTATCACCCGAACGACAATCTGTACACACACCCGATTTGGAGTGCGGACGACTGAACGACGGGACGTTCAAACGACCCATCATTTGCAAAAATCCGCCATGTGTATGGGCCTTTAGTCTGCAAAATCTTATTATTGTTTTTACAATCAAGACTTGATTGTAGATTATGGACTACATGGTTGGACCTGTGCTAGATTTCATATCAGTTGGAGTCACATGTTGATTGAATGGCAGCAGGGGAAACTTATAAAGTGTAAAATTTAGCACTCTGTAATGTGAACTCTTCACAGCTTTGCTTCCCTGTCACTCCTTGGTGCATGTCCCAAGTGCTTCTTTGCTTCCCTTTTGCTCCTTGGGGGATGTCCCAAGGGTTTAAAGCAATTAAGCAGTGGTGTAGCAATAGGGGGTGAAGAGGTAGCGACCGCATCAGGGCCCTTGGGCCAGAGGGGCCCCGAAGGGTCCACACTATATCACAGTATTAGCTCTCTATTGGTCCTGTGCTGGTAATAATCACTTCTATAGATGCTTTGAATAGTAGTAATCCTTAACACACTGTTCCCCATCCCCTTCTTGCAACTCTGACACAGTGGTTGTCCTTGGCAGGTTTTGGTACGCCATATCAATTGTTATGTATAGAGTGCTTGGGGGGGGGCCCATGTAAAACTTGCACCGGGGCCCATAGCTCCTTAGCTACTCCACTGAATTCTGGTTTGGCTCCCACACTGTAAGCCTTCATCTACCTGGCCACCCAGGCTGCATACCTGAATAAGGGTCTGGTTAAGAAGTTAAGGGGACCCAACTTTTTTTTTTTTTACATAGTTTACAGTCAATTATGTCACGTAGGAATTCCCTGGTATTCCCAGAGTTAGAAAGTATATTTTTATTCAGTAACCAAAGGTATTGAAATAGTCAGAAAAGGCACAATTTACAGCTAAAAAAGGAGTACCATTCATTACACTAGTGTAATAGTAATCACCCACAGCTGAAAAATGCAATAGTGCAATACATAACAGGAGTCAGAATTACAGTTATGGAACATTATTATTATTATTATTATTATTATAATATAACATAATGAATATCAACGCTGATCCAATCAGCCAGACATCCATGCAGTGCAAAACAACAGCTACAAATTAGGATTGGGACTCTCTAACCATCTGTCCATATAATGTTTTATAAAATTAAAGTAGTGATTCATATCTATTTACAATTAAAACAGGAAAAAATACAGTGTCAGGTCCCCATTACTATCCCAACAAGATCCTTGCCTGGTTCCAGTCATCACAGATCCCTGAGCACCTACCCGAATTCCATCTCAAATTATTTTTGGGGGGAGTTCAAGTTTGGGCTCTGCTGACAAATTAATATTTTTGTACAGTTCAGTCAAGGCTGAAAAAGGCTTTCAAACTGTACTGGACACGAGTGAAGCAACACTGCCATCTTACAGTGTAAAAAGTATGAAAAAAATGAACCTAAACTCTTCCACAGGAGAGAAGGAAGACCACACCCTGTGTGTGTTTAGAGATTACAGCCTTTCTAATTCTACCTTATCTGCAAATAATGAGCCACTGTAGTGTCAGCTCTGTCGATCTGTGCTGCTGGTGTGCTGACTTGTGAACTAATATGTAAACACAGGAGGTTAACTCTTTCTCTGCTCCCATGAAACCAGGAAGTAACCACTCTTCAGAATCTCAGCAGGAGTTCCATGGGCTGCAACAAATAAATGTTTTTCTTTAAAGGATATTATGCTGTTGCTTTTCTTTTAGAGCAGAGAGGAAGTTATGAGTTTAGGTCTGCTTTTTTAAAATACTGTGAGGGGTTTGCAAAAAACAAGGCAATCCTCCTATCGCTTTACAGAAGAAAAACAAATAATGTACTAATATCAAAAAGCAAATTGGGGCTCATTTGATACATTTATGTTTATAAACACACCTGTTTAGGGGTCTAACAAAATCCTGGACTTCCAAACAAAATCATCATAAGCACCCTGCACTGCCCCCCACCATGTAGTAGTTAGTTGAGCCTTAAACACCAACACCCTCTACCCCGGGGCTGCAGAGTTGCACAGGAAGCTGAGTAATATTTACCTGCTCCAGCTGCGTTGTGTCACTTGCTCTGTCCCTGTGTCGGTACCTGGCTCCAGGGACGAATCTAGACCAAGTTGCGCCTGGGGCAAGGTCAGGTTCTGGCGCTTAAAGGTCAGGTTTTGGCGCCTAAACTGCCATTCCCCATGCAAATTTTGCCGCCTTTTTAAGAATTCAACAAACTGCGCCTGCGGAAAGAGACCCGCCTGCCCCCCCCCCCCCCCCCCCAGATCCGTCCCTGCCTGGCTCCTGATCTCGTGACGTGTTGGAATCTGGAGATGTGTGTTGGAGCTGCCAAGAGGAACAGGAGACTTGACACAGCGCTAGAACAGGATAAGGTAACACTGCTCTCTGTGCCAGTGGAGGAGGAGGTACAGGGCCCCATAGGGTTTCATGGGGCCTATTGTTACGCCAGTGCATCTATTACACAGAACAGAAGCTGTAACATTCAGATATTTACAGTCATTTGTGTTTCCACCCTGAATATCTTGTTTTAATTAAACCTTAGAGGAAAAATGAATTCTGCTAGTTGGTAATCCACAGGGTATCAGAGTAGTTAAAGGAAATCTAAAGTCAACAAAAAAAAAAATCAGTTTAACTTTTCTAGGGCTTCTTGCTGCCCCTCTGGAGTCATCCTGTGCCCACAACGTCCGTCTGAGTCCCTCGGGCCAGGAGCCGCGACCCGTGCTAAGCTGGCCAGCCACGAACCTCCTCATGGCTGGGAGCATTCATCACTACTGTGCATGCGCAGAGCACTCCCGGTCGCTGGATCCCGATCAGGGAGCACGGTTAGGGGCCGCACATGCGAAATAGCCACTGACTGGTGGCGACTGAGCAGCATTTTTTGCTGCTTGACGGAGGGACTTAGACAGAGGTCGTGGGCACTGGATGACTCCAGGTAAGTTAAAGTTAATTTTTTTGTTGACTTAGGTAACCCTTTTAAGGCAAGATATCATTAGGGAAAGCACTAGCATTCTAGTTGTGTCCAGGGCCGGAATTTATACTCTTTACTGTGCCCAAGGCACCTGTCAACAGCCGCCCCCCTTCGGTATAGGTAGCGAGATTACCCCTCCCCCCTTCCCTTCAGAATAGGTAGCTAGATGACTACTTCTCCCTCTTCCCTCTAGTATAGGTAGCCTGATTACCCCCCCCCCCCAGTATAGGTAACAAGATGACCCCCCCTTTCCCTCCAGTATAGGTAGCCAGATGACTGCTTTAATGTCTCTCCCCCCCCCCCCCCCTTTCAGTATAGGTAGCCATCTCGCCTTCACACCGCAGCAGCCCTCAGTGTCACTCATTTCTCCACTCATCTCCAGTGCAGAAGTTTCCTCTTCCTTTCTGTCTCCAATGCTGCCCAAGTCCATAGCCACTAGCCACAATGCAAGCGTGTACAGAGAGCAAGGTGGCTGCTGCACAGGCAGCTGGCAGCAGAGTACCGAGGTCAGGCGCTCACCTGATCTCCCTGCATTGCAGCATTTGCAAGCTTGGAAATGCTGCACCAGTTTAGCCTGCTGCTTTGGTGCCCGTGCTTCTGTGATACCCTTAGGCCATGGCCTAGGTGTCCTTGGGCTAAATCTGGCTCTGGTTGTGTCCTGATATCTTGAGTGAGAAAGGGCCAGATAAGAGATATGCTTGTGAGTTGAAGATGAATAGGAGTTGGTTAACCAGGCTCGATGACTTACGCAAATTAAATCAAACAGAAGGGATTTCCTGGTGGATCCTGATTTTGCCTTTGAGATAAGCTAGCTTTGTCATAGCATGGTGTCACTGAGAATGTGTTATTTCAATGATCACTCAGCAGAATGCTAGAGAGCTTGGTTCTCTGCATTTCACTGTTAGAGCAATTTCAGGGATTCACATTATTACAACAAATGTTACAAATGTCTTCCTAACAGCTTCTTTCTATCAGTCAGATTCACTTACAGAGATAAAATGCTTTATCCACAGCAGCCATTTAAAACTTATTGGTGAAAATACATCAGGTCGGTTTGCCCAGAACACAGTGCAAAAGAGAGGCAGAGAGCAAGGGATTGAAATTCCTATATTGTTTTCATCAATAACTTAATTTGTGCATAAATGCAGAGGCATAGCTAGGGTTTTCAGCACCGGGGGTTAAACCCCACCCCTCCCCGTGTACAAATGCTGTTAGTCAGATGTGCCCCCTTCTTCCCTATAAATAGCCATATGTGTCCCCTTCCCCCCATTTTGATAGCCCTGTAAATATCCAAATGGCCGGAGCTACCATAGGAAAAGATGGGCAATTGCCCCAGGGCCCCAGAGCCTGTAGGGGCCCCCAAGGTGTCCCTCCACCATCTTAGCTGTTGCTCCCCAGGGACTCTGCAGAGTCTGTTAAGTTGGGAGTTGATTGGGGGAGGGTCAGCAGCCAGCTCAGGGGCCCAGGAGGGAAATTTGGCTGCAACAAAGGGCCTCTAATGATGCTTTTTGGTCGGGGGTGTCTGGTGCCCAATTGTTACTTGAACCGGCCTGCCCCCTTTAGATAGTCAGATGTGCCCCCCTTATCCCATTTAGATAACCAGATGTCTATAGGTTATCTAAATGGGGCAAGAGGGGCCAGGTGTGCCCCCTTTATATAGCCAGTTTTGCCCCCTACAGATAGCCAGATGTGCCCCCTTTCCCCCTGTTTAGATAGCTAGATGTGCCCCAATTTTTCTGCTGCTGTTAATGCTTCGGCACTCCTCTGCATGCAGAGGGAGGGAGAGAAGCAGGCTCCCTTCGGGCAGCCAGCACGCGAGCCGCCTCTCACGTATGCTCAGTGACTACGCTGAGCGCCCTCACAGTGCTGCTCCCGGGGACATGTGTACCCATTTGCCCCCTCATAGCTACACCTCTGCATAAATGACTTTTCTCATGCCTATTGTTTTTAATACAGATGGCAAAAACATATTTTTGCCTGCCCATGTAATTTAACACATATTCTCATCTGTGCATCAAATAGAAAGAGAGAGAAATCTGGCACTGCAGTGCAAGAGTGCTATTTATTCTGTGCAGGACACATGTCAGTAATACATACTGTTAATGTGCTTTGCTACACTGCAACAAGCAGGAGATTGTACGTATTAGTGATGATGATCATAATGTGCTAATTTCGCTTATGCAAGATCTTGCAATTGTGAATACACATAATTAAATTTTAAAATTGAATTATCCTTTCATAAATTGAGCATGTTACATGGAATTATGAATACAGCAGTCGTAAATGATTGTTCACATAAATTGCAAACCCCCCCCCCCAAAAAAAAAACAGAATGGTAAGGGGAAAGAAATGGAATAGTGGGAACAAGTCAGTCAGCTGTGAATGTCCAGAGGTACTGCCACTGACTGAGAAGCATGAGGTCATGAGTTTGACTCTTGGGTCAGAAAAAAAATAAAAAAATAAGACATGTTTTTTTCAAAAAGACCTTGTAGTTTTTGAGAAAATCAACTTGAAAAATGTAAAGAAAAAAACGTTTTAAAACTCAGTAAAATTACATTTTGCTGCGGTACACTTTATATGTATATCAAGTTCCAAGTTCCGAATACTTATGTTGTACACAGCACCAGAGGTGGGGAACATACCAGCCTGTATGGATGAAAAAGGATTAAAGAGACATGGAAAAGGGGGGACTCCACGCTGTCCACTTTCCTAAAATATATAAAATGTGTACGGAACTCAGTATTAAAGTGTACCATAGCAAGTAAATGTAATTTTAGCAAGTTTAAAAACAATGGGGTTTTTGAGGGGGGAATTTCTTTGAAAATTGATTTTTTGAAAAAAAATGTTTACCCCACAGAATTTAACATTTTCGTGTAATTACACGTAACCACTAAATTATGGAACATAATTAGGGTTACATGCAAAAAAAAATTGTACAAATTTGCCAGAAATGTTGCATTACAGTTTTGTATGTAATTGTGAGATTACAATAATGTGAAATTCAAACTCAACACTATCGCCTTGGTTGAGAATCTAAAGTGTGTACAGGCGACCGTCAATGCCGCCAGAAGCCAATCCTTTGTGCGCCATGTGTCATCTATCCATATAATGTTCACACTGCATTCAGCCACAAACTATCCCCCAAGAGATCGAGTTGGGATCCCTGCAAGTGACAGTCCTCGTACGTTTGTATGAGGCTTTAGACCCCCATATTTTCTCTGCTTGATTTAGATTTAAAAAAAAAAAAAAAAAAACCCTATTCTGCATTTTATGTGATGCAAGAGCATCAACTGTGTATTTACGAAAAAGCAAATTAGCCATCCTTTAGCCATGGTCTTTAGCTGGAGGCAGCATGAGCTCACTTTACTAAACACCATATCGAATGAGTATGAAGCAGAAGCCTAGCACATAATTAAACTGTTTTTCCAAATAGCCAGAAGTTAATGTGAAACAAAAACAAATGTCTATTTTTGACATGCTCAGCCTCGTTATTTATATCCATCAGAATTATAATTTCCTTTTTCTGAATGTGTAATTTTTTTGCAGCGTGCGTACTATAGCTTTCGCCAGATAATGAAAGCTGTTTATAATTGGTTATGGCTGGTATACTTTGCAATTTCCTCCTAATCCTTTCCATTGTGCCTTCAAGAAATGGTCAGTTGGGAAAAAAATCCCAGTTCAGATTCATCTAAGGAAGTGTCGGTGTTGTAACTGTTAGAAAGATGGGATGTGACGTGTTTGATGACTAGTGTCCTATGACTATGCCTATGTCCTTTCCGTGGGTCGGAAGGGTCTGCAAAATGCATTATGCACCCCCGTGTTGGTTTTTGGCCTTTTTGCTCAAGATTCATTTATTTTGCTAATTCTCTGTAAAAAGACAAATCCATTTTTAATGGTTTCACAAGTCATTTATGTAGATGTGGAGGTACCAGAGGTCATTGTGTCTTCCAGAAATGAAATAAAAGACAGAAACGGAACCAGGAGCGAAGCAGGTCAATTCAGTACCCGGCACTCAGCGCCAAGTGCTTAAGCTGGTTGTCTTCATAGCACTAGTGCTATGCTGCACGCCCCACAGAAGAGTAATTCAGGGATGGGATTCAGAGGGGGGATGGTATTTAACACGCCATAATATGTACGCACCAGGAGCTTTATACAGTGGAGTATGTCAGAATAATAGGACAATTTAAGGTTCAAAACAATACTCACAAGTCAGGGCTGCAACAGTAAGAACCACGATAATGGGCTTGTGGAGAAAATAGGTCTGTCTGTACTCGGAACATGGATGATCCTAGGATCTAGGTGGACGCTCTCCTGAAAAATAAAAAAGTGTACAGATAGGAGTATTTTCTAATATCACTGTACCCCATAGGGGTAGGTAAAAGAAGGGATGGGTAGGTGGTGTCCCAGATGTGATAAAACATCTAAGAACAGTTTAAAATAACAGGTGGCTTATGTTAACGAAGTCCCTACCAGCAAAATGGCTGAAGTAAAAAATGTTTATTGGGAACACTACAGACAATGCTTTTTGGTGGTTAGATGCTGCTTCCTCAGGTCAAAGAGTCTTTGTGCAGCAACTAGATAGCCTGGAGCTTATAGGCACTCCAAGTTATCTATATCAAATTCACTCTTCAACCTGAGGAAGCGGGATATAGCCCACAAAATGCTGTAGTGTTTCCAATAAACTTTGCTTGCTTCCGCCATTTTGCTGGAAGTGACCTCTTTAAAGGGACCCTGAGCACTGGGTAAAAGATGAAATATTGACTTACCTGGGGCTCCAGCCCCTGGCTCCTCTCCCGGTCCCGGCTGACGGCTCCGCGATCAGACGACTTCGGCTCGAAGTCGTCAGGTCTGCTTCCCTCTTCCTTAATTAGCATCCTCACGCCAGCCGGCTACGCGTCATCATGCCAGCCGGTGTGAGAGTCCTGCACATGCGCGGTTCAATATTAGAGAACTGCGCATGTGCAGGACTCTCATCTCATGCCGGTGTGATGATACGTAGCTGGGCGGCGTGAGGAGGCTAATTAATGAAGAGGGAAGCAGACCTGATGACTTTGGGCCGAAGTCGTCTGATCACGGAGCCACCAGTCGGGACCGGGAGAGGAACCAGGAGGCTGCCAGGGGACCTTGCGGCCTACGCTGGACTGGAGGAAGCCCCAGGTAAGTCAATATTTCATTTTTTACCCAGTGGTCAGGGTCCCTTTAGGATGAGCCACCTGTTATTTAAAACTGTTCTAAGATGTTTTATCACATCTAGGACACAAAATGGGTTATCCAGATATTCTGAGGTCTTGCACTGATAGAAAAAGCTACACAAAAGATGAAAAAAAGTAATAAATTGTTCTTGGGACATTTTGACATTTGGCATTTTGGTGTTTATTTTAAATAGCGTTAAGATCTTCCATGGCACCGTACAGAATTCGCTTTCACTAGTGTGTCGTGTTTTTCTGATAGTTAGTCTTTGTGTTTGTCATCTGTACTCATTATTAATTTATTGTACAGCTCCACATAATTTGCTGGCACTTTAGCAATAAAGGATGCCAATAATTAAATAATAATAAAAGCGTGACTATAGTTATACCAGATCAAGTGATTACTTGGGGCCTGCAGTTCATGGCAGTCTTGTCGTGCAGTAATTGAATTTCACAGTGATCGATGGATAAAATGAATATATGCACTGAATATCTATAAAAATGCTAAGAGAGAAGATGGCATTTTCGCCTGAAGGGTTGGATATATGTCCAATTTACTAAAAGCAGATAGAGATGGCCCGAACCTCTGATTTTCGGTTCGCGAACTTTCGCGAACCACAGTAGACTTCAATGGGGAGGCGAACTTTGAAAACTAGAAACACTTATGCTGGCCAGAAAAGTGATGGAAAAGATGTTTCAAGGGGTCTAACACCTAGAGGGGGCATGGCGGAGTGAGATAAATGCCAAAAGTTCCAGGGAAAAATCTGGATTTGACGCAAAGCAGCGTTTTAAGGGCAGAAATCACATTGAATGCTAAATTGGAGGCCTAAAGTGCTTTAAAACATCCTGCATGTGTATACATCAATCAGGGAGTGTAATTAGAGTACTGCTTCACACTGACACACCAAACTCACTGTGTAACGCACCGCAAACAGCTGTTTGTGTTGTGACGGCCGTGCTGGACTGGTGCACACCATGGCGAGATTGCTCTTCCTCAGTGATATCAGGTAATGTCTAACTGCCTTATCAACTTTCGATGGTTCTTTCTCTACCATTGTTAAAGCTTACATCTGTTTTTTTAAATACTTGTTCTGCTTGCTGTTCAGTACCTGCAACGAGAATCTGTTATGGAGGGCAAGTCTGCCATTGTGAGTGACCATGGGTAATGGCCGGGGAATCAGGGTTCGATTCCGGTCCAGAGTGGGAGCCTAAGAAATGGCTACCACCACCACACATCAAAGGAAGGCAGCAGGCACGCTGTGGGCAAAGGAGCAGGAATGGCTACCACACATCCAAGGAAGGCAGCAGGCATGGCATGCACGTCCCGAGGTAGTGACCAAAAATAACAATACAGGAGGACTTTCGAGGCCCTGCTGTATATGACACTGATCGACTTTACTGCCTGTAACGAGAATCTGTTATGGAGGACAAGTCTGCCATCCATTCAAGTGAAAGGTATCAGAATCAGAATCAGAATCAGAATCAGAATCAATTTATTTTTCGCCAAGTAAGTTTGCACCTACAAGGAATTTGTCTTGGCAGTTGCTTAACAAACACAAACAAAAAACAATACAAGGACAGACAGTGTGAATATTACAAGTTAAGGACATTATAAGTATAGTGGCAGTAAGCAATGTGAGAATTGTTCATGTTTAGTTCTGTGCTGATTACTTTCAGTCCTAGCAGCTCTAACGTGGTTCAGCATTAAGTATGGCTACCGCTTGAGGAAAAAAACTGTTCCTGTGTCTGGAGGTTTTGGTAGCGATTGACCGGAATCTTACTCCTGAAGGCATGCGCTGGAAGATGGAGTGAGCTGGGTGAGAGGGGTCAGAGGCAATTTTGGTCGCTCTCTTTCTGCACCTGCTAGTGTAAAGATCCTGCAGGGAAGGTAAGCTACAGCCAATTATCCTTTCCGCTGATCGGATGATGCGCTGCAGCCTCCCCTTTTCTAATGCTGAGCAGGAGCTGAACCATACAGTCATGGATGATGTTATGGTGGATTCGATGATTGCAGTGTAGAACTGCACCATTAGATTTTGAGGTAGGCCAAACTTTTTCAGCTGCCGCAGATGGTACATTCTCTGTTGTGCTTTCTTGACAATAGTGGCAGTGTTGTTGTCCCATTTTAAGTCGTTTGAGATCGTGGACCCAAGAAACTTGAATGACTCTACTTGGGTTATTGTGGATCCATTTATGGTTAAGGGGAGGTGCTGGGGGGGAGATCTCCTAAAGTCTATTATCATCTCCATGGTTTTGAGAGCATTTAGTTCTAAGTTGTTGCTGCTGCACCAGGAGGAAAGCTGTCCCACCACATGCCTGTATGCAGACTTATCCCCGTTTTGAATGAAACCAACAACTGTTGTGTCGTCTGCAAACTTCAGAACCTTAACAGATGGATCTGTGGAGATGCAGTCATTGGTGTAAAGTGAGTACAGCAGTGGGGAAAGCACACAGCCCTGGGGTGCACCAGTACTGACTGTCAGAGAGCTTGATGTGAGTTTACCAAGTCTAACACGCTGTCTTCTGTCGGTTAAGAAGTCGGTTATCCATTTGCAGATGGATTCAGGTATGTGTAGCTGGGAGAGCTTGCTGTGCAGCAGTGATGGAATTATGGTATTAAATGCAGAGCTGAAATCTATAAATAAAATCCTGGTGTAGGTTCCTGGGTTATCTAAATGCTGTAGTACATAATGCATACACATGTTCACGGCATCGTCTGCGGATCTGTTAGGTCTGTAGGCAAATTGCAAAGAGTCCAGCAGGGGATCTGTGATGGATTTCAGATAAGTCATTATCAGTTTTTCAAATGCTTTCATGACCAGTGATGTCAGGGCAACAGGCCTGTAATCATTTAAACATGTAGGTTTTGTTTTTTTTTAAATTGGTACAATAGTTGCGCATTTAAAACAGGCAGGAACAATTGAGAGTTCTAGAGATGCTTTGAATATGTCTGTAAATACAGGCGCTAATTGGTCGGCACAGAGATTCAAGCATTTCGCAGACACAGCGTCTGGTCCCATTGCTTTCCTGGTGTTTTGTTTTTTAAAGAGTCTATTTACATCTGATTGGCATATTGTTAGAGCATGCACATCTGGGGACAGGTTAGCAGATTGTGTCTGGCCTCCTGTGTTGTGTAGTTGCTGAGGCACCGCAGGGGGTGGAGACATTGGCTGGCAGGAAGAGTGTTCAGTTTGCCTGTGGCAGAGATGCAAATTGACTTGTTGTGTTTGGCTTTTGTTAGTAGTGTCAAACCTGCAATAAAATGTATTCAGTTCATCTGCAAGCTGCAGGTTATGTAGTGAGGGGGGAGGAGATTTCTTCCTGTAGCTGGTAATTTCATGTAGAGATTTCCATATTGTGGATGAGTCGGCGTTAGAAAAATTTTCTTCAAGTTTTTGAGAATAATCTTTTTTTGCGGCGGTAATGGCTCTCTGCAGTTTGTATTTCGCAGCTTTGTAGAGGACTTTATCGCCTGTACGATATGCCCTTTCTTTATCGAGGCGCAGCTTCCTAAGATGTGATGTGAACCAGGGTTTATCGTTATTGTACCTGGTGCACTTTTTTGTGGGGATGCAGGACTCTTCACAAAAGGTAATATATGATGTCACAGCGTCAGTGTATTCATTTAGGTCACTGGAGGATTCTTTAAATAAATTCCAGTCAGTTAAATCAAAGCAGCTCTGCAGTTTTTCTACAGCTTCACTAGTCCATTTCTTAACTGTGGTCACTACAGGTTTGGCAGTTTTTAGTCTTTGGATGTATGTTGGGATAAGCTGTATAACAGCATGATCAGAGTTCCCCAAAGCTGCCCTGCTGACAGAGCGATACGAGTCCTTAGTCGTAGTGTAACAGTGATCAAGTGTCTTACCTTCTCTAGTTGCGCTTGTGACATGTTGCCTGTATTTGGGGAGTTCTTTGGAAAGATTAGCACTGTTGAAATCCCCTAGTATGATAAAAAAAGAATCTGGGTACTCCCTTTCCACCTCAGTGATTTGATCTGCGAGATCTTGGAGCGCAGGCTGCATACATGTTTGTGGAGGGATGTACACAGCAGCCAAAATAAATGAAGAAAACTCACGGGGTGAATAATAGGGTTTGCAGTTTATGAAGAGTGTTTCCAGCCCAGCCGAGCATGTCCTCTTAATAACTGTAACATCCGTGCACCATCTATCATTAATATAGAAGCAGAGTCCTCCACCTTTGGTTTTGCCAGAAGTAAGTGGGTCCCGGTCAGATCTGTAGAGTGTAAGTCCATTAATCGGCAGAGCGTTGTCTGGAATAAGCTCAGATAGCCAAGTTTCTGTGAAGCAAATAGCCGCAGAGAGATAAAAGTCCTTCTTTGTTCTGATCAGTAGTTGAAGCTCATCTAGTTTGTTGCATATGGACCTGACATTAGAGAGTATGATTCCAGGTAGTGGAGAGCGCAGTCCTCTGCGTCGAAAGCGAGTCTGGATCCCGGAGCGTTTCCCTCTTCTTCTAAGCCTCACTGCCTGGTTCAGCACTGTAGCTCCACTGGTCAGAATCCCCAGAAGATCAAGAGTAGATGAAATATCCAGGGGTAGATTATATTTAGCTAAGTTCCGAATGCTCAGTAGTTATTCACTGGTGAAGGTTATCCGGGTTGGGTTGCACAAGGCAATGTTGAAAAACAAAAATACATAAAACAAACATAGAAAGACAGAGCAAGCTGCCTGACTGCCAGGTATAATACAATGTGCAGTCACAGATGCAGTGAAAGGTATGCAGTGACTGAAAACAGCTGTTTGTGTAGTGACGGCCGTGCTGGACTGGTGCGCACCATGACGAGAGTGCAGGTGATGGCAGCTTTCCAGCCCATATGGTCGCCGGGCTGAGGTAGCTGAATGACAGAACAGTGACTGTCTAGCTGATCAAATTTGGTCTGTCCACAATGAAGCAACAACCTTATTATCGTGAGTGTGCCCCCCTACCCGAGACACTCATATAGCCGGCGGTCATTGCTTCATTGTGATACGCAAGCCCCTTCACCGCGGCAAGGTAATGATCACGAAGGGGAATTGGCACATGTACATGCCTTTTGTTTTGTTGTTGCAGCTGCAATGCAGCCAGAAAAATTAGGCAGGCATGTACATGCACCAGAAAAATTATTATAGCAGCCACTGCCAGCAGCGGCCATAAAAATTCAGGAATCCACCTGGAGTCCTGGACCCTGTTGGTGGTGGCGGAGAAGGCAGTCAAGCGGCCTGCGGGCCGAGGTGCTGTGTGGATGTTGGATGGCAAATTGGGACAGCTCTGGCCACAGGTCAAGCCTGCGCACCCAGTAGTCCAAGGGTTCATCGCTGCTCACAATGTCTACATCCACACTTAAGGCCAGGTAGTCGGCTACCTGCCGGTCCAGGCGTTGGTGGAGGGTGGATCCGGAAGAGCTAAAGCGAGGCGTTGGACTAAAGAATGTCCGCATGTCCGACATAACCATGAGATCGCTGGAGCACCCTGTCCTTGCCTGCGTGGACATGGGAGAAGGATTACTGGCAGTGGTACCATTATTGTGTTGTGCTGTGACATCACCCTTAAACGCATTGTAAAGCATAGTTTCCAGCTTGTTCTGCAAGTGCTGCATCCTTTCTGCCTTCAGGTGAGTTGATAACATGTCCGCCACTTTGTGCCTATACCGAGGGTCTAGTAGCGTGGCCACCCAGTACAGCTCATTCCCCTTGAGTTTTTATATACGGGGGTCCCTCAACAGGCTGGACAGCATGAAAGACGCCATCTGCACAAAGTTGGATCCAGACGTACACTCCATCTCCTCTTGCTCTTTCTCAGTGACGTCAGGTAAGTCCTCCTCCTCCCCCCAGCCATGAACAATACCACGGGAAAGTTGAGCTGCACAAGCCCCCTGCGACGCCAGCTGCGGCTGTTCTTCTGCAGCTGCCTCCTCCTCCAAAGAAACACCTTCCTCATCATCCGAGTCTGACTCCTCTTCCCCACATGACTCTTCCTCCCCCTCCCCCCTCTGTGCTGCCGCAGGTGTTGAGGAAACATCTGGTTCTGATACGAATTGATCCCTCAACACTTCCTCCCACAACTGTTCCTCTTCACGCTCCTCCACAACTTGATCTACTACTCTACGCACGGAACGCTCCAGGAAGTAAGCGTACGGGATCAAGTCCTGAAACGGCTGCGTGAGCCTGCATGCATTTTGCATCAGTGTCCAGTTGTTGGGCCAGAACATCCCCATCTCCCCAGATTGTGTCCCTCTACTGAAATTGTAGAGGTACTGGGTGACGGCTTTCTCCTGTTCTAGCAGGCGAGAGAACATAAGGAGGGTCGAATTCCAGCGAGTTGGGCTATCGCAAATGAGGCGTCTCACCAGCAACTTGTTTCTCCGCTGAATCTCGGCAAAGTGTGCCATGGCCGCCTAAGACCACCTGAAATGCCCACACAACTTCCTGGCCTGCTTCAGGATGTCCTCTAAGCCTGGGTACTTTGACACAAATCTTTGAATGACTAGATTCAGCACATGTGCCATGCAGGGTACATGTGTCAGCTTTCCCAAATTCAACGCGGAAATGAGATTGCTGCCATTGTCACACACCACGTTGCTGATTTCCAGCTGGTGCAGGGTCAGCCACTGATCCACCTGTTTCTTAAGAGCAGCCAGGAGAGCTGGTCCAGTGTGACTCTCCACTTTGAGGCAAGACATGTCTAAGATGGCGTGACACCGTCGTACCTGGCATGCAGCATAGGCCCTGGAGAGCTGGGGCTGTATAGCTGGAGAGGAGATCGCAGCACCAGTATAGTTGAACTGCCTCTCAGCCAAGGAGGAGGAGGATGATGACAGCGAAGAGGATGTAGCAGGAGGAGAGGAGGTGGCAAGTTGGTCCGCTGCACAGCCACGTACTCCCTGCTTGCCATCGGTCACCAGGTTGACCCAATGGGCTGTGTAAGTAATGTACCTGCCCTGACCGTGCTTGGCAGACCAGGCATCCGTGGTCAGATGGACCCTTGACCCAACGCTGTGTGCCAGAGATGACACCACTTGCCTCTCAACTTCACGGCACAGTTTGGGTATCGCCTTTTTAGAGAAATAATTGCGGCCTGGCATTTTTCTACTGAGGTGTCCCAATGGACACAAATTTATGGAAGTCCTCAGAGTCCACCAGCTGGTATGGTAACCGCTAGCGAGCTAACAGTTCCGCCAAGCCAGCTGTCAGACGCCGGGCAAGGGGGTGACTGGCAGAAATTGGCTTCTCCTGGTCAAAGATTTCCTTCACAGACACCTGGCTGCTGTGGGCCAAAGAGCAGGAACCGCTCAAGGTCAGAGGCAGAGTGGAGGAGGGTGGCTGTGAAGGTGCAAGGGAGAAAGCGGCTGAAGATGATGCACCTGAAGGAGGAAGAGGAGAAGGAGGGTGGCTTTTCTTTTGTGTGCTGCTTTTGCTCAGGTTCTCTTCCCATTGCAGTTTGTGCCTTTTCTCCCTGTGCCTTCGTAAAGCACTTGTCCCTATGTGGGTGTTGGCCTTTCCACAGCTCAATTTTTGGAGGCAGTGAGAACAGATGGCATTGCTCTGATCTGAGGCAGACACATTACAAAATTTCCAAACCGCTGAGCCCCCCCTGCGGTGATGGCACTATGGTGGCAGCTGACATTGAAGGGCATGTTGGCTGGCTGTACATAGGTGAGGATACATGGTGCTGGACACTACCACCAGCTGTTTCTGATGGCAAGCTCCCCCTGCTTCTTTCAGGAACTCATCTCCTCCTACTCCTCTCTGACTCTCCCTCTGAACTGTCCCCCTGTTCATCTCCTCTATTGGGAACATACGTGGGATCCATATCATCGTCATCATCATAATCATCCTGCCCAGCTTTGTTTGCCTCAGACACCTCCAAAACTGCACCAACAGCAGGTACTTCATCATCCCCCTCCACACACGTTACGTCCATAGTGTCGCCTAACTCAGACATACTGTATGAGGTGGTGTAACTTTCTTAGCGCCTTCATCTGGTTGTAACAATAATCAATAATAATGTATCAGAGATTTCCCCACCAAATAACTCCTGCGAACTGTCAAATGTAGCGGATGTGGTACTTGGAGTAGCGCTGGTGGCTGCGGAAGATGAGGTGTTCTGTGTTAAATAGTCAACCACGTCCTGACAAACTTGGGAGTTGATGGGACGTGCCTTCTTCTGAGCACTGTACTTCAGGGGCCGCACGAAATCACATCACCACGACCTTGCACATACCTGCCGGGTGGCCTTCCTCTGGGTCTGCCTCTACCTCTGCCTCTACCTGTTTTGTCTGTTTTGTCCATATCAGGTAGGGGGGTTTGAAGTGAAAGGTATGCACTGACTTGAGTAATACAATGTGCAGTCACACAGGTGCAGTTAACAAGTATGCACGGGGTGGTATATCTCACTGCGTGCACTCACGTAGGCGGGTGGGTGCACTGAAGTGAACAACAGGTAGTAGTAGGTATATGCAGTGATGGGTATTACAATGTGCACCTGTCACACACAGACAGGCACCTGACAGGTACAGTGACACTGCGTGCGCTCACGTAGGTGGGCGGGTGAACAGTGAACAACAGGTAGGTATATGCAGTGGGTATTACAATGTGCACCTGTCATACACAGACAGGTATCGGACAGGCACAGTGACACTGCGTGCACTCACGTAGGTGGGTGGGTGCACAGAAAACAACAACTAGGTATATGCAGTGGGTATTACATGTGCACCTGTCACACACACAGGTAGTAGTCACTGAATGTGCTGGGCCTGGCAGTGGCACACACAGTAGGAATTACCAAGGCTGTCTATGCAACACAAGTGTCAGTGGGACACACACACACACACACACACACACACACACACACACACAAATAGATCACAAGAACAAGATTAGCTCTCAAAAGAGCTGTTGTGGGGTGCTTTTTTTAGCAATAAGAATCAGCAAGCAGCAAGCTAAGAAGCCTACAAGAGCCTAACTAAGCTTTCCCTATGAGAGTCTGCAGCAGCTATCCCTTCACTAATTACTGCAGGCACACGAGTGAGTGAAAAGCCTGACGCTGCCTGCCTTTTATAAGGGGGGGGGGGGGCCTCCAGGAGGGTGTGTAGCCTAATTGGCTACAATGTGCCTGCTGACTGTGATGTAGAGGGTCAAAGTTGACCTTCATGATGCGCTATGGGGGTGAACCGAACTTCCGGAAAAGGTTGCGGTTCCCCGCGATCGTGAACCCCGGAAGTTCGCCGGGAACCGTTCGCCGGCGAACTGTTCAGGCCATTTCTAAAAGCAGACTGGTGCAGACTGTTAAGGGCACTATATGCACATTTCACAACACAGAGAACAGAGTAAATATAGTATAATCATCATTAATGTATTTCCATCTAAAGGAAGTATAAATAATGAAATGCAAATATAAAAGCAATAAACTATTGCAATTAAGCCAGAGTACACATCGTAGAAGAGTAATATTCAAATATATATATAATGGAGTCATACAACTCAGTACTGAGATTTAGTGGTTAGAAGCAAGGAATGTAGCTGGGTAATAGTGGCAGTATTGTGTAATCATCAATATCTGACACAGCAGTGTACAGCAGGTGAAAGAAGAAATTCAGTTAACCCCTTTTGTGGCTAAAGATCAGCTTCCTCGGAGAATCAGTGAACCAGTAAGAAGACATCGTATTGCTCCCCCATCCTCCTATTCGTTTCTTCTTCAGCCTCCACATCACTTTATCCCCACTTCTTCCAACGCACCTATTACCTGTTCTCTAATTTATTTTCTTTTATTTAAATTAATTTTATGGAATCAAGTAATTGGGGCACCGGAAACACTGAGGTAGAATGGGAGGCACCCAAATGGCGATGGTGGATATTTAGCAGGGAATCGGTGTTGAATTGGAAGGGATTGTGGGGGGATGATTAGAGATTGGTTGAGGAGTTGGTTAGGGTTAGGTATTTTATTGTGGAAGATCAGTTAGGGTTAGGCATTGCTTGGGAGTTGGTTAAGGTTAGGCATTTTGCAGCAAGGAATCTGTTAGAGTTAGGCTTTGGTTGGGGGCCGGTTAGGAATAGGCATTTTGCGGTGGGGTATTGGTTAGTGTTAGGCATTGGTTGAGTGTCTGTTAGGGTTAGGAATCAGTAATGGAAGGACTCGTGTGAGCACGGTTAGGATAAGAGTTAGTGAAATATCCATATAAATGACCAATATTTTACTATAATTAAGTAGTGGAATATCAGAAATTTAGTGTTTCTTTCTCTCTTTTTCTGCTTTTTTTTTTTAATTATTTCAAATGTTTCCAAGATCTGCACTCGTGTTACATTTCTCCCCCTTCACCCCTTCTCCACACTGTCACTGATCAGTGCAAAAGTAATTAACAGCTATCAATGTTTTCCACACACCTTGGTGACTTTTTTTCACTCTCTTCACACAATTTCAGACTTGTTCCTTTATCTGTTTATTTCCTATACCTTTGTTTAAAAATTGCCTTCTAATTTCTTTCTTTATAGCTCACTACTCATTCCTTTAACCTCTTCTCCCAATCCTACTTAAAGATCTCCCGCCTCCATCTCCTTCCTCCCTTCTGTACTGCTTCAGTTAGCCCTTTTTTCTTCCTCCAATACTTACCTTCTATTCCTTCCATTTCACCCCCTTACCTCCTTGTACCCGTCCTTACTGTTTATACTTTTTTTGCCCCAGGCCAACAATGTTGTTGCTCCCCATCCATGTGCAATAGCCCCCTCCCATGCTATGTTAAGAACCCTCTCCCATGTGTAACATCTTTGTACAATGAACTGCCCCTCTCTTTCATGTACATCACCCTTTAGCAGCAGCACCAGTCAGTCATTCACCAGATGTTACTCCCATATCCTCCCATATCTGGACCACTGAGCTCCTGGACAGTCTGAAGTTCAACTTGGTGGCATTGGATGGACCGAGACATAAAGTCCCAGAGGTGTTGTATTGGATTTAGGTCAGTTAAGTTTGAAGTCCAATAAGTGGTCTCAATTCCTTCATCCTCCAGGAACTACGTGCATACTCTCGCCACATAAGGCCAAATGTTGTTGTGCATCTTGGGGGACTTAAACAAGGCCAACCTACGCCAAGAACTGCCGCGCTACCACCAGCATGTCACCTGCCCCACTAGGAACGCCAACATTCTGGATCACTGCTACACGGTCCTGAAAGACACACAAAGCAACCCCATGGGCAGCACTTGGCTCATCGGACCACTGCATCATTCACCTGATACCCAACTACAGGAGATGCCTGGAAACTGAAAAACCAGTCCTAAGATCCAGCAAAGTATGGTTGGAGGAGGCTAAACTACAACTTCAAGCCTGCTTCGACTGTACAGACTAAAAGGCTCTGGAAGCACCAGACTTAGACAAGTGGGAAGACATTGTATCCTTGTACATCAGCTTCTGTGAGGACCAGTGTGTACCAACAAAAATCCGCAAACACTAACCGAACAACAAACCATGGTTCTCCAATAAACTTCGGCACCTGCGCAGAAGCAAGGAACTGGCGTTCAAGTCTGGCAACCAGGAAGAGTATAGGAGGGCTAAAAACACCCTAAACGAGGAACTGAGGGCTGCCAAAAAGAACTACGCTGTAAAACTGGAACAGAACCTCTCCTCAAGGGACACACGTACGGTCTGGAAGGGGCTTAAGGCTGCCACGAACTACAAGCCCCCACCCCAGCATGCAACTCCCAGCATCGAGCTCGCTGAGAACCTCAATGAGTTCTACTGCAGATTTGAGAACCTACCAGTCCCAGCAAGGTCCCCAGAGCCTCCTGTCACCTCCTCGGACTTGGCACCCCCACACCCAAGCCCACCCCCTCTAGCGGTGGATGAGAGGGACGTCAGAAAACACCTGTCAGGGATTAATGCAAGGAAAGCTTCAGGCCCAGATGGAGTGTCACCAGCCTGTCTGAAAACCTGCGCACAGCTGCTTGCTCCAATTCTCTCATCCATCTTCACTAAATCCATCCAGGAAGGCAGGGTCCATGCTTGCTTCAAGAGGTCCACAATCATCCCTGTCCCCCAAAAACATGGTGTCTCAGACCTCAATAATTTCAGGCCGGTGGCTCTCACATCGGTCATCATGAAATCCTTTGAAAGCTTAGTTTTGCCTCTCCTCAAGCTATCCACTGAGTCCCTGCTGGACCCGTTTCAGTTTGTGTATAGAGCTAACAGGTCTACTGACGACGCCATAAACATCTGCCTAGAACTTGTAAATGAACACCTGGGTAGACCTGACTCATACGCCAGGATCCTTCTACTCTACTTTAGCTCGGCGTTCAACACCATCAGCCCCCAAATACTTCAAGAGAACCTGGCTGCCCTTGGGGTCCACCCCACCTTCCGCCTCTGGATCACAGACTTCCTAAGTAACAGAACCCAGGCCGTCAAGCTGGACACGATCATGTCTCAACCAAGGACCACCAACACAGGGGCCCCTCAAGGTTGTGTACTGTCGCCGTTCCTATTCTCCCTATACACTAACAACTGCAGGTCCACTGTGAACTCCGTAAAAGTCATCAAGTTCGCTGACGACACCACCATTGTTGGCCTCATCTCTGGGAATGATGAGCAGGAGTATCGCCACTAGGTTGACAGAATTTGCCACTGGTGCAGGGAGAATGGGCTGGTCCTCAACACTGCTAAAACGGTTGAGATGATCATTGACTTTAGGAAACACGCTACTACTCCACCCCCAATCAGCATTGATGGCACGGTAGTTGAGAACGTTCCCTGTGCACGCCTCATCGGCACGACAATCTCTAAGGACCTGACTTGGAAAGCCAACACAACCTCCACCCAGAAAAAAGCCCAGCAGAGACTATTTTTCCTACTCCATTTAACCACCTGAGCGGTCTGGACGAGCTCAGCTCGTCCAACACCGCCGGAGGCTGCCGCTCAGGCCCTGCTGGGCCGATTTTAATGAAATAAAAAGCAGCACACGCAGCCGGCACTTTGCCAGCCGCGTGTGCTACCTGATCGCCGCCGCAGCGCGGCGATCCGCCGCGTGCAGCGGCGAAAGAGGGTCCCCCCAGCCGCCCGAGCCCAGCGTAGCCGGAACAAACAGTTCCGGCCAGCGCTAAGGGCTGGATCGGAGGCGGCTGACGTCAGGACGTCGGCTGACGTCCATGACGTCACTCCGCTCGTCGCCATGGCGACGAGGTAAGCGAAACACGGAAGGCCACTCATTGCGGCCTTCCGTGTTACTTCTGGCCGCCGGAGGCGATCAGAAGAACGCATCCGGAGCGCCATCTAGTGGGCTTTCATGCAGCCAACTGAAAGTTGGCTGCATGGAATAGTTTTTTTTTTTATTTAAAAAAAACCCTCCCGCAGCCGCCCTGGCGATCTTATCAGAACGCCAGGGTGGTTAAAGATGTTCGGTATGGCCCGCGAGCTTCTGACGAGGTTCTACACTGCCACAATTGAATCTGTCCTCTGCTCCTCCATCCTGGTCTGGTATGCTGGATCCTCCGCCAGCGACAGACACAAACTGCAGAGGGTCATCAGATCAGCGGAGAGAATCATTGGGAAACCACTCCCCTCTCTAGACCAAATATTTAACTCTAGACTGCGCTCCAGAGCTCATAAAATCGCTAATGATCCATTCCACCCAGGCTTTCGCTTCTTCAGTAGACTTCCCTTAGAACGGAGATTCCGATCTATCTACACCAGGACCACAAGGCACAGGAACAGTTTCTTCCCCTCAGCCGTAAACAATCTGAACTCTTAGGTCTATCTACTGGTAGCACCTAGCCTGACTGCATGGCTGCACACTACATGTATACGTGTTAATATGTATCCTATTGCTGTAACTGTATCCCTACTGCTTACTATGTATTGTATCATATGTCTTGTTCTTTTTCACACTAGCCCTGTATTTGCCAAATCCAATTCTGGACATGGCCCAGTCGTGCTTGGCGAAATAAAATATTTTGATTCTGATTCTGATCAAGAGGAACCCAGGCCAGGAACCACTTCACCAGTGTAGAGTCTGACAATAGGTCCAAGGATTTAATCCCAATATCTAATAGCAGTTCAACATGCCATTCTCTAGCCTTTAGAGGTCTGTGTATCCTTCCATGGATATGCCTCCCCCGGCCATCACTGCCCCCCCCCCCCCCCCCCAACTAATCAGCCATGCTGAATTATGTTACAAGCAACATAACATTCTCCACAGTGTCTCTAGACCATTTTATGTTTGTCACATGCTCAGAGTTAACCTTCTCTAATCTGTGAAAATCACAGGGTACCACTGCCCACTGGCAAACCTACCAATACTGATGTTCTATAGCAAATGCCAATCGGTCTCTAAGTAAAATTTCTGGTAAAGGCCCACTAGAGGATGCCAGGACTTCAGGTCACCTTCATGACCTCTGTTTCTGATTGCTTGGTCAGAGACATTCCCACCAGTGACCTGCTGGAGGCCACTTTGTAGGGCTCTGGCAGTGCTCATCCTTTGTGCTGCTCATCAGGATTCTGGATATCCGGGTAACCCGAATATCCAAACGTTTTCCTGCTATCTGATTCAGATTCCAGATTTTTAAAAAAATCTGGATAGCTATCTGCGGATCTTTGGGAGCATAACGCGGATATCCACGGATATTGCGGATATCCGGATCCAAAATACTGTAACTAAAGAGATGACGTCCTGGAGCCAATCAGAGGGCTCCCAGCAGAAGTCCTAGCAACCAATCACAGAGGGGAACCCTGGCCAGCCCCACCTGACCTCATTGAGCCAATCAGAGGGCTCCCAGCCTAAACCCTGGCACCCAATCACAGAAAGGAACACTGGCCAGCCCCCCTGTATAATAAGGAGGGCTGCCATGATGAGACATATCGTCTTAGCTTGCTGAATGATCACTGAGAGACATGCTCCAGTGCTGGTGGCCTAGCAACTAACGGCTGAACACAGTTATAAACCTAAAGCTGTTCAGTGATTAACCCCTTCAGTACTATCACTACACTATTGTTAAATCATTAATTAGCTTAATTGATGTCATAGTGTGACAGTCAGAGTGTGTGCTCCAGTGCTGCTGGCCTAGCAAGGGCTGTACACAGTGATAAACCGAAAGCTGTTCAGTGATTAACCCCTTCACTATCACTATACTATTGTGAAATAGTTAATTAGCTTGATGTCATTTGTGTGACAGTCAGAGTGTGTGCTGCAGGCAGCTGCTATGTGTCTGTGTGTGTGCTGTGCACAGACCAGGCCAGCTGCTGCCTGCTGGCCAGCTGTTAGCCTTAGGTATAGGTTAGGGATTAGGGGATAGGATTACTGTGTTATTGTGTAGTTAGTACTGTAGTACTGCAGTCAGTGCTAGTAGTTGTTAGAGTAGTAGTACTAATGTGTTAGCTTTCTACAGAACTGCTGTGCTGTGAGCAGTGCCAGTGTGACAGTTAGTGTGTACTAGTGTCTTCTCCTCTGCTGTCCGACTGTCACTCGGCAGTTGGCAAGTGCCATGTGACACTTAGCAAGTTACACGTGGCGAGTGCCACGTGACACGTGCTAAGTGCCAATTGCCACGTGTCACATCTGGCATGCTCCTGCTACACATTACACCTGCTGCTGCTGCATTGCCCTGCTCCTGCTGCCTGTGCAGCTCCCACCTCCAGGCCAGGGTGCCACAGGCCACTGATATTTAACCCAAAACACAATTGCTGCATAATTTTTTGGAGGTGTCTTGGCTGAAAACTGTCATGTCTCAGTTTGCGGTTGGACTTTGGACACAAAGGGCTTGATTTACAAAGCGGTGCTAACTGTTAGCACACCTGTGAAAACCCCCTTAGTACGTCTAAACAAGCTTTTCATGCGCAAAGTGCCCATTAGAGCCTATGGGACTTAGCGCGTGCATAGGACTTTGCGCGCGCAAAACTTTGCACGCGGTACTTAGCAAGCGATCTGATTGAGAAAACCGGTGCTAACCTACTTAGCACCCTGGTTAGCGCGCCTAAAGACTTTAGACATGCTAAGTAGGTTAGCACCGCATAGTGAATCAAACCCAATGTGGGCTACACGACCGCTGTCTAAAACCTAGGCCTAATGTTAATTGACAGCCATTTTTTTTGGGGGGGGGGGGGGGATTTTAAGTCCCCACATAATCAATTAGTGTTCCCCTTCACAAAATAATGCTGCTACATGCCTCATATACCCTAAAAACATTTTTTAAAGAAATTTAAAGGCCACTTCCGTTTTTTCTATCCGGATATCCGAATTTGCCTGCATATCCCGGACACTAGGTTCGGATACCTGATTCGAATTCGCATCAGAAAATTTTGAACTTGGATATCCGACCCAGACCGGATATCGGTTTATCCGGAACTGAATCAGATTCGGATTATGAAAAGGGGTATCCGAGCAGCACTACTCATCCTGTTCCCTCTTGCCTAAAGAAACAGATACTAGTCCAGCTGATGGGGTAATGACCTTCTATAGTCCCTTCCAGCTCTCCTAAAATAATTGTCTGCTAGAATCACCCCTATTCCCTTCTGGCAATGGCACATATTGTTGTGCCATTCTAGAGGAGCTGGACAAATTGTACAACCTATGTAGGGTCCAGGTTTGGCCTCATGCTACCAGCAAGGACAATCACCATAGCCATATGCAAAACTAGTCAAAACATAGGAGAGAAAAATGTCAGTGGCCTCCACCTGTTAAACCATTCCTATTTTGGTGGTTTTCTCCTTGTTGCCCATCTAGTGCACCTAGGCCCATATGCAATTACATTTTTCTCCTAGGTAATATTTTCACAAATTCTAAATAAAATGATCTTTAAGCCACCCCAAACAAAAAATACTCTGAATAATTTTGATAGAACTTTTTTCACCAACTTTTGGAACTTTTCAATTGTAGAGTGCTGGAAAATTATTAAAAATGAAAAATTATCTCCTAGGAGAAAACTCAGGAGAAAAGGTGAATTGCATATGGGTCCTATTGTTAATTTTATTAACACCAACGATCAATGTCGGACTGGGAGCTGGAAAAACTGAGGAAATCCATCTGGTGGCCAAGCAGCAGTAACCCTGTGTTATCATTCCCAATAGGAACCTGCAGCAAGTTATCACTGTGAGCAGCAACACCTGATTACAGCTGCTTGGCCAGGAAGTGGATTTCCTCAGTTTTACCAGCTCCCAGTCCGACACTGCCAATGATGCTGAAAGTAGCTTGGTGCTTTTTGAAAGTGTTCAGTAGGACAGATCTTCAATCAAGACATTCGGTGGGGGATCTTAAATCAAGATGACAGAGGTAAAGGTAAGAACTTATAGCTAAAAAGTAAAATTAAACACTGTTTTTGTGTTATGGGTATTTTTATTTGTGACATCTGAAAAAAAACCCACTCCAGCCCCAGTAACTTCCCCATCCTTTCATGCAGACTTGCATTTCCTTGTGAATTTGAAGTTCACTATGAGCTCTTCCTCCAAAGCAATACCAGACACATTTTTGGGCCACATTAAAAAAGCTGGGCAACACAGCTTCCCTCTTTTTAGAGCATCCTTCCCTAGGTTCATCTCCCCTTCAGTGCTCAGAAGCATTCCCATTGAACCCAACCAGGCATTGGCAATGAGATTCTGGTTTTACATACAAAACCAAGGACCCTCCTTGGAATATTCCACTTCCCACGTTTGCGGTAGTATGAACTCTGTGCACCTGGCAATCCAAAAGAGCTGCCCGCTCTCGTCCCTAAAGTAGCAGCATACCAAGGAGGGTCCTAAGTGAATTAGGACCCTCATTATGTGAATGAACCCTGCATATCTGTCTGGTTGTTTTTAAACTTGAATAAAGCTTTTCGGGACATTAAAACCCACTAATAGGGATGATCGGAAAGGGCGATTTCCGATCCCGCGGAAATTTGGAATTCCGTGAACAAAATTCCTAACCGTTACATCCTGGCGGTATTTCGCAAAATTCTGCAGAATTCCGCATTCCGGCGATACAATTTCAGTATTCTCATTTTAAACCTTGTTTTTGAAACATCGTAGGACATGGGACCTAGAGGCTGTTCCACCGGTCAATTTTTTTTTTTCCGAGCAGCAGGAGTTGTCGTAGACCATAGGACCTAGAGGTGTTTTCATGGCAGTCATTATAATTTTTTTTGGAGCAGCAGGAGTTGTCGTAGGCCATGGGACCTAAAGGTGGTTCCACGGCAGTCATTACAATTTTTTTGGAGCAGCAGTAGTTGTCGTAGGCCATGGGACCCAGAGGTGGTTCCACGGCAGTCATTATATTTTTTTGGGGAGCAACAGGGGTTGTCGTAGGCCATGGGACCTAGAGGTGGATTCACGGCAGTCATAATTTTTTTCTGTAGCAGCAGGAGTTGTCGTAGGCCATGGGACCTAGAGGTGGTTCCACGGCAGTCATTATAATTATTTGGGGAGCGGCAGGAGTTGCCAAACGCCATGCGACGTAGAAGTGGTTCCACGGCAGACATTATAATTTTTTTTGGAGCAGCAGGAGTTGTCGTAGGCCATGGGACCTAGAGGTGGTTTCACGGCAGTCATTAATATTTTTCTTCTTTAATACAGCAGGAGTAGTCGTTGGCCAAAAGCATAGGGTTAGTGGTATAACGTCGGATTGCTGCAAAAAAAGAATTTTTTTGATCTTAAAATGCAAAAATGTGCGATGGTAGTGATAGGCAGCAGAGTTTGAGAGGGAGAGCCTTTGCAGCTTGAAAAACAGCACATTGTAATTTAGTCTAATCATCATCATCAATCAGTGAGAGGGGCCTTGTAATTATCACTGATCCATGACTCGTTCATTTTTATGAACGTTAGTAGGTCCACGTTGTCTGTGGACAGATGGGTCCGTTGGTGGGTGACCACCACTAAATACTCGCTCTGAAAGAACACTGGCGGCTGGGCATGCAAGAACCTCCAGTGCATACTGAGCGAGTTCAGGTCAGGTATCCAGTTGTTTTGTCCAATACACCATGGGGTCATCATTACTCTCCATATTGTATGGAGCACTGGTCGACCCCAAGTAATCATTCACCATATGGGTCAGCCGCTAGCGGTGACCACTTTGCCCACTGGTGGTGCTGCTGCTAGAAGGAGTATCTGGCATTGGCTGATAAAATTCTATCAACAAACTCAGCAGGTTGTGGGACCACCAGACCTTTGCTGAGTATGATAAGGCTTGGTAGCTTGGGCCCGGGATACAGGTGCAGGAAACACATCTTCTACCCAATGAAGAAGGGCATCCCGGATGTGGCTCATCCTGGCGTCTGCTTGGGAGGGAGGTATGAACTGCCGCATTTTCCCCTTGCACTGGGGATCTAAGATGGTGGCCACCCACATGTCGAGCCTTGATTTTAGAGTTTTAATCTGGGGGTCCTTATGGAGGCACTGTAGCATATGCACAGCCATAGGGAAGAGATGTCTGCCATGAATCACCTCTTCCTGGCTGTCAGAACTGTCGCCATGCTCCAGCTCCACATCAGAATCTTCTTTCCACCCTCGGAAAATGGGCTCTTCCACTTCCACAAGCTCTGCCTCCTCATCCAGGACTTGAGCATGCTCACTCACCCACTTGACTGACCACTGTTCAGTAGGTATTCCTCCCCCTGTTCGAGCAGTTTGTTAAGAACCTTGTCCAGCATGAAGACAAGACAAGAGGGAGCACTTCTGATATGCTGCAGTGCTCCTCACTGACCACTTTTGTTGCCTGCTCAAACAGCTCTAACACTTTGCACACCAGTCCAATCAGCTGCCACTGGTCCTCAGTAATGTAGTCCAGTGGCCCTGTTCTGGAGGAAGATGTCTGAGACACGTATAGCCTGACCGCCATTCGCTGCTCCCACAACCTCTCCAGCATGTGAAGGGTGGAGTTCCACCACGTCGGACAACCTTCAACCCATCAAAACTGCGTAAAAATTAGATGTGGGCCAAGCAAGGTGAGTGTAGTCACCTTGCAAAATGGCGGCCAGCATGTTGGCACCATTATCAGACACCACTACACCTGTCTCCAGTTTTCGGGGGAAAATCCACTGCCGAATCTGATCCTGTAAGGCTGCAAGGATTACAGATCCGGTTTGCCTGTTCTCGTCCATGGATTCCAGTTTCAGCATTGCTTGACATAGATGGTGCTGCAGACCATTATAGGAGCGGGACCATTTGCCGGGAGGCTCAGCAACGGCAGACTGGCCTTGGACAGAACAGGTTGCAGAGGGAAGTAGAACAGGCCTCCTCTTCAACCCACGTGGCGGCACCACCAGCTGAGATGCCCCAGATCTTGCACCCTCATCAGCAGCACCATGGAGGGTGACCAAATGGGCGGTAAAAGTTAGATACTTTCCCTGCCCATGCCTGCTGCTCCAGCCATCCATAGTGAAGTGCACCTTGCCACCGACAGCGTGATCCATAGACCGGCTAACACACTCCACAATGTGCTGGTGAAGGGCAGGGATAGCATTCCTGGCAAAATAATGGCGGCTGGGGATCCACCATTGTGGAGCAACACTGTTCATCAGTCTGCGGAAGGGGGCACAGTCCACAAACTGGTAGGGCAGCAGCTGTTGGTGGCCCAACAGCCTTGCCAGAAGCGCATTATTTTTGACAACAAAAGGATCACTTGCAGGGACCATCCACTTCCTCTGCAACATTTCTGGCACCGAGGCCTGACGCTGGAACGCTGGTGATTCAGAGGACACCAACACTGGTGATGATGAGGTGCTTGCCGAGGTCTGGAGCTCTCTTCCAGCCTGGCATACAGAGGGATTTGCACTAGAATGGGACTGAGCAGGTTGGATAGGGACAGGACAAGTAGAAAAAGAAGAGGAGGTGCCTGTTGCTGCTGCTTTTCTTCCACCCATCTTATTGTAATTTTTTACATATTCAAACACCCATCTGTGGTGGTTGCACAGATGGCTTATCAGCCCTGAAGTGCCGTACCCGGTGCCCGATTTGCCTCTGCTCACCGATTTACGGCACACAGCACAGACTGCCCTGGATTCATCCTCTTCCAGAACAGTAAAATAATTCCATGCAGGGGACGTGCGTGCACGTGGAGCAGTGGGGCGAGTGGTGTGACCTGTTCTAGCACGTCCATGCTCAGCATTAGACTGGTGGGTACTGACAGACGGGAAAGCACTTGCAGGCTGCTGGCCAACCGTCTGCTTTGTTTCTCCATGCTGCTCACGCCTGCTAGTGCCTAACCCACCAGATAGCGACGACCACGTTGCATCAGCCACCTCCTCATCCAAAACATCATCCAGTTCAACCTAATCACTGGAACCCATAAGGGACTCTTCTGCACCCTCCACCTGGCCACGAAACACCTCTGTATTTTACTGGTGGTGATGTAGATTGGTGGTGAAGCAAGCTCCCAGTTGTGATGGATTACTACTACTAGATGAAGAAAACACAGTGGCCATTTCTGTCACCTCAAAACCCACAACTTCTTGGGACCTTGGTCCCATGGCCTCCTTCAATACCTCCTCCCAATCCTTCTGCACATCTCTCTCATCGACTTAGGTGTGCTTTACTTCTGGAGGAGAGTACTGGGAGGAAGCAACCTCGTCAAGAGAAGCAGCTGCGGTCGGGTTCTGGTCATGAAGAACCTGGCGCCACTACTGGTGCTGCTGCCACTAGCTACAAGTTCCTCAGATTGGGTAGAGGGTTCCTGATCTAAATAATCAACAACTCTGTTTGCCTGCTGCACTGTCAAAATTTTCCTGCGTCCGAACAGAGGGAAGACATCTCTGACCAGGGGGGAACGCTTCTTGCTGCTGCTGCCACCCTCAACCTGATCACGTACTTCACATGAAAGGTAATTAAATGAACTTTAAAAACCAACTGGTTAAGCAGAGGAGGCAGCGGTGGTCTTACCCCCTCCAAACAGACACAGGCAAGGACTGCGATTCAGACAGTCAACAATTTATTCGGAACTCCAAAAAACAATGCAACGCGTTTCACGGGCCATACATCCCGCTTCCTCAGGCAAAATACAGTAGGAGTCACAGCATCTGTATTATATCAGCGAGCTCGGCGCCTTTGACCTCCGAGCTCGCTGATATAATACAGATGCTGTGACTCCTACTGTATTTTGCCTGAGGAAGCGGGATGTATGGCCCGTAAAACGCGTTGCATTGTTTTTTGGAGTTCCGAATAAATTGTTGACTGTCTGAATCGCAGTCCTTGCCTGTGTCTGTTTGGAGGGGGTAAGACCACCGCTGCCTCCTCTGCTTAACCAGTTGGTTTTTTAAGTTCATTTAACCACTTGAGGACCCACCCTTTACCCCCCCTTAAGGACCAGCGCTGTGCTGAGTGATCTGTGCTGGGTGGGCTCTGCAGCCCCCAGCACAGATCATGTAGCAGGCAGAGAGATCAGATCACCCCCCTTTTTTCCCCACTAGGGGGATGATGTGCTGGGGGGGTCCGATCTCTCATGCCTGCATGTGGCTGGCGGGGGGGGGCAGCTCAAAGCCCCCCTCCGCGGCGAAGATCCCCCCTCCCTCTCCTACCTGCTCCCCCGCCAGGAGATCAGGGCTGCACAGGACGCTATCCGTCCTGTGCAGCCAGTGACGGGACGTCCCCTGTCACATGGCGGCGATCCCCGGCCGCTGATTGGCCGGGGATCGCCGATCTGCCTTACGGCGCTGCTGCGCAGCAGCGCCGTACAAATGTAAAACAAAGCGGATTATTTCCGCTTGTGTTTACATTTGTTGTCCCCAAGACGAATTACACTATTGGGGCTCTTGGTGTCCCTCTGCTTTATTTACGTACTTCACATGATCCACCAGCACCACCATCACTCCATTTTCGTTTAGGAGTGGCAGTAAATTGCTGCTGCTCTCGCTCCATTGCTTTGGGACCAAAAACTTTATTGGGGAAGGGGTATGAGTGACAGAACCAAAGAAAAATAAATACAGAAAATAAATCAAGAACAAAATAAAGAAAAAAATGAACAACAACAAAAAAAAACTTGCACTCCACTCCACTAATCAATCACCTCTCTCACTCTGTCAAACACTAAGCCTGCGGCCTGGCTGGCTCTGTCTTAACCCTCTCCATACAGCAACTACTAGTACACTACACTACAATCTATCACTCAAACTAACAATCTGTCTGTCACTCTCTCACAAATACACTTAGCTACTACTACTAATATAGCTCACACCAATTTGTTTCTCTCACACAGTCTTTAAAAAGACTTTTGTTTTATATACAGTCTTTAAAAAGACTATTGTTTTATGTTGAAACAACTAATATGAATCTGTCTCTCCTCTCTCCAACACCAGACTGAAACCCACAAGCTTTTGTGCCTGTCACAGCTCTCTTATATACAAAATGGGTGGGATAGCTGATGATAGGTAGCTAGGAGCTGGTTGCTAACGTAGGATTGGTTGTTTTTTGTTAAGACTCTAATTGGTGTAGAAATTCAGTTTTTAATGCAGAAATCATCATGTTTTAAGCTTCTGTGATGGGTCTATCCCTTCTGATTGGCTAATGCAACTTTTACACGCTTCTGTTTCAATTCCAACTGAATTCCGCATAGAAATTCCACTATTTACGATTATTTCCGATTAGCGCTATAGCTTTTCCGTTCCGGCTCAATGGAATGGAATTGCCAATTTCCAACCGGAATCGCGGAAATCTCCATTCCGCGGAATACGACGAGCATCCCTACCCACTAAGAGGATCCCTCTTTGATTTCTGCACTTTGAGTACATATACAGGTGGATGGTAGCAGGGCAGAGGGGCCTCAAGTGGATTGTGTTGATGTCCTTGAATAATTTGTCCACCTAATAAGTCCACACAGTGCCCTGGCATACATACTTATAGCTACGTAATTATCGTATGTACTGTTAAAATTTCCATGCACTCGCGCATTCATCAACCTCTAAATTAGAAACCTGCCTGATAATAAAGCTTGTTTTGTATATGAAAGAGTCGCTGTGACCTCCTGTGCTGAAGATGATGGGGCCAAGCTATCCTTTCCTCTACTTTTGTTACTCTGGTGTTATTAGCTTTCATTCTCTGTAGACTTTAAAATTATCAAAGGTTTGGAATTATATCCAATTAACTCCTAATAGCGTCTAAATGTGTATTATTGCAGAAAATTGGATGCATCACTTGCATGCCACTTTGATAGCACTGCAAACAGATGACTGCTAATACGTTCAGGCTTGTCTTTTTTAATGTTTTATCTGCTACCAGTAAACTCTTGAAATATTAGCGTAGATATGGAACTCAGCAGTGCAGAGGATGAGATGCTCTGCAATAATTCTCGAAGACGGTTTAATATGTTTTTAATCATCTCCTGCCTTCTGACTCAGTCCTTAAAGAAAATAAAGTTCTGAGAATATGATGTTCTGTACAATTTCTTTATTATTTTCTACATACAGCTGGAACATTTAGACTTCAGTCAGCAGGTTCCTAAGCTCACAGTCAGAACATGCTGCCCACATGAACTCAGCAGGTGGCCAGAGCTGAAAACATTTTCAGAACATAATCAAGATCGACTTAACATGGGTAGATTTCAAGGCAGTAAACAAGCTTAGAGTGAGGCCCACAGCCCTTTTCACCACACATTCATGTTATAGTGGACCTGTGCTCAAACAATTGTGTCCACAGGGTGAAAGTTTTAAGGTGCCCATACATTACTCTATTTTCCATTTCAATTGATCATTTGATTTGATCATTTTATTGGATGGGGGGCATACATATTGGTACGCCACCAGTGAGCTGGGTGCAGGGTGAGTCAAACGATGGCTCACCCTGCTGCCGCTGAAATCCCCGGAGACATTAAATACTAGTCCTTGCGGGGAGGAGTCGTTCGGGGTCTGGCAATCACTGGAACCCTGAATTACCCTTACGCGCCCTACACAGTGCAACATTACTGCTATGGTGGCGCCTAGTTTCAGCGTTGAGCGCCGTACACCAAAACCACCGGCTTCAGCGGGGGGGACGGGAATGATTATGTTCCATTCTGCTCAATGAATGGAAGTTGGCTGATATCTGGTCAGTTCAACCAATTTACTCGCAGGATATAAATTATTGGTCGATTGTCAAGAAATCGGCTACTGCTTAAGTGATTTTGATTGACACAGAATCGATTTGTGGCTACAGAGCATGGAGGCACAGCATCATTCAGCTCGATTACTGAGGGTGAATCACAAAGGAACTTGCTTGCAGTGTGTGGGCCATTAATCGATTGACTTTTGATCAAGCACACTGTTGGTGATCACCCAATAAAGTTGATCGCCTAATTGATCGATGGAAAATCGAGAAATATATGGGCACCTTTTGACAGGACTGGCCAACTTTTTTCTATAGGACCACTTTGTGATCATCGCATTGATTTGAAAAACTTATCTGATGAGTTATGTCTTCTGATCTGTTTATCTGTTTTAACTCATGGTTTAGCTCCCATGGTAGTTGGTTCAGAAATTATATTAAGAATTATTCTGCCTTACTTGTTAACTCATGGTTTAACTCTCCTTTCTTGACTTAACTTATGATGTACCTTGGTACCATGGTTCCTATGCAATTAACTTTTCTCCTGAGTTTTCTCCTAAGTGATATTTTCAAACGTTTCTATAAAATGCCTTTTAAACCACCAGCAAGCAAAAAAATACTCAAAATAACTTTTATTTTACTTTACACCCACTTTTTGGTACTTTTTCAATTGCAGAGTGCTGAAAAGTTATTTTAAATAGAAGATGAAAATTATCATCTAGGAGAAAACTTAGGCAAAAAAGTGGGCTTTATCTGTTCATGAATGATCTCTTCTTGGGCCTGATGCCTGAAGCCTTGTCATGGTGCCAGGCTTTGGACAGAGGAAAGGGTGTTACAGGCACAGGATATATTTATTGTAAGGATGCCAAATACATTTTGTTTTTGTTACATTCATTTGGGGTTTCAAAATTAAACCCCCTTTACGTTTAATGGGATTTAGTGAATATACCCCTATATTTTAAAGCTGTAGATCCTTTTCCTGTTTTATTAATGTATTCTGATTTTTACTATTTATTACATTTTATGTATTATTTTTAAAGGTTGTCCCATTATACTGTACATCATTGAGAACTGAGAACTTAATTTTGAGTGTATCCGATTTTACCAACACTAATTACCTTGTGACTTGATGAACATGTATTCAACAGCCTGGGGATGCGGGGGGGGGGGGGGGGGGGGGAGCAGAAGCAGTGGCATAACTACAATTTATGGGGCCCCAGCAAAACTTTGCAGCCCCCCCACGTTCACACCCCTTCCCTTGCCTCCCATTGGTGCCCTTAATGACCTTGGGGCCCATCTCACAAGGGTCATAAAACAAATGTGGCCATTAGGATCTTCACACTCACAACAAGCTAACCATGAAAAACACCTGATCTGAAGTATAATCCCCTGTATCGGGTGAAGGGAAGGTTAGTAGTTGAGCCCCCCCAAAGCTTTGCCCGTGCCCCCCTCCCCCTGCGATCAAAACATAGATGGATTAATTGCTCCACGCTAAGCCAGGCGTGAACGCGGCGGCAGCCCCAGGACCGAAGGTGGCAGGTGAGCCCGACACCCACTAGGCCCCAAGCACCTGCCTAGGTTGCCTGGTGGATAATGCTGCTCTGGATCCCCTCTAGTTATGCCCCCGAGCAGAAGTATAGGGAGGAGATGGGACCTATGACACTGTAACCACTGGATTTTTTTTTTCATTTTTTATTTCCGAAGGAGCATAAAAAAACCTGCATACTATCTAATTAATAGTAGAGGATAAACATTAATCAGGGCAATAAAAGAGATCTGAAAACGTTAAAATATAACTTGTATGGGGAGAGAATCTGGAAGCATTTTTTCACCCAATTTTCTCCATCCTGCTCTGAAAAAAAAAGTTTCCCCGTAATCCGACTGGCAAAATCAGATAAACAATACAACCGAAATAGATTTTTGCAGCCATGATGTATAATGGAACAAGGATCATTATTTTGTTAGAGCTCAGCTCATTCATTTAATTAATGAAAGCAGTGAGGTATCATGGGAAAATAGATATGCTCTAATTACATTATATATGCAGAATCTCAAAGCATCTATAATCATATCACTAATCAAATATATTTTCATCTTAATGCTTCCTAGTTCTCACATAGCGAGGAGCACCAGGCATGACACCCTCATTTCCAAACATAATCAGTTTTAAGAAAATAATGGTAAACAAATGGCTCCCGTTTTAGACGCTATCCAGATCTCATTAGAAAATTGTTGGCAGGCTTGTCTACATGTTAATTAGTCGACCTGGTGAATAATTATGGCCCGGGCTTTTATGTTCACCTACAGCTTGAGCACCATAAAGCAGCCATCGACATTAGATGCCCATTATCCGGTTCTTCTAACGACGGATTATAAGTGTGGGCGTGCTCAGATATAATTGGGCCTGCAAAAAAATCTCTGGCTGGTGCTGTGAAGTAGGGATGAGCGGAAATGTCTCTAACGCTATCGCAAGAAGTTTGACGAATTTAATTCTGAAAATGTATGCCCAATTTTTTTTTTAAATGTAACCTGAGGTGAGAGGGATATGGAGGCTGATATATGTATTTCCTTGTAAACTATGCCAGTTTCCTGGCAGCCCTGTTGATCTTCTGGCATAAGTAGTGTCTGAGTCAAAACCCTTGAACAAGCATATGGCTAATCCAGTTAAACCTGAGTTAGCTGAGTCAGAGTCCCTGATCTGCTGCATGCTTGTTTAGGGTCTATGGCAGGCATGGGCAAACTTTGCCCTCCAGCTGTTAAGGAACTACAAGTCCCACAATGCATTGCAGGAGCCTGACAGCCACAGTCATGACTCATAAAGGCAAATGCATTGTGGGATTTGTAGTTCCTTAACAGCTGGAGGGCCAAGTTTGCCCATGCCTGATCTATGGTTAAATGTATTATAGACACAGGATCAGGAGGACTGCCAGGCATCTGGTATTGTTTAACTACTTTACGACCGCCTCACGCAAATGGGGTGACCGCGGCGGCAGCCCCAGAACCGTCTAATGCCAATTGCCGTCAAGTCCTGGGGCTGCAGTTTCCCAGGGAACAGCCGCACGCATGCGCGATCGTTCCCTGCCACTTCACGGAACGGAGTTCCGTGATTAGCCTGCTAGCTGCCGATCGCGGCTAGCAGGCTGCATGTAAACAAAAGGGGAAATAATTCCCCTTTGTTTACATTCATACAGCGCTGCCGGGGGCCGCAGCGCTGTATGAGATCGGCGATCCCCGGCCTCTGATTGGCCGGGGATCGCCGTCCTCTCATACACTGATGCCTATGAGAGGCAGAGAGCAGGACGGATCGCCGTGCTGCTCAGTTGTACAGGAAGAGGGGAGGAAGGAAGGAAAGGGAGGGGGACAGTGGCCATGATAGCCTCTATGAGGCTGAAGAAAAAAAAAACAGTGACAGCGGCGATCGGACTCCTCCGGCAGCATGTCCCTGTAACATCTGTAGGAGTGGCGACTGGGGACACGCAGGGTGTACCCGCAGCCGCCTTTGCTTCCTCTTCTCTGACCTCATCCGTTCCATCGGTGTCTAGCACGCCGGGAACGGTATTGTCATCTGCTCATAGGGCCGCTGTCTCGCGCGGGCGCACGCGGAGACAGGACCTTTATGCTGGGAGAAGGTGCGTCAGCTGACCTGCCGGTCGGCTGACGTCAAAGTTGACTCTCGCCGCTCGGATTGGCTGTTCCGAGATGGGCGCGGCTGAAAGTCTTCCTCTGCTTCATGAAGCCTTCGTTCACCATTCTCAAACTGTCTTCTGTCGTGAATACTTTGTGTTAGCGCTCAAACCTTAGACTAGCTTCCAGGTGTTGAAACCAAGGACTTCACAGCAGACTAGGAATTGTGATATTGTTATTTGATTACCTGTGTATGATTCTGGCTATACTCTGACCTCGCATTTGCTTACTGATTCTGTACTTCTGCCTATCTGATCCTTGTTGCTGAACCTCAGCCTGATTACCTACTATTCTCCTGCCTATCGCTCTGTACTGATATTACCTCTCTGTTGCCGAACCATGCCTGTCTGACCATTCCTCTCACCAGTGGGCCCTTGCCACTGGAGAGGTGTTATTATATGCCCACCAGCTCCTCTGGTGAGGTGACACTTAACTGATAGTACCTTACCAGCTCCTCTGGTAAGCAGGCGCGGAGCTAGGGGGGGGTCGGGGTAGGTCAAGTGCCCCCGGGCGCTGGGTCCCTAAGGGCGCCCAGCTGAGCTGTTTTTTTTCTTTTTCTCTGCGGAGGGGAGCAGCGCAGAGAAGAGAAGAGGGAGAGCTATGCGGACGGTGGAGAAGGGGGCCATCTCCCCCCCTTCTCTCACCTTAGGGCTCTCCCTCCCTCGCTGTCCCCTCCGTTATTGTCCGGGTGTCTGGCGCAGCGGGCGGGACTTACCTCCATCTCGCTCCAGCGCCGGCCGGAAGTTCGGGTCCCGCAGCCGCTGCTCTGGTCTGGACTAGACCAGAGTAGCGGCAGATCCATCCGCGCTGCGACGAGACGGAGGTAAGTTCCGCCCGCCGCTGCCAGCACCCGGACATTAATGGAGGGGACAGCGAGGGAGGGAGAGCAGCTCTCCCTCTTCTCTGCGCTGCTCCCCTCCTGCTGGGGAGCCAGGGAGGGGGACACCTGGCTACCTACTCTGGGCATATATACCCCTGGCTACATATACTAGGCATATATACCCCTGGCTACATATACTGGGCATATATACCCCTGGCTACATATACTGGGCATATATACCCCTGGCTACATATACTGGGCATATATACCCCTGGCTACATATACTGGGCATATATACCCCCTGGCTACATGGACTGGGCATATATACCCCCTGGCTACATATACTGGGCATATATACCCCTGGCTACACATACTGGGCATATATACCACTGCCTACATATACTGGGCATATATACCCCCTGACTACATATACTGGGCATATATACCCCTGGCTACATATACTGGGCATATATACCCATTACTACATATACTGAGCATATATACCCCCTGGCTACCTACTCTGGGCATATATACCCCTGGCTACATATACTGGGCATATATACCCCCCTGGCTACATATACTGGGCATATATACCCCTGGCTACATATACTGGGCATATATACCCCCTGGCTACATGGACTGGGCATATATACCCCCTGGCTACATATACTGGGCATATATACCCCTGGCTACATATACTGGGCATATATACCCCTGGCTACATATACTGGGCATATATACCCCTGGCTACATATACTGGGCATATATACCCCTGGCTACATATACTGGGCATATATACCCCCTGACTACATATACTGGGCATATATACCCCTGGCTACATATACTGGGCATATATACCCCCTGGCTACATATACTGGGCATATATACCCCTGGCTACATATACTGGGCATATATACCCCTGGCTACATATACTGGGCATATATACCCATGGCTACATATACTGGGCATATATACCCCTGGCTACATATACTGGGCATATATACCCCCTGGCTACATGGACTGGGCATATATACCCCCTGGCTAAATATACTGGGCATATATACCCCTGGCTACATATACTGGGCATATATACCCCTGGATACATATACTGGGCATATATACCCCTGGCTACATATACTGGGCATATATACCCCCTGGCTACATATACTGGGCATATATACCCCCTGGCTACATATACTGGGCATATATACCCCTGGCTACATATACTGGGCATATATACCCCTGCCTACATATACTGGGCATATATACCACTGCCTACATATACTGGGCATATATACCCCTTGAGTACATATACTGGGCATATATACCCCTGGCTACATATACTGGGCATATATACCCCCTGGCTACATATACTGGGCATATATACCCCCTGGCTACATATACTGGGCATATATACCCCTGGCTACATATACTGGGCATATATACCCCCTGACTACATATACTGGGCATTTATACCCCCTGACTACATATACTGGGCATATATACCCCTGGCTACATATACTGGGCATATATATATACCCCCTGGCTACATATACTGGGCATATATACCCCCTGGCTACATATACTGGGCATATATACCCCTGCCTACATATACTGGGCATATATACCACTGCCTACATATACTGGGCATATATACCCCTTGAGTACATATACTGGGCATATATACCCCTGGCTACATATACTGGGCATATATACCCCTGGCTACATATTCTGGGCATATATACCCCTGGCTACATATACTGGGCATATATACCCCTGGCTACATATACTGGGCATATATACCCATGACTACATATACTGAGCATATATACCCCCTGGCTACCTACTCTGGGCATATATACCCCTGGCTACATATACTGGGCATATATACCCCTGGCTACATATACTGAGCATATATACCCCCTGGCTACATATACTGGGCATATATACCCCTGGCTACATATACTGGGCATATATACCCCCTGGCTACATGGACTGGGCATATATACCCCCTGGCTACATATACTGGGCATATATACCCCCTGGCTACATATACTGGGCATATATACCCCTGGCTACATATACTGCGCATATATACACCCTGGCTACATATACTGGGCATATATACCCCCTGGCTACATA
The DNA here is from genome assembly GCF_040937935.1 of Hyperolius riggenbachi. Taxonomy (NCBI): domain Eukaryota; kingdom Metazoa; phylum Chordata; class Amphibia; order Anura; family Hyperoliidae; genus Hyperolius; species Hyperolius riggenbachi. Next base: position 403,876,212 of record NC_090649.1, read on the forward strand.
TACTGGGCATATATACCCCTGCCTACATATACTGGGCATATATACCACTGCCTACATATACTGGGCATATATACCCCCTGACTACATATACTGGGCATATATACCCCTGGCTACATATACTGGGCATATATACCCCTGGCTACATATTCTGGGCATATATACCCCTGGCTACATATACTGGGCATATATACCCCTGGCTACATATACTGGGCATATATACCCCTGGCTACATATACTGTGCACATATACACCTGACTATATATACTGGACACATATTATTCTCCTGGCTACATATACTGGGCATATATACCCCTGGCTACATATACTGGGCACATATACCTCTGGCTACATATACTGGGCACACATACCCCTGCCTACATATACTGGGCACATATACCCCTGGCTACCTGTTCTGTGGACATCTCTACCCCTGGCTACCTGTTCTGTGGACATCTCTACCCCTGGCTACCTGTTCTGGGTACATCTATACCGCTGGCCACCTATTCTGGGGACATCTATACTGCTGGCCACCTATTCTGGGGACAACTATAGACCTGGGGCTACCTATTTTTGGGGAACCACGTCAGATTGAGTGTATTTTGGAGAACTGCTGCCAGGTGAGAGGTGTCTACCATATTAAGGGGGCATTCTACCTATTTATGTGAAATGCTGTCTATTTATGTGACTCATGACTGCTGAATTTGTCTTGTTGGAGGCCTCATGGTTACTGAATTTGTCTTGTTGGGGGCCTCATGATTTGTTGGGGGCCTCAAGATCGCTGAATTTGTCTTGTTCGAGGCCTCATGATTGCTGAATTTGTCTTGTTGGGGGCCTCATGATTGCTAAATTTGTCTTGTTGGGGGCCTCATGATTGCTGAGTTGGTTATGTTGGGGGCCTCATGATTGCTGAATTTGTCTTGATGGGGCGGGCTCATGATTGCTGAATTTGTCTTGGAACATGCTGGAAGGTACATACTGAGGGAGGGTGGGTGAGCGTGAGCCTGCTAACCTCCATATACATTTGGCTCCACCCATAACCACGCCCACATTTATTATGTGACCACGCCCCTTTTTGGCGCGGCGCAACCTTGACTTTGGGGGGCGCATTAATAGTCTTTGTCCCCGGGCGCTGAAAACCCTAGCTACGCCTCTGCTGGTAAGGTCTTGTTAAACTATACAATTGCTGTGTCTGATTATACCTTACCAGCTCCTCTGGTAAAGGTCTTGTTAAACTACACAGTTACCATGACTGATAGTACCTTACCAGCTCCTCTGGTAAAGGTCTTGTTAAACTACACAGTTACCATGACTGATAGTACCTTACCAGCTCTTCTGGTAAGGTCTTGTTAAACTATACAGTCACTTATCTATAATAGTACCTTACCAGCTCCACTGGTAAGGACTTGTCTAACTATTCCGTTCTGTTGTAGCTAGTACCCACCAGCTCCTCTGGTGAGGGCTAGCGTTGTTTCCAGTTAGTACCCACCAGCTCCTCTGGTGAGCACTCAGTACCTTCTTATAGATCTTGCCAGCTCCTCTGGTAAGGTCTTGCTTATCTTAGCCTCTACTTGTACAGATAGTACCCTACCAGCTCCTCTGGTAAGGTTCAGTCAAACTATTAAAGTACAGTGTTGCTAGGCCTCCCAGCTCCTCTGGGAGGCTCTATCTTCTGTTGGCTACTGTTGCTCCAATCACTATCACACAGTACCTAGTGAGCTATACTTGCATTATTGGTAATTCTGCAGGTCACCACATAATCAGGTATAGCGTCTGTATTATTGGTGATTCTGCAGATCACTCATAATCAGACGTCTGAGTTGCAACACCCAATCGTTACAGTCCCCTTAGGGACAAAAATTGGAGGTGAGTCTGATCGCCATATTCCTTACCTGGGCTGTGCAGGAGGCTGAAAAGCCTGCACAGCCCAGTAGTGAAAAAACGTGCCTGGTCTTTAGGGGGGTTTAACACTGCAGTCATCAAGTGGTTAAAAGGAAATAAATATGGCAGCGTCCATATACCTTTGGTTCCCTTTAATGTCTATCAGGGGCGTAACTAGAGGGGAGCAGCGCCTGAAATCGCAGGGAGGGGGAGGGCAGAGCTGTGGAGGGCCCCAACTACTAACCCTCCCTTCCTCCAATACTGGGGACTATACTTCAGATCAGATGTTTTGTGGCTACACTTGTTATGGGTGTGAAGATCATATGGCCACACTTGTTTTATGGCCCTTGTGAGATGGGGCCCCAAGGCCATGGAGGACACCAAAGGGAGGCAAGGGAAGAGGTGTGAGCATTGGGGGGGGGGGGGCATCAAAGTTTTGCGGAGGGGGGTATGAATTTTAGTTACGCCACTGATGTTTATAATGCCTATATTTGGCAAGAATTCTTCTATAAGCGTATTGCAGTGTACAGAGATCCCTGGCAAAAGCATTGCCACTTTGCCCTTGGGATGCCTGGGTTGCCTGTGTGTCAGTAGGCAGTAACGGTGTACTGGCCCACAGGAAATCCTGGCAGGAAATCCACTGCTGTTTCTGGGGAAATATGTACATTTTTGCAAGCAAGGCTGGGCCGAGGCAGAGGCGAGAGAGGCTCCAGCCTCAGGGCGCAGCGTAGGAGGGGGTGCACAGCTCAATTAGCTATCATTCTCTTATTGTGTTTGAAGCAGACAGAAATAAGAAAAGGGGATACATGGCAGTGACTGCAAGCCAGATAATTAGAGATTAAGGTGTTGGGGGCCCTGGGGAACCTCTTAGTCTAATAGCAAAAAGTGTGACTGCTGGGGTGGGAGGGATGGGGGGCGCACTTTGGTGTCTCAGCCTTGGGTGCTGGAGGACCTTGTCCCAGCACTGTTCACAAACGTTGGTTGGATACATTTATCTGTCATTTAACCGCTTTTCTCAAAAATTACAACTTTTTTTTTTTGAAAGATTTTTGCCCCTTGTTCCTTCTCCTTAACATACTTTGCAAATCTGTTTTTCTATCATGTATGGGAGCTTTGCTATTAACCTTAAAATTTAAGAGCATAACCACTGCCCTGCCCTGGTCGTTTTCACAGATCAGCTCAGCTCTGATTACTTTGGCATTAACTTTATCAATAATTATCACAACTAAATGATTTATATTATTTGTTTTTTCAGGACAATTAAGGCTTTTTGTGCCTGATATTTGATTTTAGAAATTACCTTATTTTCTATGCATTTTAAAAGGAAAATAAGGTAAAAAGTGAAAAAATACACAACTTATCCACTTTCATACTTTATAGCTTTAATGTACAGCTCTATTGTACATTAAACCCACATTTTTGTTTGTCTATCTCTCCTATTTATTTAACCTCCTTGGCGGCAATGACGAGCTCAGCTCGTCCATTACCGCCGGAGGGTGCCGCTCAGGCCCCACTGGGCCGATTTTGACAATATTTTTTTAAAACACGCAGCAAGCACTTTGCTTGCTGCGTGTTTACATCGATTGCCGCCGATGCGCCGCTACCCGCCGCGTTATAGGGCCCCCCTGAGACCGCGTGCGCAGCCTGGCCAATCAGTGCCAGATAGTGCTGAGGGGTGGATCGGGACTCCCGACGTCGATGACGTCATCACAATCGTTGCCATGTCGACGGGGAAGCCCTAAAGGAAATCCCGTTCAGAACGGGATTCCCTTATGGGAAGACGCGGCGGCGATCGGAAGGGTGGGAGGGACGCTGCAGGGAGGGGGGAATCATGTAGCTAGCACTAGGCTAGCGACACGATTTACAAAAAAAACCCACAAAAAATAGTGCTGTGCCACCACCCTGGCGCATTTAATAGAATGCCAGGGTGGTTAAACAATTTGTTTTCCGCATGTATTAGTAACACAATGTATATGCCCAACTCTTTTGTTACATCTTTCTTCCTGGAATGTTTATTTTACACTTGTTTACTCATTAGCCCTGCCATTGAATTCCCTGGGGGGAGGAGAGGGGGTTGCTTTCATTACTTTTTGACTCTGTAGCGTTTTTATCAGCTCAGATATAAATAAACAGTTGTATCTAGGATTTTGTAGGGAGGAGAGTGCAGTGACCTATTTTCATGTCATGGGGCAGGAAGTGTTTAAAAAACATTTTTTCTATCATAAATTTAAAATGAATTTTCTCAAAAATTACAAGGTCTATTTGAAAGATTTGTGGCCCTTGTTCCCTCTCCTTAACATTTGTTGCATTTTTTTTTAATCATGTATGGGGGCTTTGCTATTAACCTTTAAATTTGGAGGTATTTTTCAATGCAGTTTACCTTAAAATCTGCACGTGAATTTGTGGAAATGTACAAAGGGTGAAGTTTAATGTGAAAACTCATTTTTTCTTGAAAAAGCTTGGTGAGCGAAAATAGTCAAATTCGCTGAAAGAACGAACCTAAAGGGGCCCATACACCTAACGATTTTCCTGCCGATATACAGCAGATTTGATCACTGTGATTGAATCTGCTGTGAAATTGTTGCGCAAACGCTTACCGAACTATTGATTTCTGGCCGAAATCGATCGTTCCCTTCGATCCGTCCGTGCGGAAGATTTCAGTCGATCGGCAGCGGGTCAGGAGTGCGTCGATAGCGGCGTTCGAATGTCCGACAACCGACGCTAGCAGAAAATACATTACCTGCTCCGCCGGCACGTGTCCCCGCTGTCACCGCTGCTCCTTCTCCGCTGGGTTCCGGCAGGCTTCACTTCTTCCTGAAAGGAAGTTTAAACAGTAGAGCACCCTCTACTTTTTAAACTTCCTCAGACAGGAAGTACAGTGAGGCTGCAGCCCTGAAGCCCAGAGCGGAGAAGAAGACAGTGGAGACCGGGGTACTCGCGCTGGCCGGATCAGGTAATGTATGAGGGGGGGGGGGGGGGAGGCAGCAGCGGCAGCTCCACAGATGGTAAATCGATTTCATGCTGAAATCGATTCACAATCTGTTTGCAGTAAAGGCAACCATACGATCCCTCTCTGATCAGATTCGATCAGAGAGGGATCTATCTGTTACTCGATCTGATGGCAAATCGACCAGTGTATGGCCACCTTTAAGAAACTTGTCTGCTCACTCCCACTATGAACAAGGGTCAATCGGCCTTTAGGGTCAATCAAAGCACTGGGATCACGTCCATTAAAGCCACAGGACCCGCCGGGGCTCAGGGCGGGTTCAGTGGAGTGGCCGGTAGTTAGAAGGTGCAAGCGTAACTTACCAGTGCACGTTAGCTGCACTACTGCAGCATAGCGTAAGCTGAGCTGGCGCTCCTGTTATTAAGCTGCGCTAGTTTAGCAGTGCAAATCTACCCCATTATCTCATAAGTTTATTTTGGTTTCAGATTTGCTTTAAGTCAGCCAATATCGCACATAATATGAACAACACATAATGGCGCACAAGAGTCCGTGAGCGGCACTTCGCGTGGTAACTGCATAGCACGCCCGTGCTAACAGTTACCGCTGTTTAGAGAATCAAGCCCATTGTGATTACGCTATTTGCAAAACACCCATTATGGAATTTACATAACCTATGCTGACATTTACATGCGCTATCAGTGCAATGTAAATGTTAGTGAAACAGGTCTGATATAATAGCAATACACACAACACCGCTGTAATGAATTAAGCAGCCATTTATTGCTGGTGAGAAAATACTGAAGGATTGGATCAAAGAGCAACTTAGACTCTGGGGAGAATACCTATAAAAAGAGCTCCCCTGAGCCTAATCTTAAGCCTGTGTCTAATCTCAACACGGAGTAAAGGTTGCCTAACCTTTACCCCCGTGGTACCTAAATGTAACCTCCTAAGGACCCCCCCCCCCCCTTTTTCCTAACCAAATTCAATTGATAAGAAGATAACATTACAGAAAAATAATAAAGGGAGTGAATAGGGCTTTAAAGAAGGATCTAGTATACATACCAAAAGATAGAAATATGCTATACAAGATAGGTTATTCATTTTGCATAAAATATGACATACAGTACAATTAACACATCTAGAATCAGAAAGAATAACAAATTGCATGTCTCTTGCTAGTTAGCATAATGTATGTACATCTTAATTCTCTTCCCCCTTAAGGGTATCATATATGGATATAATCAAAAGGCACGCTCTCCCATTAAGGAAATATATACAACATCTCACTGAACTAAATAAACATACTAGGAGAAATTGTCCCCAATATAAAGCATCTGAGTGCGCCAGGATTCCAGTTAGTAACCTGTGAAGCTATAGTGAACTCCATACCCAAGAGGCAGTGCTGGAAAATAATGGTGGGCACACAAAATATTAATAATGTGGACACAATTTTGACATTCTTTACTTAAAGGACACATCCGAAGACGTTAAAAATAAAAAAAATCCTAAATTCCTTACCTGGAGCTTCCTCCAGCCCCTGTCAGCCATCCTGTGCCCCTGTCGTAGCTCCGCTCCACGCTGGTGGTCCGAGGTCCTCTCTGGCTCAAGATGCGCCTGCACAGAACAGCCTGGATGACGTCAGTGCGACTCAATGAGCTGCACAGTGGAACGCAAGAAGATGGAGGAAGATGCTGACCTGGTGACAGTGGCGAGGTCGGCCTCTGCACCGGAGGGGACCAGGAGCCAACGGAGATGCGGCGAGGACACAGGTCGGTCCCTAGGGGCTGGAGGTAGCCCGAGGTAAGTGGATTTCTTTCTGCTTTTTTCCTCGGACCTTCCCTTTAAGGGTGTATTCACTTTTATTGCCAGCGTTGTAGACATTACTGGCTGTGTGTTGGGTTATTTTAATGAGACACAAATTTCCACTGTTATACAAGCTGTACGCTGCCTACTTTACATTGTATCAAAGTGTCATATCTTCAGTGTTGTCTCATGAAAAGTTATAAAAAATGATTTACAAAAATGTAAGAGGTGTGCTTACTTCTGTGAGATAACATTATAGTATTAGTATAAAAATAAAGCTAAGCTTAAACGCTCAGCTCCCCACTCCCCACAATACACATACTTCTAGGTACACACAATACAATTTTCTGGCAGATTTACCTGCCAAATCTATTTTTTTCAACATGTCTGATCTGAATTTTGATCAATTTTATGATCGATTTCCATTCACTTTTATGGAAATCGATTGTAAAAACTATCTGAAAAAAACGGTCTGGCAAGTAAATTTGCCAGAAAATTGTATTGTGTGTACCTAGCATTAAAACACATTCTTCATGTGGCTCAGATGGCCCCAGATTAGGATCATCCACCAGGCAACCTAGGCAGGTGCTCTGGGTCTGGGGGATGGCCGAGGGCTCATCTGGCTGCCACCTTCTCTGACCTTTCTCCACTTTAGCGTACCAAAAGGATCACAAGGGGGCACAAAATCTGCTACTTTGCCTGGGGCATTTCTACTTTGCTCTAAAAGATTCCTCGCAGCTTGAAAGCTTCTGTCCTAGAATGTTTTTTAGCAGAACATCATTGAAATGGTTAAACAAAAGCACTTTGTCCTGCTATTCAGCTTCAATCCGCGTCCAAATTGGAGATAACAGTATCTTTATTTACATTCCAATCTTGTTACATTGGCCTCAATTCACTAAGCAGTTTAGACTAGTCAGTTGCATCAAAGGGGAATTCGCTATTACCAAATGTCTTAGACCTGTTTTTAGACCTGGTCTAAACCATTTGGTAATGAGGTCAGTATAGCAGGGGAAATTATCAAAAGATGTAATTCACAAACAAGTAGCTATGACTGACATCCTTCTCCTCTGATGAGCTCTCCTTTGCATACAATTAAACTCCTGTATAATTAATTCAAAAGGTTCCATCCTCACATCTAAAATACCTCACAGAATTACTTTACCGACAGAAATCAGCTGGTCTAATCTCTGTCAGAAAAAGTGGGCGTGGTTACTCCTTGCTTGCCTTTGTGAATTGTGTAATTGCTGAATGTTAGATCAGGTCTAAAAACAGGTCTAAAGGTACATACACACGTCGGATTTGCGCAAATGACCCGTCGCTTGGACATCCAAACGACGGGTCATTTGCGCAAATCTGACGTGTGTACGCACCTTAAAACATTAAACCAAACCATTAGTAGAATAAAAAAACATCTGTAGACTAGTCTAAAGGCCCGTACACACGCCGTACTAAAGGCAACGACGGGTCCGTCGTCACCTCCTGCTGGGCGGGTTTTCAGCAGACCGTCCGGCGTGTGTACAGTCTGTCGGCGAACTGATAAGGCTGTGTCTGAGCGATCACATGTACACATGCCGGACTGTCGCTGGAACGCCCGCCCAGCGGGAGGCGATGACGGTCCCGTCGTTGCCTTTAGTACGGCGTGTGTACGGGCCTTAAGCTGCTTAGTGAATTGAGGCTATTGTGTGTAAACACAGTCTAACAAGTGAAAATGAGCTCTCTGTGCTTCAGACAAACACACACAGTTCAGAAAAGCTCATTAGAAGATGTTATTATATAATAAAAAGCAGTTTGAATAAAATACAATGGCAGCTTTTAGGGCACAATAAACTACACTTTGGAAACTTGTAATTTGTAAACCGACAACACTACTAATGCACAAAAGCAAATATGATACCTGTATAAGTAATAAAAAGGTAGGAAAACACATTTTCATTGACTGTTATGTTGGATTTTCAGACCACTTTAATCCATCTCTGGATAGCCCTATGTAAGACTTGCACTGGGGCCAATAGATCGTGACCTTACTTTACTGATCAAGCTTGTGAATTTACAGATTGACACTAGTGTTAAAATAAATAACAGTAAAGAGGCAGTATACCTCGTCCTTCCATAGCCACTGGCCTCTGTAAATTCCAAATGCTTCATTCACAATAGACCTGATGACTCTTTATAAGCTTCTATGAATTGTTGGGTTTAACATTTATAGACTTATTCTCTACAGACGGGCCGAGGACAATGAATTGCAGTACACAGAAACAACAAAAACACTATAACTCACATTAGCCCACAAAATGTTTATGGCTGTATAATAGTTGGCTTAGTCAGCTGCCCTGCATCATTCTGACACGCTTCACACGGACACTGTGAGTGCAATAAAGGATGGAGAATGGATATGGGACAGCTCACTGCTGTTAGGCTCTGAAATGCGAATGGTTAAACATAACACTGTTCATCCAAATTCAGATAATTTACAGCTATAGCTTCAGTAAATTTGCATTAACCGAGCATCAGTGAATTATAATCAGGGAAGGTAGGGTGATAGCTTTACGGGGACAATAGGCATAAATTTCAGCTTGCGATAAAATGTTTCAGAGGCAAATATGCAATTGTTTCAGGATGTTCCGCGATTTAATTGGGTGCTAAATGTTCAGAAGCACAGCTTATTCCCAGCAAGAATACTGATAACTATACGTGATATGGGTAAAGGGGAGCTCCACCTGGTGCTATTTGGCAACATCAGTGCAGGTGAATAAGAATATTAACCAGAGGATCCAGTTCAAACTCTTAAAGGACCACTGTCGCGAAAATCTTAAAATTATAAAATTTATAAAAAGTATGTTAACATATACAGTAAATATAAGAAGTACTTTTCTTCCAGAGTAAAATGAGCAATAAATTACTTTCCTCCTACGGTGCTGTCACTTACAGTAGGTATTAGAAATCTGGTAGAACCGACAGGTTTTGGACTAGCCCAACTCCAAAGAGGACATAGGGGGTTCTCAGGGTTTTCTTTATTTTCAAAAGCACTTAGGGCCATTTTTCACTAGCAATCACAATCACAGATGCCAGCGATTGCGATTTTTCATTAATTTTGTTATGCGATTGCGGTTTTTAATTTGCATTGCATTATCCCTCTTAAAATGTCTCCAGAAAGCGATTGCGATTTGCAAATTGAATCACTATAGTGGAAAATACTTCTCATGATTTATATGATAAAGTAGCAACCCTAGCGATTTAACAATCACTAGCGATTTGCGATTTTGTACAGTGAGCAGGGAGACTGGCCAGCATCTTTTTATAAATCATTTTTCCGGGAGTGTCTTTATAAACCATAATGGCCATCCTGAGAATCCCCCATGAAGAGATGGCCTCCTCCAAAACCTGTCGATAATGTCAGATTTTCTACTACTTACTGTAAGTGACAGCAACATAGAAGAAAAGTCATTTATGGCTCATTTTACTTTGAAAGAAACTTCTTATTTGTATGTGTTTGCATATATTAAAACATTTATGATTTTTACGACAGTGGTCCTTTAACTCTAACCTATAGAGCTCTCTACAATCTCTCTTCCCTGTACATCTCCCCAGCTACCAACCCAATTGTGATCTCAGGTCTACATTTGACCTTCTTTTGTCCTCCTCTAGAACCACCTCCTCGCATTCACGTTTACAAAATTTCACACGTGCTTCACCCCACCTCTGGAATGGCCATCCGCAACTCATCTGTCACTCTCTAACCAGTGCCAGTTTCCACTTGCGCGGTTTCCACGCCAAATCCGCAGAGTTCCCCGCAGGCAAATCGTGCAGGGAAACTATGCCATAGAGAACAATAGTGCCGCCAGCCGAATCGCTAGCGCTAGCGATTCGGCTGGCATTTCCATTCGAAATGGTGTGGGAGGCTGCAAATCACATAGCCGTGCATGGCACAGCTGAAAGGATTCGTCTGTGTACCCCCAGACCCGGAAGTGCTGCCGCGCGTCTTACAGACGCATGCTGCTCAAGTGAAAACAAGCTCTTACATTTTGGCGCCTTACAGCTCCCGCTATTCAATGCTGCTATTTGCATTTTAGCAAGCCCTATTGGATGCCGAAATGTAAAATGCCTGCAGGTAATCGTGTGCCTCTGGGCGCCAAACTTTACTTTCTTTGGCTGATTACCGCTAATTGGGCGCCGAAATTGACCATGTTTGCTGCATATCACGGCCATTATAAAAGCCACGATTTGCAGCAAAGAAGGTTAATTTCGGCACCTGGAGGCACACGATAGTGGTTGCCGCCATGTGCCGAAATTTCTTCTTTTTTTTATAATAGGCACCTTTGGTGGCGCCGTTTTTTTCCCGAAAGGGCTCCTGCGCTCTTTTTTCCTACTTCGTAGCAAAGCACCTGTGCGTGTTCTGCTAGTGAGAATAGGCTTGGAGTAGAAAGAGAATCATCCAATTCCCTTTTGAAATTCCATTACTGATATAAGGATATAAGGATCCAGTACACAATGAGGATGATTGAAGTATTCAGTGTGTGAGCACTTAATACAGGGAGGTTGAGGGTTTCTGTTACCATAGCATTATCATGTTTCCTTATGAACATGTAAATACAGGAATGTGTGATGTGATAATCTTTCCCCTTTTCTGCGAGTGAGAAAAACTACCATGTGTGAGTTATGTACTGAAAAGGAGGTGTCATTATCTAATCACACCTCTATCTATTCTGGCTACGATATTACATGGAAGATAATAGATACAACATCTGCAAGTGAAAATACTGTATATAAGAATTCACAGATAAACCAGCAGCACTGTCATCTTTATGCCTGATAACAATGTAACCATGTGATGGAGAGGAAATGCAAAACTGCCAACAGAGATTTTAAGGGTCCTCATGTAATGCAACCTCTCTTGTCTGGAGGTGACTGTGTTTCCAATGGCGACTGTCACCTGCTGCCACCAACATTCCCTTCTAGGTAGTGATGATCGTAATCAACAAATTACGATTTCGCTAAATTTCGAGTACATTTTCGCAGTTACGCTTACGAAATTACGATTTGCTAATGCAATTTATTTCGTTTAGTCATTCGTAATTTGTCATAAAATTTTGCGAAATTTTGCGTAATTTCTTGCCGACTTTAGCAGTGAATAGCAAAGCCCCCACACATGCTATTGACACCAAAAGTGCTACATACATTAACCACTTCAGGACCACAGTGTTAAACCCCCCTAAAGACCAGGCCTTTTTTATGTTAATTGGCCACTGCAGCTTTAAGGCCAAGCTGCAGGGCCGCACAACTCAGCACACAAGTGATTCCCCCCCCCCCCCCTTTTCTCTCCACCAACAGAGCTCTCTCTTGGTGGGGTCTGATCGCCCCCCTGTGTTTATTTTTTTTATTATAAATATTTATGTTGTGTGTTTTTTTTATAAAATTTTGTGACTTATACCCACTATTCTGCTTAACATATGTAGCAATTTTGGTAGCAATAGCATATATGGGGGCTTTGCTAATAACCTCAAGTCGGCACAAAATTATGTGAAATTTCGTGAAAATTACGTAAAAAATCACACAAAATTTTCAAATTCTACTATTACATATGAAATTAATTACAATTTTCTCTGAAATTTTACATTACGATTATGATGCGTAATTTCGATGCGACCCACCACTGTTTCTAGGTTAGTTTTACTTTTGGTTATTGCTAAGTCTGTGTGCAGGCAGTGTTATTCACATGCAGTTACTGTATAGCATGGAATGAATACATGGCGCCCTTTAGAAACAGGGGAACTCCACATGGGATCCGTTGAAAAGGGCTCCTGAGCTGCCTGTATGCAAAGGTCTCCTCCATAGACATCAATGTTATTTCTGCAAATATGGGCTACAAGGTGGTGAAAAGGGCTCCCGAGTTTTGATATAGGCTACAAGTGGGCGCCCTTTTGTAGCCCATATTTATTTTTTTTGGCTACAGTAGGGCACCTCTTTGTAGCCCATATTTTTTATTCGGCTACAAGGTTTTCGGCTACAAAAAGGCACCCCTTTGTAGCCCATATTCGGCTGCGAGGTTTTCAGCTACAGTAGGGCACCCCTTTGTAGCCCAAATTTTTTATTCGGCTACAAGGTTTTCAGCTACAAAAGGGCACCCCTTTGTAGCCCATACTCGTATTCATCTGCAAGGTTTTCAGCTACAGTAGGGCACCCCTTTGTAGCCCATATTTTCTATTCGGCTGCAAGGTTTTCGGCTACAAAAGGGAACCTCTTTGTAGCCCATATTTTTATTCGGCTACAAGGTTTTCGGCTACAGTAGGGCGCCCCTTTGTAGCCCATATTTTTTATTCAGCTACAAGGTTTTTGATTCTGCTACAAAAGGGCACCCTTTTATAGCTGAGATTTTTGATTCCAGGGTGGAGGGGAGGTTAGGATTAGGCATCACAAGCGGGGGGGGGGGGGGAGGGTCTTAGGGTTAGGCACCACCTGGGGGGTCTTAGGGTTATGCATCACCTGTGGTTCTTAGGGTTAGGCACCACCAGCGGATTCTTAGGGTTAGACACCACCTCGGGGGGTCTTAGGGTTAGGTACCACCTGGGGGTCTTAGGGTTAGGCACCACCTGGGGGGTCTTAGGGTTAGGCACCACCTGGGGAGTCTTAGGGTTAGGCACCACCTGGGGATTCTTAGGGTTAGACACCACCAGGGGAGTCTTATGGCCCATACTCACGGGAAACATTTCTGGCCTGTCGCTAGCACACGGGAGCGTGTGCGCGACATTCCGGCGACAGCTCGTCGCCAGGTCCCTCCGCATACACACGGCGGAGGGACCTGGCAACTGACGCGAAGGAAGCTGTCGCTGATGTTCCTCCCCCCGCCGGAAGCTCAGGGTATTGCCTGCTGGTTGCTGTCGCTAGTCCGCATACTCACGCGGCGGAGTTGCGGCGGCAACTGTCGCCGGGCGATTGACCGCGCCAATCGCCTGGCGACAGCAGCGACGAGCGACGGTTCGGGGTGCGCGCCCGTGTTGCGCCTCATACTCACGGGCGACCTGTCGCCGCAACACGCGCGCCACATGTTGCGTCGACAATTGTATCCTGTGAGTATGGGCCATTAGGGTTAAGCACCACCTAGGGGGGTAGGGTTAGGCACCATCAGGGAAGGGTTCTGTGTGAGAGTAGGGAGCAGTTAGGTCATAATAATCACTTTTCTTAGCTATATCTAGAGCCCTTTTATAGCCCAACAAATTTTGCCTATAACAGCATCCTTTTAAATAAACTAAAACTAGCTTTTTTGGCTACACCAGGTGCCCTTTGTAGCTGAATTTGGCATATATGGGCTACACAAGGTGCCCTTTGTAGCCGGAGTTGGCATATATGGGCTACACCATGGGCTACACCAGGCGCCCTTTGTAGCCGAAGTTGGAATATGGGCTACACCAGGTGCCCTTTTTTGTAGCCGAATTTGGTATATATGGGCTACACCAGGAGCCCTTTTTTCCAGGAGCCCTTTTCAAATAGACGTCTCCACATTAACATAGATCTAGAAGTCCTGGTGTGGTCACCACCACCTCTGCATCCCCCGTTGCTACTTCAAAATTGCTTGTGATGAAGTTCAATCCTCTTTAAGCTTTCTATTGAATGCTAATCAGAAATATCTGTGCCTTTGAAGAAGTAGCTAGAATCACACACAATCAGTGCCTTCCTGATTCCCCCTTTCAAATGAGAAATCTTTACCTTTTCTTAAATAGATCATCAGGGACAACTGTATGGCTGATACTGTGGTGAAACCCCTCCCACAGTGTGATGTCATGACCCATGGTCCTGACCGTCGGTATGTAATAAAAGGGTTCCTGAAAAGTAGGAAAGCCAGGAAAGCAAATTTACTGATATTCTACTATTTAAGTATAAAGGAGGATCGTAAAATATTGGTATTAAATACCAATATTTTACTTTAACTAAACCTAACCTACTCTCACACAGAGAACCCTCCCTTTGAAGCCTAATTTTAACACCACCCCACAAACACCCTACCTGACGCCTAACCCTAACAGCCCTAACACTCCTCCTTGCACAAACATCCGTCCTGCTGCAGGCCCAAATGCGTGCGCCCAAATTTCACCTCAATGCTGCTATTTCACTGGGCACCTATGGCACTGCCCAAACATCCACCAGTAGCGGTTACCGAAATTCCCAGCTTCCTTGACAATTCCTGACTGTTATAATCATTGCATTGTGGGAAATAACGGCTATTTCCAACTGCTCAACAACATATTCAAGGACTGGATCCACTTCCACACACCTGTCAGAAACCGTCAATGCACTGCACTCTGCATGGCTTCGGATACCCCTAGCAACCATCCACCATCATACTGAGCCACTCCGACAGTGTCTGGCTGCTACCCGTGTTGCCCAAGACAGTTATTCCACTTATTAGCAGGTGGTCTTAATACTGTGTGTTTGATTATATAGCCATATATCATTTATATTACTTGGAAGTGGGGGTGGGTAAATATATTCGTTACAGAATAATTATTTCCCTACATTTGCCAGGAAGCTATTTCCACTGCCATGCCTTGATGTACTTCAAATACTGAGAGCACAGATTGTGATGAAACTGTAAGGCAATCTGAAAGACGTTCATATTTGTAGCAGCCAACCATCCCATTGCTCATTTATAGTGAATATATTTTTCTGCGAATCAATTCCAAGACACTTAGTAGCTGCTTTACCCACATAACTATGGCACCATTATATTTTACCTAGAACACTCTGACTTATAGATGGCAGCAAAACAAAGATCTGCAGTTGTAAGCTGAGTGGAGTTGAATGATAGGTTTATATTTAGACACAGGCTGTATAGATGAAGGATGGTTAAGCGTCAGATTGCCAAGATTCGCTTGCTGGAATGCCAATGACTGCCACAGCGATGGGGACCCAGATGTGGCACTACAGCAAGCCACAGACAGATGGATCGTGCATTCAGGAGGGATCAGGGCTGGCAGCAGGGAAAATGAGATGCCCATATGAAACAAATATATGGAAGCACACGTGGGCGTGAAAAGACGTATTCAAGAAAGTACTGCAATGACAATGGCCTGGGAGCATTACCAGTAATGAATCAGTCAGCACCAGCCACACATCTACAGTAAATATAGAATCTGATAGCTTAGTAAAAAGAGTGTCCAAGTATTATATTAAGACTAATAGCTAAAAAAAACCTTCTTTTAAACATGTAAAGTGGACCTGAACTCTTGCACAGGTCAGAAGGAAAACCCTGTATGTATTTAGAGATTTTAGCCTGACTAAATCCCCCTCATCTGTCAATA
The DNA here is from genome assembly GCF_040937935.1 of Hyperolius riggenbachi. Taxonomy (NCBI): domain Eukaryota; kingdom Metazoa; phylum Chordata; class Amphibia; order Anura; family Hyperoliidae; genus Hyperolius; species Hyperolius riggenbachi. The sequence goes on from NC_090649.1 coordinate 403,892,133, forward strand.
ATCACCACTGTAATTTGATTTCTTCAGTCGAGTCAGCTCAGGAATCTCCTCTGCCATGGAAGAGATGCTAAATTGTAAACACAGGAGAACACAGGATGTTAACCCTGTGTCTGCTTCCTTGAAAGCAGGAAGTAGACACACTGCAGATTTATTGCAGGATTTGTATCAGCTTTAACAAATACATTTATTTCTTTAAAGGTTCTTATGCTGTTGTGTATCTTTTACAGCAGAGAGGAAGTTCTGAGTTCAAATCCACTGTAAAGGACCCACCCCAGTGATACATGTAAGCGGTTAAAACCTGACAGAACTGACAGGTTTTGGACTAGTCCATTTCCTCATGTGAGAATCTCTTTCTTTGTTTTCAAAAGCATTTCTTGACAGTTGCTAAGTCTAACTGACAAAATAGTGTGCAGGTTAGTAGGGAGACTGGCTGGTATCTTACTATCTCGGTAGTTAAACAGAAATGCTCTGTGCCTTTAGCCCAAAGCATCATGACCCTGGTAAGTTCCAACGAACTTGCCTCAGGGTGTTAAGAGGTTAATTGTTGGGAGGGAGGAGTTGGGTTAGTTAGGGACCTGCTGGGAGAAGAGGCAGGGCCAGCAGCATAGGAAGGGCTAGTGGGAGCAGGTCAGTACCTCTGTAGCTGGCAGCCAGAGAAAACATGTTTTTTCTCTGCTGCCTGGAGTTAGGGCCTAGGCTAAAATTTTCAGGATGGCTGAGTGGGAAATGGCAGCGATGGCAAGTCGGCTGCAGGAGGAGGCCGCACAGCGCGGGGAAGGCTGGCTGGAGGCGCTCATGGATTCAGCCACCCGGGACGCAGCTCCATAGAGATCACAGGCGCCTGCCCGAAACGAGTACGGAGATTGGTGGAGCGGCTATCTTCGTCGCCCCCTGCGTCCCGCGTGAGCGGGTGGTCGCAGTAGAGACCAGGTGGGACATTCAGCGAGGGTAAGTGCACCTGGGGCAAAGTCGGGAAAGAAAGGGAAGGGTAGGGGGAAAGGAGGACAGTGCAGCAACCACAGCGCACAAAATGGCAGCCGCGAGTCGCAAGATGGCAGCCACCCAGCGGGGAGAGTCGGCTCTGGGCCTTCCGGGGACGGGCAGAGAAGCACTGGGTCGGGGGGGGGGGGGGGGCAGCACGACCACCGCTGGGGTAGTGGGGGCCGCAGAGGTTTGGTCGGAAGAGACAAGGTCGGGGGGGGGCTCCTGATAGTTCGGTGCCGGAGGCGAGTGTGGGAGAATGGGTTTCTGACGGCGAAAACACTGAAAAACTGCATCCGATTTCTGATCTTGCAAAGGGACATGCTTATACATGCTATGAGGGGCCTCTGGCGGAGTACGTGAAAAAGGAAGTTCACGAGAAAATATGGAAGCGTGAATACATGGACATATTCACACTTTTGCCTTTGGAACCACTGGCGTAACAATAGGAGATGCGACCCCTGCCGTCGCGGGGTGGCCCCCTAGGGCCCGCTCGGGGACTTTCTGGGGGCAGGAGGGGTCGCATCATAAGAGGAGAGCTGTGGCCGCAGATCGGTGGGGAGGGGGGAAATCCCCCCCTCCCCTCGGGCTCTCCTCTCAGCGCTCCCCTCCTGTAAGCAATCATTGGTGGTGCTCGTGGCAGCCGCGGCGGCGGCAGGCAAGCTGAGCACATACCTCCTTCTGGCCGGTCTCCCATCACTAAGTGCTTTATGGAACTTCCTGTCCTCCCCACCGATCTGCGGCCACAGCTCTCCTCTTATGATGCGACCCCTCCTGCCCCCCAAAAAGTCCCTGAGCGGGCCCTGGAGGGGGGGAGGGGGGGGGCCGGAATTTTTTTTTTGCAGGGGGGCCCGGGGCTTTCTAGGTACGCCCCTGTTTGGAACGTTTCAAAATTGATAAGTGGGTTAAAGGCAAAGAACACCACAAAGAGGAGGACGAGGACCGTCTGCGCTATAGGCTGATACCAAGGACCTTTGGGAATTGGTCGCAGGCCTTCAATATTTTGGTGAGCATTGTGGCAGAGAAGGCATCGGATAAGTGCACAGCCTTATTCTGCTACCAGAATACTATTTTTTTTTTCTTTTTTGTTCAATTCAGATTTTCTTTCAGCCACCCACAAGCCTGCTGCTAACTTTCTCATCCAAACTGGTTCAAGTCATGTCTTTAAAGCACCACTCCAGCAAGGCAAGGCCGTCCCTGGGTGGGCTTGAACCACCAACCTTTTGGTTAACAGCCAAATGTGCTAACCAATTGCGCCACAGAGACTGTGCATGCAGTCACTGCTAAATGGCTATCTGGGGTTCTCTCTGGACAACTGCTGAACACAAAAGGCAAGGCCATCCCTGGGTGGGTTTGAACCACCAATCTTTTGGTTAACAGACAATTGCGCCACAGAGACTGTGCACGCAGTTGCTGCTAAATGATTTTATGGGGATGTATGTGTGTCTTTTGGAAGGAGGAAGTAAGTCTGCTCCAAGAAGTTTAACACCACTTTTTCCTACAGCAAAGCATTCACTGTGTGGCAGTATAGTGGTGAGCATAGCTGCCTTCCAAGCAGTTGATCTGGGTTTGATTGCTGGCCAATGTATGTGAGCGTGCTTTTGACATCCTACAAATCCCTGGAAGACAATATCCATGAACGAGGAGGAGGGTGGATTTTTACTGTGTAATCGATTTCGGATCCGGATATCTGCAATATCCGCGGATATCCGTGTCATGCGTCCAAATATCTGCAGATAGCTATTCGGATTTTTTAAAAAAATCCAGAATCCGAATCCAAATCGGATAGCGTAAAAAAGTTCGGATATCCGGGATACCCGGATATCCGGAATTCGGATGAGCCTCCCTGGTCGTGGATTTTGCAGAGGGCATTTGGGGATATAAACTCCTCGTTTTGCTGCGGGGATGCCGCGGTTTAGCAGGGGTTATACTGCTTTACATAAATACTATTTAAAAACGGGAATTGAGACTCATTTGAGTCTATTTAAGTTCTTAGTAGGCGTAGTACTATATGTATCCATATTTAACTCGTCATGGGGGATATTCAATAAAAGACAGAAATTTTACACTAACATAGCATGGGTTGTTCAGTTAGCGCTACCTGTGTTACCTGGGTAATGTGCTTATTGCTAAGATAATGCATGTTACATTAGCAATGCGTGCATTACCTTGGTGATACAGGTTGTGCTAATTGCGCAACCCCCCACTACCTACATGGTGTAAGTATTTTATAAATTATTTAAATAATGTTGTATCAAATGCATATAAAACAACTAATGTTGTATCAAATGCATATTAAACAACTATACCTGAACTTGGGTTTAACATCACTATGGAGGTTTCAAGGTGGCTTAACACAGAAAGATGTCTTGGAGAAGGTCACAGACTACAGTTTTGTCTATAGCCTATTAATTTTACACAGCCATCATGTCAGCAAGTTGGATTGGTATGGCTCTGTAAAACTTATAGGCTATAGCACGCTGCTTAACATCAGTTTTGGATGTATGACAATCTTTTCAGAGATATAAAGGCAAGGCGGTTTCTGGGCATGGGCTGTAAAGGCAAAGGCCTAGATCTCACTCAAGTGTACAGTGGGCAATACTTCATCCTCTGTATTACTTAAAGAGACACTGAAGCAAAACAAATGTATGATATAATGAATTGGTTGTGTAGTATGGATAATTACTAGAAGAGTAGTAGCCAAGAAAATATTCTCATATTTTTATTTTCAGTTATATAGTGTGTTTTATAACATTGCATCATTATTTCATATTTGCAGTTTACACAACCCTCAGCATTCTAAATGATTTTTCAGAGCAGTCTTGTGAATTATTGACCTGTCCTCTAGCTGAGAAAAAGAAAATTCTTCACTGACAGTTAAGATAATAAACTTCAGAAGACAGACTGTCTGCAACTTTGAAAGTCATGGAGCTTAATGGCCTTTTTGCATAGATAACAACTGGAGTTTCTTAACTCTTCCTGTACTGAAAACAATATTAGACTTATGTCTCTGCTGCTAATGTTTTACTTCTTAGCTGTACTACACATACAAATCAATATATCATAAGTTTTTTTTTTCTTCATTGTCTCTTTAACTTCTGTCTCATGCAGTCTGCAGTGCACAGCATAGTGTATTCTAGCTATTTCAGTTACCTTTAGGGAATAATTTGATGCAAATTGAATAATAATAATTCCAGTATTTGGATTTACTCCTATTGGATTCAAAGCGCATGCGAGGCAGCCACTAGAGCACACTCATTCAGGATTAGCAGTCTTAGAGAGTCTCGCCCAAGAATTCCTTATGAACAGGTGCTGGCTTACTAATTAGGAGACTTGAACCCAAGTCTCCTATGTCAGAGGCAGAGCCCTTAAAGCAAACCTGAACTGAAAATGAAAAGTCAAAATAAAAATACACAGGTCATACTTACCTCCCATGTAGTCTACTCCTCAATCTCTTTCTCCTCTCCTGTGACCTTTTTGTCCACCTTGATCAATGGAATTCTCTGTTTTTCATTTTGAAAATGGCCATTACCCATAACAGCTTCCTGGTCAGCACACTGTTAAACTGTAATATCACCCACGTGAGCCATAGTGAAACATGGACATTACCTTGCTCATCAGTTGTCCTTTCAGCTATAACTGACAGCAACTGATATATTTCAGTTCTGACAAAATCTTGTCAGAACTGGAAGGAATCGTTGTTTGAAGAAAATGGCGAGATTCTGAGAGAACCTGACAGCAAGGTAAATATGTAATAATTATTTGCCGGTACAACATGTGTTTATTTTAAATAATTTTACTCGGTTCAGGTTCTCTTTTACCATTACACTATCCAGCCACCATGTGTCATATATGTGATATTGTAGGTTTACATTTCCTTAACTAATTCTCTACAGTTCCCTATAGGAAGCAGAGCTGGCACTTTCATAGGGGAAAACTGTGAAATTGCACAGTGCCCCAGGACTGGCTGTCTGGGCCCCCAGGTCTCTCCTTTAAAGGGCCACTATTGCGAAAATTTAAAATACGTGTAAACACATAAGAATAATAAGTGCATTTCTTCCAGAGTAAAATGAGCCATAAGTTACTTTTCTCCTATATTGCCGTCACTTACAGTAGGTAGTAGAAATCTGACATTACTGACAGATTTTGGACCAGTTCATCTCCTCATGGGGGATTCTCAGGGTTTTCTTTATTTTCAAAAGCACTTAGTTAATGGCAGTTGCTCCGCCCAACTGCCAGAATAGTGTGCAGCAAGCAGGGAGGCTGGCCAGCATCTTTATATAAATCCTTTTCAAGGGGTGTCTTTATAAAAAATAAAGGCCATGCTAAGAATCCCCCATGAAGAGATGGACTAGACCATACCCTGTCGGTTCTGTCAGATTTCTACTATCTACTGTAAGTGACAGCAAGTTGGGCGAAAAGTAATTTATGGCTCATTTTACTCTAGAAGGAATAGGGGGTGCAGCGCGCCTCGCCGAAAAATGTGGTGTCTGCAGCGCGCGCGAAAAATGGGTGTGGCCATGACATTCTATGGGCGGAGCTAACGTAATGATGCAACAGCGAGGCATAAGAAAGCAGTGTTTACGCTGTGATGTGGTCAAACGTGGATTTACATCATAGGTGTGCAGAAACTGTGTGATGCTATTTAATAGTATGCCATAACCCCAAAGCAGCAAACACAGCCAACTATGACCATTAAATAATAAATGCAGCAACAGTTACCCCAGACACCACAAAATAAACGCAATGGGCAACATGTCAGCACAAAATAAACGCATTGCGGGCAACATTTCAGCACAAAACAGACGCATTGCGGGCAACATTTCAGCACAAAATAAACGCATTGCGGGCAACATGTCAGCATAAAATAAACGCAATGGGGGCAAATATGTCAGTACAAAATAAATGCAATGGGGGCAAACATGTCAGCACAAAATAAACGCAATGGGGGCAACATTTCAGCACAAAATAAACGCACTGCGGGCAAACATGTCAGTACAAAATAAACGCACTGCGGGCAAACATGTCAGTACAAAATAAACGCACTGCGGGGAAACATGCCAGTACAAGATAAACGCACTGCGGGCAAACATGTCAGTACAAGATAAACACACTGCGGGCAAACATGTCAGTACAAGATAAACGCACTGCGGGCAAACATTGTCAGTACAAAATGAACACAATTTGGGCAAACATGTCAGTACAAGATAAACGAACTGCGGGCAAACATGTCAGTACAAGATAAACGCACTGCGGGCAAACATGTCAGTACAAGATAAACGCACTGCGGGCAAACATGTCAGTACAAGATAAACGCACTGCGGGCATACATGTCAGTACAAGATAAACGCACTGCGGGCAAACATGTCAGTACAAGATAAACGCACTGCGGGCAAACATGTCAGTACAAGATAAACGCACAGCGGGCAAACATGTCAGTACAAGATAAACGCACTGCGGGCAAACATGTCAGTACAAGATAAACGCACTGCGGGCAAACATGTCAGTACAAGATAAACGCACTGCGGGCATACATGTCAGTACAAGATAAACGCACTGCGGGCAAACATGTCAGTACAAGATAAACACACTGCGGGCAAACATGTCAGTACAAGATAAACGCACTGCGGGCAAACATGTCAGTACAAAATGAACACAATTTGGGCAAACATGTCAGTACAAAATGAACACAATTTGGGCAAACATGTCAGTACAAAATAAACGCACTGCGGGCAAACATGTCAGTACACAATGTACACAATGTGGGCAAACACTTCACCTGCAAGAAAAAGCATTTACTCACCTGGCAGAAGACGTCCCCTCACGCAACCGGCCTCTGGTGCCTCTGGTGTGTGCAGCTCCCCCTGGCCTGGACGATCTTCAATCTCCCGCTCAGCCTCTCACAGGCAGAGCAGGGCTACGGCAAGATGGCATCTGGAGGCGGAGCCCTGTACTGCAGACACAAATAGTCTCCAGTACAGGGCTCCGCCTCCGGACGCCATCTTCCCGTAGCCCTGCTCTGCCTGTGCCTGCCGGAGGAGGACAATGCAGGCTGGAGCGGGGCTGCGGGGAATGAACTAGCGCAGCGTCTAATAGACGCTGCGGCTAGTTCATTGTACGGTGGCCAGAGTCCCGAGGCCGGGACGTCCCGCTGCTAAAAGCGGGACGTTTTCCGGGACCTCATGCAGCCTGAGACAGCACCCCCCGAAGGCGGGACGCGTCCCGGGTAAAGCGGGACGTATGGTCCCCGTACTTTAAGGTAATAGTGTCACCGTGCCCCCCCCCCCCTCCCCGGGCCAGTGTCCTTCTGTCTCCATCCACACTGCGTCTCTGTCTCCATGACCCAGCCGCATGTACATATGTCATGGTGACAGAGAAGCCACGGGGAAGGAGACAGAGGGATGCTGAATGAGAATGGGGAGTGCATCCGCACTGGGAGGGTACAAGCTAAATATATCAGTCCTTACAACAATACTGAGAGCTACAGATTGCCCAGCAAGCTCATGCTGAACTCCTGTTACTCCTGTAACTCCTGTTACAATACTAAATCACTGTGATGCCATTGTGGACATTAAGAGCCCCCGAGGCAGCATGGTGTATGCCTACCAGTTCACTTCTGCAGTTTTCAAAAGCACTGTGTAATTACTCTCTATTAGAAAACAGGCTGCTCACTGTCCAGTCGGTAATCAACGCTATTAATAGACACTTAGGCACTAGCAAACGCAGCAAATATGGAACTGAAAAAATAACTGTAGTCCTGCAGTATAATTGTGCAGAGCAGAAGTGTACACAAGAGCAGAGATGGATTAAGATGTAAAGAAGCCCTAGGCAAGGTAGTACATTTGCCCCCCCCCCTTGTTGTCCTTTTGGCAAGCTGAAGTGGAGAGAGGTCAGAAAAGTTGGCACGGGGACCCCTTGACATCCATTAGACCCCAATCACCTGCCTAGGTTTCTTGGTGGATACATTTACTCTGCACTAGGGTGTGGCTATTGGTTCAATAATCTGATTTCAGTTTATAGTAGTAGTTTAGAAGTACCTTATGTCTTTTATCCATAACATGAACTTACATTTTCAGAAAGCAGCCATTAGCAATATCTGGACCAGTATCGCCATGTATGACTTACTGGTATTTCAATAGACTGTTTAACAGATTCACCTGAGCTAACGTAGAACTGTCGGCCAGTAGGGATGGTTGGAAATGCTGGTTACCGATTAGACGGAAATTTCGATTTCCACCAATGCTGTTTTCCGATTACAGTTTCAGGGTGTTTTTTTTTGGTCATTTTTTACATTCTCTGATTGGCGAAATACTTTTGACTCAGAAGTATTGGACAAATCAGAGCATGGACACAGGAATACTCAGTAGTATCTGAGTCTTGGGATTAGTCTAAAATTACCACGGTAATCTGACTTTCGCATAAAAATTCTGCATTCTCTGATCGGTCCACTGCTTCTGAGTTCGGTGATTGGGCCAAAATGAATGTGTTGCTGTAAATCAGATTTCTGTGGAAATGCGGAAATTTCAACTCTGTGGAATCCGAATGAGCAATTCTATTGGCCAGCAACAGTAACTGGCAGGTAACTGTAAAAGTTAGCCACAGTTATGTGTCTGCAGCCATGCTGAGGGCAGTGGGGATATTCAAGGGTCTGTGGGAAAAATTCATTTAAGATTATTGATATTGTTTTTATTACTCAATATTTTCATGCTAGAGTTATTTTACTTCCGCAATGATCATTCATTTATAGAACAAATAGAATGTGCTACAGTATTTAAACAACTAGCAAATAATTAAAATCCAGTCGTGCTGAATAGAGATGATCACAGATATTCAAATTATTCCGAGTTGATGAAAATTCTTATGCAAATATACGCAGCTTGAAAATGGGCCTATCAATTTAAACCTGGGTTTAAATTGATTGGTCCATTTTCAAACTGCATACATTTGCATAAACATGTGCATAATTTATGAACAATTTGCATCTCATTGATCATCCCTACTCCTGAGTGAGCTATACCTTTGTTGGTGACCACAACCACCAATCAAATGATAGTCCAAGTGCACATCATGAAATCAACATTAACAGTAGCTGGACAGTGTACAGGTTAAGGGCACTGCCTTTGACATGGGAGAACAGGGTTCGAATCCTAGCTAGGGTCAGTACCTATTCAGTAAGAAGTCATGGGCAAGGCTCCCTAACACTGCAAGGTGGCCTCTTGAGCACATCCCAGTGGCTGCAGCTCTTGAACGCTTTGAGTCCATCAGGAGAAAAGCACTATACAAATGTTTGGATTATTATTATTAAAAGTTCACTTCTATGAACAAGCCTGAAGTGGTCCGCCACACTTTGCTCTGTAAATCCTCTCTTGATATTTCTAATGCGCGCCTGTATCCTTGTTTTCAATAACCTGGTGGTTCTACCAACATATTGTTTACCGCACAAACACCGCAGCAGGTACACAACTCCTTTGCTACCACAAATTTTGATACATTTTGGAACTTTGTTTTTAAAAGAATTAACCTCACTCAGTTTACATGAGTTAGCTTCCTCACAGAGTTTACAATGATGACAGGGGAAAAAACAATTTTGATAATTTTTATGAAAATTGAATGGTTTAGGGTAGATTGTCAATTTTAATAACTATTTTTTGAAAACTGGTGAAAAATTTAGCGCGTGTGTGATACATTGGTCAGATTTTTCAATGTTACAATCAATCGATTGTAATCCTTGAATAGAAAATAAATGTAATTGTATGGTGTGTGGCCACCTTTAGATCTAAATAGCTTTATTGCAAATGGGTTGGTTACACATGAAGTAAAGAAGATCACTATGTTAGGACCGGTTCATTGGCAGCTAAAATGGTCCATTTACTTCCTAGCAGATGCAAATGGATCCGATGTTAACTTATGGATCCATTCGCACTGCTCTGTGAGAATGGATCCATTTGGCATGGTCCGCCAAAAGACCACAAGTTTGGGAAGGCTGCAATAATTCCAGAGTGATGAACGTTTTGCATTGACCGCTTGCAAGCAGAATTAACCTAAATAAAAAATGATCTGTTTCACAGGTCACTTTTTACACGGATCAGTTTTTGATCGATTTAGTGTGGACCGGGCCTTAGTATTGTTATATGACATAGATAGAGGATTGAAAGCAGCAGAGGGAGGGGCGGGATCCAGAATGGAAGATCTACCCAATCTTAGCTGGGAGCTGCTCGCTCTAAATATCCTAGGCGCTTGTATAGTCCCGTGCCCCAATAAGTCACGAGGCATTTTTCCAGTCAGCAGAAACGGAGACTGAGTGGCACACCATCAATCACATGTAAGGCGGTTGCTTGACCATTAGTGGTTGGTGGCCACCAGGTCACAGTAACAGTCATGGAGTGCCTTGGTTCTCGGTGTGGGGTATCTGTACTCCAAGGGCTTCTTCTGAGGTCCAGGGCATACTAGTTCATTAAATATAACAGATTTAACATTTTAGAACATGCTAAATCAAATATTAAGACCAAACCAGTAATTATAAAATTAACAAGGATTACTTTATTTATATTGCAGAGCTGCTAAATGTTTATATGTACTTCAGATAATCTTTCCTATAACAGGGAGTACTTAGAGACACACACTTTTGTAGGTGTGCATACCAAGATAATGTTCTAAAAACACTAATGAAATGAGCAGCACAACAAAATTAAAGGAAAGGGGTTCAGGTTTTAACTACAGTAAGAACATCAAAAAAGTTGTTTTGGGGCCACTCAGAATCCCTTTTCCTCAAGCTACGCAGATACAATAATGATGTATGGGTGCTGCTAATGATTTTGTAGTAGAAAGAATGGAGCGCTCTGAGACACTGGCAACTGTAAAAAGTCCACTGCCCTAGCTAGAACAGGTCTCACCTGATGAGTTGGGCTGTCCGCAAAGATCAGCCGAATGCGTAGTTGTCCCACTTAATCAGCCAGGAACCGGGCTTTATTTGCAGGTGGAGAAAAGAGCCATTCAGAATGGCATCCACGCTGGCCAGCGGTCCGACGGATGAGCAGCAAAAGGGGGACACGTGTGTAGTCAGTAGCGGTATCCCCATATCCTAGCCACTCACTCTCTCCGTATGTAATGTGGAATGTGTTCGCATATGCAGTGCACAGTATTATACTCACAGTTCCTTGTGTTATGCATGTTACAGCCTCACTTTTATCACTGTAGGAATAGGTTTTGCATTGAGCATATTGCATCTTATGATGTTCTTATTTTGCATCATATTGATGACACTTTGCGTGGTTTCACTTGTTGTATGACTTCTGTCACTTTGGTACCTCAATCACTTTTAAATGGGAATATACTGAACCCGGGTTCAATCCCTGGAGGTAGCTCTTTATAGAGCACCCCATGGCGATTTATATACTACATTGCATATACTATATTGATATTGGGCGCTTATGATTTATGCTATAATCTACTCGGCATGTTTTTGATATTACTGGCGGTATGACTGTTTTAATTGTTTTTTATTATAACATGGTGATATGTATAATTGGCAATAGAATTTTAATTACTTTTGAATATTATATATGTGTAGTGCTGTTTAAAATGACCTAGTTCCCTCTCTTACTATAATTTCTCTTGAGCTCCTAGCACACGCAATAGATAGTGTTTGCTGAGATAACTGCTATTGTATTGTGCATAGGGCAGAACAGGTGTAAGGACAACAGGTTTCACGGAAAACTCACTCTCTGTTTCTTCAGGTCATAAATAAAACAAAGTTTTATTTATGACCTAAAGAAACAGAGTGACTTTTAAAATTACAGCTGCCCCACCTGGTAGTGGCTCCTCAGCGTGGATGCCATTCTGAATGGCTCCTTTCTCCACCTGCAGATAAAGCCAAGTTCCTGGCCGATTAACAACTATGCATTCGGCTGGTCTTTGCGGACAGCCCAACTCATCAGGTGAGACCTGCTAGGGCAGTGGACTTTTTACAGTTGCCAGTGTCTCAGAGCGCTCCATTCTTTCTATTTCAGCTACATAGTGTTGCATAGGAGCTGCCTCCATATTGGTTGTCTGATCACACTCTCCAGGGAGCTTCACCTACCCCTTTGTTTTACATAGTGCTAATGATTTTGTGGCCCCAAGCAGCACATAATTTGTGGCCCTTCCGCCCCAGTCAGAGGCTCATTCTCCCATAATAATAGGTAGCTAAAGGTGTCCCCGCTTATAGGTAGCCACTTCCAGGATACCTAGTCAAAGGTGTCCCTGGTATTGGGCATTGGTGTGCTGCTAAGGTGTTTTTTTGTCTCAAGCACCACATCATTTGTGGCCCTTACTCCTCAGTCAGAGGCCCCTTATCCCTTAATAATAGGTAGCCATAGGTTTCATCCCCCAATCAATGCACTTGATCAGTTGCAGTGACCTATTAGATGTCACCTCTAGAGATGGCCCGAACGGTTTGCCGACGAACGTTAAACCAGCGAACTTCTGTGGTTCGCGATCGTGGTGAACCGCAAACTTTTCCGGAAGTTTGATTTGCCCCCATAGTGCATCATGAGGGTTAACTGTGACCCTCTACATCACAGTCAGCAGGCACATTGTAGCCAATCAGGCTACACTCCCTCCTGGAGCCCCCCCCCCCCCCCCCTTATAAAAGGCTGGCAGTGTCAGGCATTGGACGTGTGCCTGCAATAACTAGAGAAGGGGTAGCTGCTGCAGACTCTCCTAGTGAATCAGAATCAGAATCAGAATTTATTTCGCCAAGCACGGTTGGACCGTGCCCGAAATTGGATTTGGCACATAATTTGGCACAGAAATAGTAATACAACAGACAAGATGCTACAGAGTAGTACAACAGAACAAGAGCAATGCAACAGAACAGGAGTAATACAACATATGCAGTAGCGCGATTGCGGGTCTAGCAGGAATAGCAGTGTGTGACAGAAGATAATAGTCCTAGTACAACAGGCAAGGCGGTAAACAAGAGCGGCCGCAGCCGAAGTCAGGTATTAGTCCGTAGGCGGCAGTGGGGTGGGGGGGGTCAGTGGAATGGGCAGAGTTCAAGAGTCTAACGGCTGTGGGGAAAAAAGTGTTCATGCGCCTGGTAGTCTTAGCAGGGATGGACCGGAACCTCCGGCCTAGTTTGAGACGGCTGAAAAAACTGTGACCAGGGTGAGAGGGGTCGCCCACAATTTTCAGTGCTCTATTACGCAGTCTGGTGTTGTAGATGAGATCTAGAGGGGGGAGGGGTTTTCCAATAATCCTCTTCGCTGAGCTGATGTCCCTCTGGAGTTTATATCTGTCGCTGGCGGTGCAGCTAGCGAACCAGACCAGAATGGATGAGCAGAGGCTCGATTGTAGCAGAGTAGAAGGACCTCAGAAGTTCATGGGCCATACCAAACTTCTTTAGTTGGCGAAGAAAGAAGAGTCTATGTTGTGCCTTCCTCTGGGTTGCAGTAGTGTTTGCCCTCCAGGTCAGATCATCAGAGATGGTTGTACCCAGGAGGCGAACGCTGGGAACCCTAGTGACCTCAGTGCCCTCAATATATATTGGGGGAGGAATACTGGCGTGCTTCCTGAAATCAATGACCATCTCCACTGTTTTGGCAGTGTTAAGAACTAGCCCACTCTCATTGCACCAATTGCAGATTCTGTCTACCTCCTTGCGGTAAGTTTAGTTAGGCTCTTGTAGGCTTGTTAGCTTGCTCCTGGCTGATTGTTATTGCTAAAAAAGCACCCCACAACAGCTCTTTTGAGAGCTAAACTTCTTGTGATCTATTTTTTTTTTTTGTGTGTGTGTCCCACTGACACTTGTGTTGCATAGACAGCCTTGGTAAATCCTACTGTGTGTGCCACTGCCAGGCCCAGCACATTCAGTGACTACCTGTGTGTGTGACAGGTGCACATTGCAATACCCATCACTGCATATACCTACTACCTGTTGTTCACTTCAGTGCACCCTCCTACCTACGTGAGCTGAGCGCACGCAGTGTCACTGAGTCTGTCCGGTACCTGTCTGTGTGTGACAGGTGCACATTGTAATACCCATCACTGCATAATCTACTACCTGTTGTTCACTTCAGTGCACCCACCTACCTACGTGAGCGCACGCAGTGTCACTGAGCCTGTCCGGTACCTGTCTGTGTGTGACAGATGCACATTGTAATACCCATCACTGCATATACCTACTACCTGTTGTTCACTTCAGTGCACCCACCTACCTACGTGAGCGCACGCAGTGTCACTGTGCCTGTCCGGTACCTGTCTGTGTGTGACAGGTGCACATTGTAATACCCATCACTGCATATATCTACTACCTGTTCACTTCAGTGCACCCACCTACCTACATGAGCGCACGCAGTGTCACTGTGCCTGTTCGGTACCTGTCTGTGTGTGACAGGTGCACATTGTAATACCCATCACTGCATATACCTACTACCTGTTGTTCACTTCAGTGCACCCATTTACCTACATGAGCGCATGCAGTGCCACTGTGCCTGTTCGGTACCTGTCTGTGTGTGACAGGTGCACATTGTAATATCCATCACTGCATATATCTACTACCTGTTGTTCACTTCAGTGCACCCACCTACCTACGTGAGCGCACGCAGTGTCACTGAGCCTGTCCGGTACCTGTCTGTGTGTGACAGATGCACATTGTAATACCCATCACTGCATATACCTACTACCTGTTGTTCACTTCAGTGCACTCACCTACCTATGTGAGCGCACGCAGTGTCACTGTGCCTGTTCGGTACCTGTCTGTATGTGACAGGTGGACATTGTAATACCCATCACTGCATATATCTACTACCTGTTGTTCACTTCAGTGCACCCACCTACCTACGTGAGCGCACGCAGTGTCACTGAGCCTGTCCGGTACCTGTCTGTGTGTGACAGATGCACATTGTAATACCCATCACTGCATATACCTACTACCTGTTGTTCACTTCAGTGCACTCACCTACCTACGTGAGCGCACGCAGTGTCACTGTGCCTGTCCGGTACCTGTCTGTGTGTGACAGATGCACATTGTAATACCCACCACTGCATATACCTACTACCTGTTGTTTACTTCAGTGCACTCACCTACCTACGTGAGCGCACGCAGTGTCACTGAGCCTGTCCGGTACCTGTCTGTGTGTGACAGATGCACATTGTAATACCCATCACTGCATATACTTACTACCTGTTGTTCACTTCAGTGCACTCACCTACCTACGTGAGCGCACGCAGTGTCACTGTGCCTGTCCGGTACCTGTCTGTGTGTGACAGATGCACATTGTAATACCCATCACTGCATATACCTACTACCTGTTGTTCACTTCAGTGCACTCCCCTATCTACGTGAGCGCACGCAGTGTCACTGTGCCTGTCCGGTACCTGTCTGTGTGTGACAGGTGCACATTGTAATACCCATCACTGCATATACCTACTACCTGTTGTTCACTTCAGTGCACCCATTTACCTACGTAAGCGCACGCAGTGTCACTGAGCCTGTTCGGTACCTGTCTGTGTGGGACAGGTGCACATTATAATACCCATCACTGCATATACCTACTACTACCTGTTGTTCACTTCAGTGCACCCACCTACCTACGTGAACGCACGCAGTGTCACTGAGTCTGTCCGGTACCTGTCTGTGTGTGACAGGTGCACATTGTAATACCCATCACTGTATATACCTACCTGACAGTCACTGTTCTATCATTGAGCTACCACAGCCCGGTGACCATATGGGCTTGAAAACTGCCACGGCCTGCACTCTGGCCATGGTGTGCACCAGTCCAGCATGGCCCTCACTATACAAACAGCTGTTTGCGGTGCGTTACACAGTGAGTTTGGTGTGTCAGTGTGAAGCAGTACTCTAATTACACTCCCTGATTGATGTATACACATGCAAGATGTTTTAACCTCCTTGCCGGTTATCCCGAGCTCAGCTCGGGGTAACCTGCGCAGGAGGATTTCTCAGGCCCCGCTGGGCCGATTTGCATAATTTTTTTTTGTTACAAGCAGCTAGCACTTTGCTAGCTGCTTGTAACTTCCGATCGCCGCCGCTCACCGCCGATCCGCCGCAATCCGCCGCGCCGTGTCGCTCCCCCCCGCCCCAGACCCCTGCGCTGCCTGGCCAATCAGTGCCAGGAAGCGCTGAGGGGCGGATCGGAATTCCCTGTGACGTCCCGATGTCCATGACGTCATCCCGCCCCGTCACCATGGTGACCGGGGAAACCCTGCAGGAAATCCCGTTCTCAACGGGATTTCCTGCATACTCCGATCACCGAAGGCGATCGGAGTGGGTGGGGGGATGCCGCTGCTCAGCGGCTATCATGTAGCGAGCCCTGGGCTCGCTACATGATTTAAAAAATTTTTTTTTTAAAAGTGCGGCGCTGCCTCCTTGCCGGATTTTTTAGACCGGCAAGGAGGTTAAAGCACTTTAGGCCTGCAATTTAGCATTCAATGTGATTTCTGCTCTTAAAACGCTGCTTTGCGTCAAATCCAGATTTTTCCCCGGGACTTTTGGCATGTATCCCACTCCGCCATGCCCCCCTCCAGGTGTTAGACCCCTTGAAACATCTTTTCCATCAATTTTTTGACCAGCATAAGTGATTCTTGTTTTCAAAGTTCGCCTCCCCATTGAAGTCTATTGCGGTTCGCGAAAGTTTGCGCGAACCGAACTTTTGTGGAAGTTCACGAACCAAAAATCAGAGGTTCGGGCCATCTCTAGCCACTGCTACTGATCAAGTGCAGAGATTGGCCCAAGTGCAGTGGTCCCGTCCGCAAGGCACCAGTTAGCAAAAAGAGCAGCGGTCGGCTGTGATTGGCTGGTCTGGTGCCAGCACCCCTGCCTGATTGGACGGGGATTCGGGTATGCGTAGATGAGCAGGTTAGTGAGTGTGCCAGGAAGGCGTGTGGGAGAGCGAAGAGGAAGCAGGTGCCGGGTGGCCCAAACTGTTTGTCCAAACGCCGCCCGCCTAAATCACTAGATTCAGGTGGCTTAATGGTAGGTCCACCCCTGCTGCAATACATTCAGTAGCCAATAAAATTAACACATATACATTTTTGTTTTATATTCAGAAAAGAAAAAGCCATATACTGAGCATGCTAAATGATTGTGTATGACTATCACAGCAGATAAAGCATTCTGTGCTCACTACACATTTGTGCAGTTCCACGGCTCAGAATAAAACCTCATGAAATATGCACATATCACAGCTCCTTTGAAGTTCTGCTGTTTGGCTGCTCACAGCATCCCTCTGGAATGCATTTTAAGTACAACCTGCGTTTAACGCTTTGCCTGCTTAGCAGGAGAGAACACAGACAGGCTTACATTTTTTTCCTTAGCCGCTAATTTTGTTTGCTGCCTACATCTTCACATTATTCACCCATGAAAACCATTAGCCTGCTGCAAAGCACGAGGGAGTAGGTAGGGCATGCTGAGATGTGCAGCATCAGAACTGATGGCAATATCACTACAAGAAGGTTAATGGCAAAACCAGTCACAGAAACAGGACTATTGAATAAAATGTTCACAGTGCAGGTTTTTTTTTCTTACATTGGATTGATTTTTCTCAAGTAATTGATTGTTAGCACCGCCTCATTTCCTAGGCAAGACATAGAAGAGTTACCTCTTGCTGCTGTCGTTTAAAGAGAAACCGTAACCAACACTTGAACTTCATCCCAATCAGTAGCTGATACCCCCTTTCCCATGAGAAATCTATTCCTTTTCACAAATGGATCATCAGGGGGCTCTGTATAGCTGATTTTGTGGTGGAACCCCTCCTACAAATGAGGTCTCACAGCTCTGAGGTACTGACATCACACTGTGGGAGCCTTGGTGCATTGTGGGAAATAACAACTGTTTACAACTGCTAAAAAAAAAGCAAAGAGCATCTCCTTCCAGTGACATCACCAGCCAGCAGTAAAAATGTCACCATGTGGTAAATGTCGGAATGTAAATCAGGGAGAGGAAAGATTTTACAATGGGCAAACACTGACTAAATCATATATACATAATTATTGTAAAAATTAAGCACCTTTTTATTACATTATTTTCACTGGAGTTCCTCTTAAACGGGAACTTCAGGCTAAACAAACATACTGTCATTAAGTTACATTAGTTATGTTAACTAGAATAGATAGGTAATATAATCTCTTACCCACCCTGTTTTAAAAGAACCGGCAAATGTTTGTGATTCATGGGGGCTGGCATCTTTATCATGGGGGCAGCCATATTTTTGGTTGAAAGGAGGTGACAGGGAGCAGAAGACACATTTCCAACTGTCCTGTGTCCTGATTACTCCTCCCAGCTGCACACGCTAGGCTTCAAATGTCAAATTAAAAATGTAAAAAAAAAAAATTGCACCAAAACAGCAGAACGAGAACAATAACATCATAAATCCCATCATGCTTTGCACAGCATAAGGCCCCATTCACACTTGCGTTTTGCCTTGCAAACGGACCGGATCCTGATCGGATCCTGATCAGATCAGGACCTGATCCTGATCGGATCAGGACCTGATCCTGATCGGAACCGTACGGTTCCGATCAGGATCCGATCAAGATCCGGTCCGTTTGCATCAGGCATGCATCAGGCTGCCATCAGGATCCGTGGGCAAAAAATAGCGAAATTAAATAAAAAAATGTTGGGGTCAGCAGAAGGTGCACCTGGTGCACCTGTAGAATCAGGTTCCTCCGCTGTAGGCCTCACCTCCACCTCCGACATTCTGCCAAAACAGCTCCAGCACGTCTGTCACTGCTGCTCCACTCCAGACATGCTTGGCCCATGTGTCCCCATCCGAAATGGCCGCTTGGATACGCATAGGAAGTGGGGTAGAATGTCAGGTTTTTGTAGGCAGTGTGTTCTGTGCCTTCCGTTCCCCATTGGTTTCTGTGTGCCTGATGGTGCTGTCAGGCTCCGGTCAGGCTCCGGTCAGGATGCGTGGGCCGGAGATCCGGACCCAAAAAATAGCGCATGTTGGAAAAGAGTCCGGATCCGATCCGGCTCCGGTACGTACGGAACGGACGCGTGTGAACGTCCGCATAGACATTACATTGCTATGCGGAACGTACGTTCCGTTTGTACAGTATGTGTTCCGGATCCGATCCGGAAAATCCTGATAGCGAACGCTAATGTGAATCGGGCCTAAGGGGAAAAATGCCCGGCCAGTTTTCTTCTGTGCAGCTAAAAATGAGGCTTGTATAAGAGAAACAAAGTTCTGATGCTGTGAAACTGTTAAAGAAACACTAAGCCTTTTCAGTGCTGCTGAGTCGATTTTTAGTCTGGAGGTTCACTTTAAAACCTTCATTACTGCTGTATGTGCCTGTTGTTAGTGTGTGTGTTTATGTTTGTCTATAGTGTCAGTGTGTGTGTAGTATCTATAGTGTTAGAGTATGTGTGTGTGTCTGTGTGCTGATAATGTTAAGCCTGGTACACACTTTTAGTTATAATTGTCCAGTCACTGCCCAGTGCCCAATTTTGTCACATCCATGTAGTATGAGGGTCAACAGATATGTAATACTATGATCAGATTGTGTAAGTAAACCCTAATACTACATGGAGGTGGTAAAACTGGTCAGTGATTGGCCAATCATGACTGAAAGTGTGTACTAGGCTTTAGTGTGTGTGTTTGAGTGTGCCGCTAATGCTAAGCCTGGTACACACTTTTTATTATAATTGATATTGGATACTATGAGCAGGTTGTGTAGGTAAACCCCTTATACTACATGAAGGTGGTACAATAAGTCAGTGATTGGCCAACCATAATTGAAAGTGTGTACCAGGCTATAGTGCGTTTGTGTCTTTTGTGTTAGAATGTGCAAATTTGTGTGTGTGTTTAGTGTATCTGTGTGTGCTTTAATAGCAGAAGTAGTAATCATTTAGATAGACATTGACTATAGCTTATTTATATCGTATTAAGGGGAATTGGTGGCTATGTGTCTGTTTATAGCCCTCACAATATTGGGAGTGTCTGTCTATAGCATATATTCTGCAGATCAGAGAGACAGGGGGGCGGAGGCAGGGAGAGAGAGTGGAGCTGAGTGTGTGTGGGTGTTTATAACCTATATACTATATAGAGGGAGAGAAAGTGAGAGAGAGAACTGTGTGCATTAGTGTCTGTTTACAGCCTGTACACTTTATATAGATAGAGTAGGTGTGTGTCTATTTGTCTCTAGGCTATATAGTGTATGTAGATTATAGATACGAAAAGCGAGTGTGCAGATCATTTTTTCTCGGAGGCTAAAAGTTAAAATGTATTTAAAGGAAACCTGAAACGGGTAAAAAAAAAAATGATATACATACCTGGGGCTTCCTCCAGCCCCTTTCAGGCTGATTGGTCCCTCACCGTCTTACCATGCCGCCTGGATCCTGTGCCAGGTGGGCCGGTAATTTAAAATAATAAGTTGGGCGTACTGCATGGCTCAGCTGTGCATGTCTCATCGTGCTCCCGTCGCCGGGTGAGTTCGGAACCTTTGCCTACGTTGACTGGTGCCAACTTGCGAAATTACCGGGCTGCCTAACGGAGGATCCAGGCGGCGTGGGAAGATGGCAAGGGACTGATCAGCCTGAAGGGGACTGGAGGATGCCCCAGGTATGTATACAACTTTTTTTTTTACCTGTCTAAGGTATACTTTAAAGGGATGCTGAGCTGAGAAGGATATGGAGACTGCCATATATCTTTCCATATATCTTTCCTTTTAAACAATGCCAATTGCCTGGCTGTCCTGCTGTGGCTCTAAAACTTCAAAAACACATGAGGTTAAACATGGCCGAGCCGGCCACTGAAGAACGCCTCTGCCGAGAATCTTCTGTGTGTACAGTGGCAACTGGCGAAGCCCCTCCCCAATGCACCAGTGAGAGATCTGGCATGCTGGATCATTTCCGCCAAATGCTGCCTGGCACCATTGTTCTCTCTCCTTACTGCTGCCAGCCCGTTGTGCGCCACTCGTCATCCCTCCACCCACCTCCACAGTAACAGAACGCATCACTAGCCTGGAGGCTAGTGATGTGTCTGTACAGCATTAACCCCGAACTGTCCCCAGGAGGGATCAATTCCTGATCCCAGCTTGGCCACAGTAATTGCATGTGTGTACTTAGCTTTATACGTTTAGCTATATGGTAGACCTAGAACAATCATGCAGATAAGGTACTTTGATTGAAGTCTGAATTACTACAGCCGCATGCTTGTTTCGGGTATGTGACTCAGACACTGCTGATGACAGAAAAAACAGCATTCCTGCCAGGCAACTGATATTGTTTAAATGTGATAGCTTAAAGGGAACCTGAGACGGGGGGATTTAAAAAAATTATATATACCTGGGGCTTCCTCCAGCCTCCCCCAGGCTGATCGCTCCCTAGCCGTCCTCCTCGGCCGTCTGGATCCTCCGCAATTTAGCCTGAAAAGTCCTTTGGTCTAAGACGTACTGCGCATGTGCAGCCTGGCCATGCGTGCACCCCCATTTGCACTCCTGTTGCCGGGAACATTATTAGCCTACACAGTACTACTGGCCAGGTGCAAATTGCTCCCAGCTATGGGAACGTGCACAGCAGGACTGTGCCTGTGCTGACTGGCCTCGACTGAAGGACTTTGGGGGACGTATTACAGAGGATAAAAGTGGCACAGGAGGACGGCGAGGGAGCGATCAGCCTGGAATGGGTTGGAGGAAGCCCCAGGTACGTATAATTTTTTTTAAATCCCCCGTCTCAGGTGCCCTTTAAATATTCCTTTCACCTCAAGTTCCATTTAAATCACATATGTTTTCCAACCTCAGTGAACCATGAACCAACCCAAATATGTTCACTGAGCTACAACAAAAAGCAGTAATACATAGAGAGATGCAAGGCCGAGGCAGTGGTGAGAGAGGCTCCAGCCTCAGGGTGCAGAGTGCACAACTCACTCTGCTATCATACCCCTATTGTGTTTGAAGCAGAGAAAAATAAGAAAGAGGGACACATGACAGTAACTGCAAGCCAGATAACTAGAGATGAAGGTGTTGGGGGGGGGGGGGGGGCCTCTTAGTCTAGTAGCAATCAGTGTGTGATGGGGCGAGTGGGATTTAAGGGCGCACTTTGGTGTCTTAGCCTTGGGTGCTGGAGGACCTTGTCCCAGCTCTGGAGAGATGAATAGAGATAGAAGTAAAGTTAGGTGCACGAAAAGTAGTGTTAAATGGAACTCGAGGTGGGAGTGATATGGAGGCTACCATATGTATTTCCTTTTAAACAATACCAGTTGCCTGGCAGCCCTGCTGATCTTTCTGGTCAGTAGTGTCTGAATCACAAACCTGAACCACGCATGCAGCTAATCCAGTCAGATTTTAGTCAGAAACACCTGGGGCTTGATTCACAAAGCGGTGCTAACCTACTTAGCACGTCTAAAGTCTTTAGACGCGCTAACCAGGGTGCTAAGTAGGTTAGCACTGGATTTCTCAATCATATCGTGCGCTAACTTTGCGCGCGTAAAGTGTTACGCGCGCAAAGTTTTACGCGCGCTAAGTCCCATAGGCTTTAATGGGCACTTCGCGCGGTGCGCCCTGCATAAAGTTTTGCGCGCGTAAAGTTTTATGCGCGAAAAGCATGTTTAGACGTGCTAAGGGGGTTTTCACAGGCGTGCTAACAGTTAGCACTGCTTTGTGAATCAAGCCCCTGATCTGCTGCATGCTTGTTCAGGGTCTATGGCTAAAAATATTAGAGGCAGAGGATCAGCAGGACAGCAAAGAAAACTTGCATTGTTTAAAAGGACACAAATATGTGAGCATCCATATGTCACTCATCTCAGGTTCCCTTTAAATAATACGTGCTCGCTGCTTTAACAAGGCAAACATTCCCACCAATAAGGCAGCACTGCATGCTGAATCCTACAGAACGTGCGTCCGAGGTTCCCCTGCTCTGTGCAGGTCTCAGCTCGCCTCTGTGTGTCTCCCCACCTTAAATAGCTCCCATCAGTACTAGTTCTCCATTCTCCCCTATCTAGGTGTGGAGAATGACATCAGTCTGGCTAACAGTTCCCATCCCTAGTGGGTTTCCCCCGGTACTGAGCGTCTCATTCTTCTGACAGCTGAGGAGCGCCTGGAAGACATGGAGTAACTCTCCAAGGTGCTGAATCAGGAAGCCACTGGCTAGGCACTAATGAGCAACGCTTGACAAAGGAGGAGTGCAGCTCTCGGCTTGTCTCCCTCTCCTCCAGCAGAAAAACCATTGGATGGGAGTCCTCTACACGTGACCTACTTTTATACTGGCTTTGAGCCTGAAATGAATTATAGATGAGGAGGAGCTGAGATGCAGATTTGGCATCAGAAGTAGACTCACATACAACACACATAAGGGGCTGAGTTGCACTGCTTGGCATGATGCTGGAAGGAGATATGCAGTAGGATAAGGCACCTTGGCTGTCCCTTTTAATTTTACTGCTTCAGCATTTTTTCCCCTCTCCTCTCCTCTCTGCATTCTCTTTGCTGACTTGCAGCCTTTGCACTTCACATCTTACCTTCTACAGAACAAGTCAGGAAGATGAAAGGAGGAATCCTCATCCAGTGTGTGATAGCTGGCTTCATGGTGCTGTGTGCTACTATCTCTGCTGGCAGACCTGCTCTCACCGATCATTTTTTGGTGGACTTACACGAAGGGGGAGAAGAGGATGCTAAACAACTTGCAGAGGAATATGGCTTTGGTGGTGCCAGAAAGGTAACATCCATCCCCCCACCCCTCCTTTCCCTTTTTGCATAATAACCTACAGCTGTGCTGTGCTTCCTAAATCCCACAGATTCCTTTGAAAGCTGTGTAAGGGTGGAATCTACCTTGTTATGTAACAGAGCTATCAGCAGAGCACTACAAAAATCACCACTGCCTGCCCACAGTGCTTCCTCACAATAACACAGAGCATTTTACTGTACAAATATTCTGTAAAAAATATTTTAAGGGGACCTGTGATGTATTTTTGGCTTAATCTGCAAATTAAATACTTTTTGGTGTAATTCTGTTCAGTAATGATACAGTATATTCAGTATATTCTATTATTACTAAATAATTGCTCAGCATATTAAATTGCTGCCCTTTTATGCCTATGTAAACTTCAAGTAGTACCATAAAATATTTTTGACATTGTATATATATATATATATTGTTATTATTATTATTTTTTTATTCATATAGCACCAATATCTTCTGTAGTGCTGTACATAGTATAAAACAAATATTGGGTAACATATATAGATTAGACGTTTAAGACACTGTACAATCATAACATCCAGCAATATAAGTACAAATACATACATAGTTAATATGTGGTTTGAGATATCACTAAAAGTGGTACATGTTCATATGGTAAATTACAGCAAAGTAAGAAACAATAGGAGAAGGTCCCTGCCCTTGCAAGCTTACAATGTACTGTATTTACATACATTTTCTCTCACTCTCTTTATATATGTACAGTATATATATATATATATATATATATATATATATATATATATATATATATATATATATATATGTATATATATATATATATATATATATATATATAACATATGTAATGTGACATGACATAAATGTTAGAGCAAAGCAGATCAGATTATTTTGTTCCCATCTCCTAATGTCCCCGATTCTGAATGTGCTTGAAATGAACATCTAAGCAGTTTTTCAAAAAGTTCTGTCACCCCAATTAATAACGATCACCATAGATCACACTGGTATTTTAAGGATGGTGTCACTCAAATTTTAATCACACTATGTATCAGTTTTACAGAGCACTTAGTTAATTAATCCATATCCCTGCATTAAAATAGGCTAGGAGCAATTAGCCACAGAGTGTTGGAATCTGTTCACTATACAGCAATTTAGAGCACTCTGCCATGGAAGGGAATTCAGTGGGCCTGGTTACTGCTTTCATTTCTTCATTAGACAACATCCACGTGTAATGAGGGCATCACATGTAAGCAATAACACTAATACGGCAGCTGCTCTGTGCTGTAATGGGGGATAGTCTCCCTTGAATTGTAAACAGACCAGGGCACTGTGCAGAATTACTGTGGTTGAATTTAGATGTGGCATTAAGCCAACAGACGGTACGGGTCTCATGACTGGGTTACAACCTCTATCATCTCCTGTTGTGTTTCAGAATTAAAATAATTTCCAGGGACACTTAAAACAAATTGTTCCAGTGCATGGCGAGATCACGGTGCTGCAGAGCGGACTCAAGAAACCTTGGGCACGCCAAGTAGCCAGCAGTGGAAAACAGTGGTTTGGTGATATTGACATTTTTAGGTTATGTATCCGAAATCAGCATAGAGAAGAAAGCTATCATCTTGTCTTGGACTTAAATATAATCAGTCAAAGTGGCGTTTCCTTGAAGGAATTTTGTATAATGTAGCATCGATCTGGACGCTGAGAAACAACAACATAATACTGTAGGCGGTTTATGAGCTCCTGCATCTGAGCATCACTCTTATTAGGGGGGTTCTCTTTAAGTGAATGAAGCCATGCAGAACTGGATCGTGTTACACTTAAACTGTTATCACAAGTATAATAATTAGTGTTTATTAAGAGCTCATTTTAGGAATATTAAAAAATGATAAAGGTACTGTGAACAGATGGTGAGAATATAATGGGACGTAGATATTCTTAGACATTTTTGTGCAATAATAGGGCTGTTATTTTTCTTTCCTGACACCAAATTACTAAGATTAGAACTTGGATCAATTAACAGTGTTTCTAGTCTATTAATAGTGGATGACAACTCCTGGTATCTCTGTGCCTGCCTTGTAGGTGCAGCAATTATAATCTCAGCAATTAGATAAGCCAGCATGTTGGCAAAGTGTCTGTTACTCTCATCCAGCAGAGATTTTCTCTTAAACTTTAATCCCTTCTAGAGTTTTGATATTCTCTGTGTGTTTGTGTGGGTTTCCTCCAGGCATTTTTGTTACCTTCTTCCTTCTGTGGCACTACAACCCAATGTGAGCCTTGGCCTCCTCCAGTTTTCTACCCTATCCATCTCGATATTGATTTTCGAGGCTTCTCTGAAGGTTTTTTTTTTAAAAATTGGGTTTTTAAGGGAACAGGTTGCTATTGTCCAACCCCCAGACTTGGAGGGCCAGGGGATTTAGTCGTTTAGTCTAGAACATCACCTTTGATCTGTCCGGCTAGGGATATCCTGGCAGTAGCTAGGGTACCACCAGCATAGCTCTTGGGATCACTTGTTTGTTCAAGCCTCACCACTGCGGCAAAGTAAGGATACCTTCGGTGGGGCTCTCTCTTGCTTCCTTGCCTATTACAAAATCATAGATCTTGGTCAAAGACAGACAAATCTGGAAGAAATTTTCAAATGCCCTTTTCTTCTCTTGATGAAGTAAAAAAATAACTGTGTGAAGTTCTAAAAACATAGATATAGGTTATTTAACGTCCTCCAAAAACTTGCTCTAGACTGTGGTTGAAATATTAGAATGTGAGTTTCTCTGAAGGTCAGTTAGTGACATGAATTGTCCAATGTCCTCTGTAAAGTGCTGAATGCATAAAAATTATAACTATTATTATTATTACAAAGCTGTAGCTCTGTCTAAGCCTGTTGGAGCTTAGTAGTACTTGAGAATTGAGTGAATTCACCTTCTCCCTATGTATTGACAATGCTGTCTATTAGGACCTTTGACATGACCTTCAGTAAGCCTCATTCAATTACATGCTGAATGGGATTAGGAGGTATAAGCATTGTTGCTGGACAGAGATACATGCTTTTGTAGAATACTCATTCAACATGGTTTAACAGCAAAGCTGGCCTGACAGTGGCGGGGATGATGACCGGGAGATAACCAAGCATAATTCGAGAGGGATCCCTTTGGGAAGGATCATACGTCACATTTATACTGTTATGAAGAAAACTGTTGGTATAATACAGTAAACAAAAAATGGATTACTGTTCTTTTGTTCTTCTTATTGCCTTGTTGTGATAGAAGGCATATAATGTGATTGCCGGTACATATCCTTTTTATACTATATATACCAGCATATGAACAGCACAGGATAACACTAAAATGTAAGAAGAACAAGTTTTGATGCAGATAGAACAAAACGTAAGAGTAAAATGTAAACAAAGAAAAAAATGTATTAAAAAAAAAAATGACCAATTGGAAATCATCTTTTTCTGATCTCTAAGCCTTGTCTGAATCTGAATGGTCAGTAGGGGTTGTTGGCAGTTTGTACGTCTGC
This sequence comes from Hyperolius riggenbachi, assembly GCF_040937935.1. Classification (NCBI taxonomy): domain Eukaryota; kingdom Metazoa; phylum Chordata; class Amphibia; order Anura; family Hyperoliidae; genus Hyperolius; species Hyperolius riggenbachi. The sequence continues at coordinate 403,919,284 of NC_090649.1, forward strand.
GTCACTCTTTGCACTGACTTATTGAGCAAGCTTGGAACTGTAATTGTATCCGAAAAGGATTATTCTTGTAGAGGCTTCCTTTTCATGCTATAAGCCACTTAAGTCTGCTGGACTAGAGTGAGATATCTCATCTCCTAATGGTTAGTTGAGTTACCGATTTTCTAGCCAGTAAATGTTGCTCTGTATTAGGTGCAGTAAGCTTCTAAGATGTCTTTAACACTTTTCCTACTCTAGTGGGACAAATTGGACTGGTGGTATTATACACACGAGATAAACCTCCGTATATTTTTACCAATGTGTTCTGTGTCTTTAGGATCAATATTTTATTAAAAGGAGTTGGTAAATGAATGTGTGGATTTTTTTAAACTCATTGTTAATTTAAATAATGAAACTAATAACATTCTACATTCTACTGTACATTATATCAACATAGTAAATAAGATATTTCCTAATGTTATTTCTTACTGCATGTTAGTAGTCTGACAGCAAAGCAGAGTAGCAGGCTTACATGCAAAAACGGCCTCGGGAAATTGGGCACAGGGTGAAGCTGAAAAATGGCTCACTCTGCTCCTCCAAATGTCCCGCTGGCAATAATTACTATTCCCCCTCCAGGCGGCCATGGACTTAGGGGAAAAACATAATTCAGCTGCCAGCTATTGCTGGAGGCTGAAATATGCTGTTTTTATATTAATTTATGTTCCGTCTTTTGACGGCACCCAAATTACTGTCTGAGCACTACTATAGCCGTAATTCACATTACAGCCTATGGTGGTGCATGGTGCGCCCAAATTACCATGCACCGTTTTGCTCTGTTTCAGAGTAGCAGTACTGTTTCAAAGGATAATTACAGTATACGTATGGGTGAAAGGGTGGGTGGGGGGTTAGTGGACAAGTGAGCCCCAACAAGGGACAGTTTTTAACATAATTTAATGTTCTCCCAAAACATTGACAGAACTGTATCAGCAGTATTCAAATACATAATGATTAAAAAAAATTACTTATAATAAATACACTAGTCAATTCCCCCAAATGCCCTTAAGGGCCCCTCTTATCTACTGCCAACTAGCCGAACTAGAAGGCAGTGAGAAAAATAACACAACCAACTATCAATGCAGTTTATATACCATGGCACTCCTTACTCCCACCACTAGGTGGCATTGTGCAACAGATTGCAAATGGCCTCTGTTCACTTCAATGCAGAGACTGTTCTGTCTCTTATGCACTGTAGAAGGATCGGCCTGGAGGTAGCAACAGTGCAATAGGTAAATAATCAGTATGTAAGCTCTGCTGTACTAAACCACTTCAATGTTTGGATGAGAGTTGGTTTAAGCAAGTATTTGGTAACTTTGGATTAATTAGGGAAGGGGGATAACAATTTTGGGTAATACTTTGTAAGTACGCATACATTTTAACCTGTAACTTTGTACTGAGTAAAAATCATTACATATTTATTGACTGTATTTATACAGCACAAGCACATAGGACAGCTATTTACGTAAGAGAGAGTAACCAAGCAGCTCGGGTGACCCAAACCACTAGGAATGTATAGGGGGGATAAAAGAGACCGAAAAGCCCTCCTACTAATAAGCAATGCTTGGTGAAATTTGCCTTCTCAAAACAGAAGAAAACTTGCAATTATTCAGCTATAAGTGAACATTTCTGGTTACCCACAATGCACCACTACTGAATATGCAAATTATTTCTTTTCACCCCTATAAGCAAGGCAAGCATCCAGGTGTATAGCAAGCCTATAGCTTTAAATATTGCACAGCCACATCAACCCCACATGTAGACAGCCTGTTTCAGACTGTTGGTCCTCATCAGTACATGGCAATATAATGTGTAATATTTCCTTCTGTTTTAAGAAGGCAAATTTCACCTATTTACGTAATTCATACAGTACTGCAGAATCATTTATACCTGATATCTATATAATGATATGATATATATTTAATGCACTAAACCTCTGTACATCTCTGTAGAATATTAGACTTCAGTGAATCTCTTCAGAATATCAAATTTTAGCAAATCTCTGTATCAGATCTCAGTACATCTCTGTAGAGTAGAAGATCTCACTGAATTTCTCCTGAGACAAAAGTTTGTATATGTAGAGCAACCAAAAAAGAACACCCAAGTTCTCTAAAAGCTTATCATCTTTATTTTCATGTATCAAAACACAAACAGACCCCACATATAACCCACCCACTCCCCCCTAAAAAAGCCTATCTAGTAGGTGGAGCGCTCCTCACACATGCAGCCACTCATACCAAGACACAAATTCTGGCTCTGGCCTAGAAAGTTGATCAATGATCATATGGGACCTCTAACTGCTGTGCAGCGATATGGGACAAAATCCATTCATGTAGCAGCATTCCAGCAATTCCCCCTCGTTTTAACGATTGGTGACCGCTGCAAAGATGATATCCTATCTCTTTCAATTGTTCAATCCAATCACAAGCTGTTTGTACATCTGGGGTTCAATACACCTCGTTCAACATGACACCAACAACTTTGACTTGGAACCGCCGGTTGTGCTGTGTTCTTGTATACATCAACAATTGCATTTACAGAACGTCTTAATGGGACTGTATCCACGCTGCACAGCAGCACTCACCGCTTCTTCTACCCCTTTAAGGCAACACTGAGCGTTCCAAAACTTGCTGCTGCGGCGTCCCGCAGCTCACTCTGTCCATACTCCGTGACCTCCGGGGTACCTGCGGGCTGTTAGTGGAGTGTTTGGTCCTTCTCTGGCCGGCCAGACAGCGTGCTTTACTGGAGCTTTACTGGAGCAGCGAGCTGTGTTTGGCTTAACCGCTCACACTCTGTCGGCTTGGTGACCACGCCTGCATACGCGTTACGCCCACCTCATCACGTGGGCTTCGTCAGTGCAAGATGCTGTCAGTCTCCGGAGAGACTGTGTGAGCGACAGAGTGTGAGCGGTTAAGCCAAACACAGCTCGCTGCTCCAGTAAAGCTCCAGTAAAGCACGCCGTCTGGCCGGCCAGAGAAGGACCAAACACTCCACTAACAGCCCGCAGGTACCCCGGAGGTCACGGAGTATGGACAGAGTGAGCTGCGGGACGCCGCAGCAGCAAGTTTTGGAACGCTCAGTGTTGCCTTAAAGGGGTAGAAGAAGCGGTGAGTGCTGCTGTGCAGCGTGGATACAGTCCCATTAAGACGTTCTGTAAATGCAATTGTTGATGTATACAAGAACACAGCACAACCGGCGGTTCCAAGTCAAAGTTGTTGGTGTCATGTTGAACGAGGTGTATTGAACCCCAGATGTACAAACAGCTTGTGATTGGATTGAACAATTGAAAGAGATAGGATATCATCTTTGCAGCGGTCACCAATCGTTAAAACGAGGGGGAATTGCTGGAATGCTGCTACATGAATGGATTTTGTCCCATATCGCTGCACAGCAGTTAGAGGTCCCATATGATCATTGATCAACTTTCTAGGCCAGAGCCAGAATTTGTGTCTTGGTATGAGTGGCTGCATGTGTGAGGAGCGCTCCACCTACTAGATAGGCTTTTTTAGGGGGGAGTGGGTGGGTTATATGTGGGGTCTGTTTGTGTTTTGATACATGAAAATAAAGATGATAAGCTTTTAGAGAACTTGGGTGTTCTTTTTTGGTTGTGAAGTAGTGTTTAGCCCTTGTTCTCCTCCCCAACAGGGAGTATTTGCTTAAAATTAATGACTTGTGCACCAGGAGTAATTATTGCAGTCTGTATATGTAGAGCAGTAACATTTTCCTTGTCCATTGTCTCATCTCCATCACTGGGTAACTAGGTCTATGTTTTGGCAGCTGGGTGAATGGGTACAGCCCCTGGAATGGGTGAACTAATGTACACCTATCCCAATATAGAGCCAAAAGTGAGGTGTGTCCACCGCTACCCAGACATAGTAGTACAAGCAGACTTACCAAGGCAGCAGCAGACATTTGCATAGCAGCATCCTCATCCTCATTTATTTAGTCGACTGCAACTCTTTGTGATCATATGAACTTTTGCATTTAGGCAGTGTCTGTCAATCACTCCTTCTTTCAGCTGTTGCATAGGCATGTTCATAGCTTCACGTGCTGCCTATTCAACTTAGCCTCTGCTGTCTTCTTCTTTTTTTCCCCTCAATTTTTGCAAGCCTCAAGGATTTCTCCAAAGAATATGGTCTTCTCATTATGGCCCATATGAAATTAACTTTTCCCTTGAATCATCTCCTAGGTGATATTTTCAGACCTTGACAATATAATGCCCTTTAAACCACCAGCAAACAAGGAAATACTCAAAATAATTTTTATAGTACTCTTTCACCTTCTTTTTGGTACATTTTCACTTGCAAAGTGCTGAAAAGCTATCGAAGGCCTAGTTCACATTATAAATCACTAGCGCAAGTGCTAAGCGCTTTTGTGATCGCTTTTCAAAGCAATTTTCCCTTCGCTTTCAGAGCAATTTGTAATTTATGTAAGCGCTTTTTTAAGCGCTTTTGTTTGGCGATCAGCGCTTTATTTTATTTATTTATTCATTAACACAATCAGGAAGTGAACTATTTGACCTGGAAATTATTCTATTTAATGTTATTTTTTACAAAATCGCTCCCAAAATCGCTTTTGCAAACGATTTTTCTATACCTTGCATTGAAACACAAGCGCTCTTGAAATGGTGTAGGACCCATTTTTGTGCTCGGAAAGAAAGCTCATCGCTGACGTGAGAACACTCAGGGCCGGATTACCGACCAGGCAACAAAAGCAGTCGCTTGGGGCCCCATTCAGAGTCAAAGGGGCCCCATTAGCACATAAACCAGCCCTTGCCATCCTGTCAGCGGTGGCTGGATGGTATAATGGTTAAAGGGACTCTGAGCAGTGCAGTAACTATGGAAAGATGCATATCATTTTAAAGCTCTCTTTCTCCTCTTTCCAATGATATCTAAACGGCTGCTCTATGCCTTTTAGTTTTCGATATTTTCGCGATTTAAATCGCGACCACAGGACGACTTTTCTCCAAAGTCAGCGGTGGCTGGATGGTATAATGGTTAAAGGGACTCTGAGCAGTGCAGTAGCTATAGAAAGATTCCTATCATTTTAAAGCTCTCTTTCTCCTCTTTCCAATGATATATAAACAGCTGCTCTGTGCCTTTTAGTTTTCGATATTTTTGCGATCGAAATCGCGGCCACAGGACGACTTTTCTCCAAAGTCAGAGGTGGCTGGATGGTATAATGGTTAAAGGGACTCTGAGCAGTGCAGTAACTATGGAAATATGCATATCATTTTAAAGCTCTCTTTCTCCTCTTTCCAATGATATATAAACGGCTGCTCTATGCCTTTTAGTTTTCGATATTTTCGCGATTGAAATCGCGGCCACAGGACGACTTTTCTCCAAAGTCACCGGTGGCTGGATGGTATAATGGTCAAAGGGACTCTGAGCAGTACAGTAACTATGGAAAGATTCATATCATTTTAAAGCTCTCTTTTTCCTCTTTCCAATGATATATAAACAGCTGCTCTATGCCTTTTAGTTTTCGATATTTTCGCGATCGAAATCGCGGCCACAGGACGACTTTTCTCCAAAGTCAGCGGTGGCTGGATGGTATAATGGTTAAAGGGACTCTGAGCAGTGCAGTAACTATGGAAAGATGCATATCATTTTAAAGCTCTTTTTCTCCTCTTTCCAATGATATATAAACAGCTGCTCTATGCCTTTTAGTTTTTGATATTTTCACGATCGAAATCACGGCCACAGGACGACTTTTCTCCAAAGTTGGCAGCTCGATTCAGCACAATGCAATGAAATATAAGGAACCCAGGGGGATATAATTACAAACATCATGCTGGTAGGTGTGAGGATGTAATGAATTAGTTGTGGGTATGCTTAAAGGCATATCCACAGGCACTGCTTGGAGTCCCTTTAAGGGCTCTGCCGCTGACACAGGAGACCAGGGTTCGAATCTCAGCTCTGCCTGTTCAGTAAGCCAGCACCTATTCAGTAGGAGACCGTAGGCAAGTCTCTCTAACACTGCTACTGCCTATAGGGCGCATCCTAGTGGCTGCAGCTCTGGCGCTTTGAGTCCACCAGGAGAAAAGCGCGATATAAATGTTATTTGTCTTGTCTTGTCAAATGATGCCGTGCGCTGCTGATTGTCTTCAGAGCCAGGCTCTCCTCCTAGGTCCCCCTCCTGCTACTGTGCGCTCTGCCGCTGACCACTCCACCCTCCCTTCCCACAGAGAACCACAGCTGCAGCAAGAATGATAGCAGCAGATGGCAAACGCTCACTCACCTATCCATGATCCAAGCAATAGAGATCCCGTCATCTGAAACCCATCTGTCTCTTCTACAGTGCAGCCGCTCGCTCTGAACTTCCTGATTCTCAGATCAGACATGAAGTAGGAAGTAGTAATAGTAGTAGTAACAGAGCGGCAGCACTCTAGAGGAGACAGATGGGCTCCGGATGACGGGACCTCTATTGCTTGGATCGCAATAGGTGAATGTGATTCATCTGGTGCTGTCATTCTCCCCCACTGCGGCTGCCTTCTCTGCTGGACTATCGTATTCACTGGGATGGAGGCTGCATGGTGGCTGTCTAGTTTGGGAGGAAATTGGTTGTTCGGCGGTGGGAGTGGTTATGTAATTCTGTCTGGGGAACGGCTTCCGGTTTGGCGGTGTCCAGAGCTTTCTGCTATTGCCAGGCTGGAGATGCAGGGGGAAAGTGCTGCTGTGATATCTGGCGCCCTCTTCACAGGGGTGCCCCAGCCCCTAAGTGCAAATGTCCCAGCCATTCATCTCTCACTCTGCATTTTGCCGCTGCTATTCCCTGCATTGTGCACCCACAGAGGAAAGCGTGCTGTTGCCCATAGCAACCAGTAGCTCGGCTGCCCGGTGTGTGCGACATATTGCTGTGCAGCTGCATCTTCTGATTCTATTACGACATGATCGGGGGGCCCAAATCAGTTACTTTGCTTAGGGCCCCATTTAGCCTTAATCCGGCTCTGAGAACACTCACATAGAACAACATTGCACAAGCGCCTTTAAAGCGATTTTAAAAATCGACAGTGCTTAAAAAAATGAAAAACCGCTCTTAGTGTGAACAAGCCCTTAAGGAGAAGATGACAAATTATCTCCTAAGAGAAAACTCAGGAGAAAAAGTGAATTGCATGTAAGCCAATGTGACCAAAATACTTGAGTTTTAATAGTAGTAGTGAGTGACCCTTATAGTAAACACTCTGCCTTATTTCTTTAACTGGTTCTGGATGACGCTAATTGAAATCTATGTTTTTTTCCTGTTTTGATGATCTAATACCCGCCAGGGTGTAGATTTCACATGACCGCCTCCTCGCGTTCTCACTGCTTTCGTCACTCCCGCCGATCTCGTCGCTGTTTCCCCACCGCAGGTCACACGCACTTTGTGTTTATACATCAAGAAATTGTTCATCTATCTACACCATTCAATCTTCTGAAAAATTGCCCTCAATTGATTAAAGGAAACCAGAGACCATACAAAATAAAGGTTTTATGTATACCTGTGTCTTCCTTCAGCCCCATGCGCATGGATCACTCCCACACCGACGTCCTCAGCCTTCTGTATCGCCAGTACTGGGTCCTGTAACTTTGGCCAGTTGAGGCCAGTCTGCGCAAGAGAACTGCGCTCTCTCGAAGTGTCCCTCCGGCAGCCACCGGCGAGATCCAGAAGGCTGGGGGCGGTGACGTGGGAGTGCGCATGGGGGCTGGAGGAAGCCCCAGGTATGTATAAAACTTTTATTTTGTATTTTCTCTGGTACACTTTAAGCTCATCTCCTGTCTTTAATAATGTTTCTGAGCTGTTTCTAGTGTTATCCCCATGGTAATAAAGCATGTAATATTCACTAAGCAATTTAACTCAGGCAAACCAAAAGTTTACTATTTTGCCTTTAAGGAACACTATCGATTTACATGTGTTTTTCAATTGAGATAGGAATTGTTTGGGAAGTGCTTTTAAGTACAGCTGTATACATTTTCAATGCTTATCTCTTTGTTTACTGTGATCAAATTCCTTTCACACTTCAGTTTTGCCAAATCTGACGGCAGAGTAAATCATGAGGGGAAGGGGAATTAATCACACTACATCTGTTAACCCTGTGTGTCAGTGAAAGCTCTCAGCAGCTGCCTGTGTCCTGTGTCTCTAACAGAGCTGTCTGCAGAAAGCAGAGGAAATGTATGTGCAACATAAACATTTGTAATAGTGTGTGAAACCTGACACCAGAGGCATTTCATATAGCTCTGCTTCAATATTACACTGTTTTTAGCGTGTCAGACTGCAGAGATTCTTCTTTTGCCTCTGATATTTGACATGAAAAGTAGGAAAATGTTTACACAATTACCTAGACATTATTTGTACATTGTCATTTTAGAATACTTGGTTTGTTAGTGTACTTTTAAGTTAAGGAGAGATCTCTAAAGTTAACGTTTCAATCCTTCAGGGCCCTTTCACACATCAAAGTGGTGCAGTGCGGTATTTTTCCTGCACCCCTCCGCCCGTGCAATGAAAGTCTATGGAGACTGTCCTACTGGGACGTTACGGCGCAACACAAGGGAAGTGAAGTTTTCACTGCAGGTCAAGAAGTATGTTAATGCTGCGGCACTGCGTTAAATTGCAATGATCTGCGCTGGCCCATTGGCGACGCGTAGATTTTTAAAGAATCACCGTCACGACGGCAAGTGTGCATCACACGTGTGTGGCCAAACAGGGAACACCGCGCTATTACGGCCTAAAGGCCTGTTTTTGACGGTGCGTCAGGTGCGACACACTGCATCAGTGACAGGCTGTTAATGCACAGAGAGGGAAGCAAGTGTAACATGTGAAAAGTTATCACCTGGCCTGAGCTGTCGTTAAGCGAAGTGTTACTACAGACTGCAATGTAAAGTGAAGCATTCTAAGCTGTCGGCTTTACTTTTTACTGAATTATGCAGACTGGGAATCTGTATAGATAAAAATATACACAGCAGGCACACAGAGAGGGTGGGAGAGAGAGAGAGAGAGAGACACCAAGCATAATATGTGTGTATATATACACACATGCACAGACACAGACACACACACACACACACACACACACACACACACACGCACACACGCACACACATATAAATTTACACACAGAGGCACACACACACGCCCAGTCACAGCCTCTCTCTCTCCTACCCTGGCTGTCTACACAGGCTAGCTGTAATCGACCTGGCAGCAGGAGGGGTGGAGCTACATTCTGCCTGCAACTGCTCCTCACCTCCCTATACTGCATGTGAAAATAACTACAGAGGTGATAACTTAAGGATTGATAAGACTACACTCTCGGGGCCATATGCAATTCACTTTTTCACCTGAGTTTTCTCCTAGAAGATACTTTTTAATCATTGATTTTAAATAACATTCCACCACTTTTCAACTAAAAAATTACCAAAAAGTAGGTGAAAAAGTACTATCAAAATTATTTTGAGCATTTTCTTGCTTTTTAGTGGCTTAAAAGGCATTTTATTGACACATTTCAAAATAACACCTAGGAGTAAACTCAGTAGAAAAAGGGAATTGCATATGGGCCTCACTGTGAAAACTTATCACTAACATTAAAGCGAACCTGAACTCAGAATGTCTTCTCTGCTCTAAAAGATACACAACAGCATAATAAACTTTAAACAAAAAAAAACATTTCTTTGTTAAAACTGATACAAATCCTAAAATAAATCCGCACTGTTTATACTTCCTGATTGATGGAAGCAGACATATTGTTAACAGCCTGTGCTTTCAAATGAACTTATCTGCCTTATCTGCAGTGGCAGTCATGTGACATAAGGGGGGGATCAAATTACAACTTGTGATGAGACACAAATGAGGGAGAATTAAACAGGCTAATCTCTATAAATACATACAGGGTGCATTTCTCTATGTTTTCCTTCTGTTCTGTGCAAGAGTTCAGGTCCACTTTAATAAGGCAAGCTTCTTTAGTGAATTAAAGAGACTTTACTTTTTTAACATGCAGTCATGTGAAGCAGTATAACCGCTGCTAAAATGTCGCTATCCCGCAGCAAAACGAGGGGTTTATACCCCCCAAATCGCCCCTGCAAAATCCACGACTTTCTTGGTCGTGGATTTTGCTGCTCTTGGAGGCAGAGCTTTCAGCTGCAGCTCTGCCTCCATGCGCATCAATCTGCCAGCGGATCTCCGCCTCTCACCGCCCCTCTCTGTGAAGGAAGATTGAGAGGGGCGGGAGAGGCGGCGATCAGCGGGGATTGATGCGCTGAGAGGCAGAGCTGCAGCTGAAACCTCTGCCTCTTCAGGAAACGCTCCCCGGGCACCACAGAGGGGATTTGGGGGGTAAAAAACCCTTGTTTTGCCGCAGGATAGTGACGTTTTAGCAGGGGTTATACTGCTTTTCATGACTGCATGTTAAAAAAGTAAATTTAGACTCGCTTCAGAGTCTCTTTAACACTGAAAATACTGATCGATGTGTGGTGATAAGGTTTTCGCTTACCTTATTATCACCAGCATGATCTTAGTGAATTGAAGCTATTATTCAGTAATTTACCGCATTTGCTACATTGAAGCCTGTTGTATTTGCTGCCATATGGGTTACACTCTCATATGGCAGCAAATCGAGGCAACTGAGGCTTCATGGATGGAATAAGAGGCGCACAGGGCCCGACTGGCCAGCATTTCCCTTTATACTCACATGTGTCAGGTAGCCAGGCCAGTGTTATATGCGCCACCCTGTATAATTGTTGTAGAGGGTGATCGACACCCTAAAAAAAGAAGACCACAGAAACAACAGGAGCCCAAATGGTGCAGTACGTCACAGGTTGAATGGCAAATCTATTACAAAGGGTTGCAGTACTCACAAAGGAAGGTGGCACAGGGGGCAACTAACCACTGAAGGCAGGTGGAGATTTATAAACTTGACTGCACTAGGTGGGGAAAAGGTGGAACTGGATGAGGTCGCACTCTTGGCAAAACAACAAAGGACTGACCAGTGGCAGAACCACTGGGCACCAGAGTGCACCCCTCCTAAGGGCCCTTTTCCACTAGCGATTGCAGTCGTTTAGCGCTAGCGATTGCGTTTTGTCACAATTTTTTTTTACGTAATCACAATTTTGTATACGCAATGTACTTGCATTGCAAATTCACTTTAAAAATCGCTCCCAAACAGGAACGTAATTTGTGCAAAATCAAATCATGGTAGTGGTGAATGCCTACTGCGATTCCTATGTTAAATAGCAAACCTAGCAATGTAAAAATCGCTAGCGTTTTGTGATTCAGCACTGCAGTGGAAAAGGGCCCTAAGGAGAGTGAAAAGCACAAAAGGGTAAGAGGTGCCCAATAATAGATAAAACTGTGTTAAAAACAACTAAAATAATAAAGGGAGAGGTGTCTTACCTCAATAACGACACATTCATACACATATGAAGTTTAATTATGCAAAGGCTACATATTTTGTAGCCCACTTCCCCAGGCCAAATACAGTGCCTAAAAACATCAATTTAAAAGGAGCTCAGTACTTGTATCTATGTACTCAAGTACTGAGCTGACCTTTTAAATTGATGTTTGTAGGCACTGTATTTGGTCTGAGGAAGAGGGTGTTAGACCCACGAAACGCATTGCCTGTGCATAATTAAGTATGAATGTGTTGTTTATGAGGTAAGCCACCAATCATTTTATTATTTTAGCTTTTTTGAAAACAGTTTCAGCTATCGTTGGGCTCCTCTCGCCTCCCCCCCCCCCCCCCCCCCTTTGCATTTTGTATAATGTTTCCAAATGTTTTGATAAAGTTGTTAGGGATTTGCAAGGTTGAATCACCAAATACTAGTACTATTGTTATTCTTTTGTTGTCCCTGCAGTGGAATGCCTCCCACTCATCCTCTACCAATCCTTTTCCAAAGAGCAGATCATGCTGCTCAGGCCATAGCTAAGCAATGTGTCAGTAAAGCAGTTGTTTCTAAACTGTCATCAGTTTTTCGTGACAGTTATTGAAAATACTGTATGTTTTAGTCAGCCGCATACATATTTATTATTTTTTTGTGTGTAAACTTTACTCCCAAGCTTTAAACACCTACAGCCAGCAATGGAATTCAGATGTCACATAGCAACTGACAGTTGATATCTTAAAGTCTGAGTCCAATTTATGGCCATAGCTGAGACAAATGTTTCATATGTCAGCTCAGTGGCATCTTGTGCTCTCATCGGTCTTCCAGTTTGTTGTTTTGTTAGCAGACAGCTGACCGAGAGAGCTGAAGACCTGAAATAAGAATCAGTATCGTTTTCACTCATTGTCATCAACATCATAAAGTTGTTCGTTTGGAGCTAGAAGGGGCCATTGGTTTCTATAAAGTAGATCTTTACCTTGTTTTGATGTGTGTATTTTAGTAGAAACATTTTCAAAATCTTACATTACCCATGTTTGTATAGATAGGGACATAGTCACTAAAATATAAAATTATACTTAAAGCAAACCGGAACTGAAAATTAAATGTTAACATAAACATACACACGCCATACTAACCTCCTGTGTAGTCTACTCATCAATCTCTTTCTCCTCTCCTGCATTCTGTTTGTTCATTGTGATTGATGGAATCCTCTGTCTTCCATTTTGAAAATGGCCATAACCCCATAACAGCTTCAGCACACTGTTAAACTGTAATATTGCCCACGTGAGTCATAGGGAAACATGGACATCACCTTGTTCATCAGTTGTTCTTTCAGTTATAACTGACAGCAACTGATATATAACTGATAGCAACTTATATATTGCGGTTCTGAAAAAATCTTGTCAGCACTGGAAAAAATTGTGAGAAGAAAATAATGACGAACTGATGGTGAGGTACGTATGTATTCATTTGCAGTTACATCATGTGTTTATTTTAAATATTTTTACTCAGTTCGGGTTCCCTTTTTAGCATGCATTGTAAAATTAGCAAAACTTATCGAGGTGATGCGCGCATTTTGTATTGTGCATTACACTAGTTTAACATGGGCTGCTAATTACGTGATGTGTGTTTTGTCAGAGGCGTGAGTTCTGGTAACATTTTGTGTTGTGCTTATGACACATTAAAATACTGAACTATAGAAAAGTGTTTCTTATCATATTGTTGTTGATAAGTAAAATGAATTTTGTATATTTTTTGCTACATTTTTACGATTCTCAGAGAGGGAGAAAAGGACAGAGAGGGAGAAAGGATTTAAGAAAATTATCAATTACTGTACAAAATTTGTAAATTATTAAATAAAAAAACAGATTTCCCTTTCTGTACTATACTATGTCTGACATGGAAACCTGAGATGTCCTAAAAACTTCCGAAGTACCGGTACTTTTGCATTTCAGGATACGTGATAGAGTCAGCATAGGCTTGGATTAACGATATGGCCAAATATACATTGGTGTTGAGCATTATCTTAAAGGTAAAGTTAGGGTTATGCTCAGGTGACAGGTAAGGGTTAAAGAGAAGACTTTGGTGGGATTAAATGGTTGGCGATCATTTGTGTCAAAGCTATTGGTGGGAGGGTGTATTTAAATGTTGATGTCCATAGCATCTGATGAGGAGGTAAAGTTTTTGTTGCCCACAAATGGGAGGGGAGTCAATAAGGCCTGGAAAAAGGCAGCTGGCGAGGTTACAGTTAGGCTAGGCCTGGAAGATAATGGCGTCTGAGGAGCCCAAACCTACGATATTGTGGTTATTTTCCAAGCTAATCTCTGGTGCCCCAATCATATAAATCGTCTGGAGATAACAACAAAACTCTATTGCTAGGTACATACCATACAACTTTCTGGCAGTTTTACCTGCCCGATCGATTATTTCCAACATGTCCGATCTGAATTTCGATCGATTTTTCATTTTTTTAAATCAATTTTCATAGAACTGAATGAAAATCGATTAAAAAAACATCGAAGAAATGATTTAAAAAAATCAGAAAATCAAAAAAACAATCCAAATTCAGATTGGACATGCTGGAAATAATCTATCTGGCAGGTAAATCTGCCAGAAAATTGTATGGTGTGTATCTAGCATATCATAAAAAATGGTTCTGATCCCCTGTCTATCAGAAGTCACACTTTTGGAGACTTCTCTTCTCTGTTTTCTGAGGACTTGAGCCCACAAACGCAGTTGTGCGCAGTTGTGTGCAGTTGTGTCCGCTTTTCAGCATCTGTAACATTGATGTGTTGCTGTAAAGCAGACACAGCTGCGCACAACTGCGTTAGTGGGCTCAGGCCCTCAATGAGAAAATGTCACTCTGTCAACAAAAGTGTGACATCTGTTGACTGCAATGTCACAAATTTCCTATGGTGGCAGCTGAAGCAACTGAATGATGTAACACGTACAGAGGTTCCTATTTTGCCAATGCTTTTTTCTTGACCATCCCCAGAGTAATAGGAATAGAGAATGAGTACTCAGAAATAAACTGGTCGGATTCAGACTACAAACCTGGCCATAGTCTGTGGCTAAGTTGTCTCCAGCTTTACTTTCATGAGATGTGAAACAGACCTCTGAATGAACTGATTTTTATTCGTCCGACTTGCTATAACTGGTGACTAAATCTTGGAGTTAAATCAATGATCTGTAATAATGCAGTGTGTCTTGAAATAATTATGCTTTATAATTAGAGTCAGTAGCGTGTGCAATAATTTTTATGCACTGTGGTTATTACACAAAGGCCAGTGTCCTGCTGGGGCGTAGCAACAAGCCATAAAACTATAACTAAAGGTCATGCTTACAAGAGAATTACAGTCAAGACAAAAATCATCAGTCATCATTCCTAATATCAAGCCAGGGTGAACACCAAACAGTGTTATCACACAGTCTAAAAACTGATAGGATGAATGTTCTTGAGCATGCTTATAAAACCTTACATTTCCAAGGTATGTAGAGTTATGCTGCTGAAATCTTATTTAGGACATCAAATACTGTTGCCATATTTATTCATTGGTTTTGTGCACTGTCTTCAGGGGCATTGCTAAGATCCCGAAAAATGTGGGGCACCAAGGATAAGGATAGACCCAAACTGCCAAATGCTGCAACAATAACCCCAAAGTATGAAATGCAGCTATCATGACCATCAAATATGCGGTCATTACTCTGCATAAGAAATACAGCAAACTTTACCCACATCAAATTCAGCAAACATTACAACCTATATATAATTGAGCAAACATTACACTTTATATGAAATAAAGCAAACATTATCCCACATAAGAAATGCAGCAAATATTACCCCCACCCCATATGAAATGTAGCAAACATGACGAGCATAAGAAATATAGCAAGCTTTACCACCTACTTATACAATGCAGAAAACATTACCTCCGACATATGAAATGCAGCAAATGTCGTCCCACATATGAATATGAAACTTGTAGGAAAATGTGTGTTAGGGGATAGGGCAGGGGGAGGTTAGATTTAATTGTGTTAGGTGGCTAGCTTTAATAGAACATTAGATCGGCAATAGGGGCACGCAAATTCCAGAAAATAATCTGTTATTAGAGTATCTATAACGATATTCAAACTAATGGCAATGCCCAGGACCCAAATTAATTGGCAGATATTTTAAACATACGCCTTTCTTATGTCACCTTTTGCCTGTTGCACTTAGGTTAACCATGGGCTGCAAGCTTTATATTGGTCAGAGTAGCGAGTAAAGTTTTAGATCTTAAAAAACATATCCCAATGTTCCAGAAGAAAATGTGTAATTTAAGAAGAAAGAAGAAAATTGTGCAACTGTTACTATGTCTGCCTTGCCAGCAGCTAATTGTCTTTTTATTGATCCTGTGACAATACATGGTCAATTAGCCTGGGGAAAATGAAGCTGCTGATTGCTTATTTTTGAGATAGCTGGCATTTGTACTGAATATTTGCGCTATTTCTGGTAGTCTGAGCGATGATGCAAGAGAAACCCACTAATTACTGCACATATAGATTTCTGGAGAAAGGATATTGATGAAAAATATCGCGTAGAAGGTTACATACGGAATTCACCATCACCTACCCATAAAGTTTATATGATTGAAATAAAATGATTGGGATTTTTTTCAGGTGATACAAGTTCCTCTGTGATATTTGCAGGCTAAAGCGTTATCTTTGTCAGAGTAAAAGACAGAGTACAAAACATCTTTTCTGTTAAGGGTGCCTGAAGTGACTTGACGAGATACAGGTGTATGTACAGTCCCAAACCTGCTTAGAACTAGCTTGTGTTTTTCTTTTTCTTTTTCTCTCTCTCTCACTGTAAGGGTAAAAGAACATTTGTATTAAGAAAAAACGCCCCGGGGGGTACTCAATTCAGGAGGGGGAAGCCTCTGGATCCTATTGAGGCTTCCCCGTCCTCCTCTGTCCCACTGCGGCGGCGATACGTCTCCCCGAACGGCGGGGATGTAAATATTTACCTTCCTGGCTCCATACAAATCGAAAGATTATTTCTGACATGTATGATCTGCTCCCTTTTGATAACAGGATCGATTTTGCAAAGTTATCATGGGAAAATCGATCCCAGTTTAGACATGTATTCAGGATTCAACTTACTATCAGATTAGTTGTCCATCAGACGGCAAAAAGAATCATGTGTACCGAGCATAAGGCTAAAGGTATTGGAGGCAGCAGATCAGCAGGATGGCCAGGCAACTGGTATTGTTTAAGAGTAAATAAATATCGTAGCCTCCATATCTCTCTTAGTTCAGGTGTCCTTTAAACTTACACAATGATAGTGACAAGCTTTAACACAGATCTAAAATCTGTAATGCAAATACGTTGCACTCTCAAAGTCTTATTTTGGGCTATTTAAAAAACACCGAGCTATAACACATACACTTTGCTGGTCTGTGTATCCGAATCTGGGACATTCTCCATAATTTCCTGTCCCAAGAGGAATTTGGTGAATCTATAATACATGTAAGGCATAGACAACAATGAAAAAACAGTAAAAAGCATGCATTTCATTAATACATTGATGTAAATCTGGGCGCCCTTGGGCATGAGAAGCATCATAGAGTGGGCAGGGTTAGTGGGGAAAACAATGCTGTTGGTCAGCAGCACTCAGCCAAGTCGATCTGCTGGGCTGCTTGTTGCCCAAGGCGTCGGTGCTCATGCTAGATTCTCTGCAGAGGCAATCATTATTGGCTACCTTTGATATTGTTTTCTATCGTGTATAGGGCAGGTTCACATGGGCGACTGTGGGTCATTTTCTGCCGGCCATGGCAAACACTGCACATTCAAGTGAATGGGCAGCGCTTGTAGCATAGTGTACCATTGTTTGGGCAATTGGCACCTTCCGATCCCTAATTTTACTCGTCATTTCAGCTAACCCCGGAAGCAGCATGCTGCTTCCAGTGTTGTTTTCCACCACTTCTCTGTGTCCCCCTGTGGAAGTGAAAACTGCTGAGAGCCATTAAAAGCCACTGGAAGATGTCTAATGCTTTTCTGCATGCTGGCAGAAAAGCATTTGACTACACACCAGCAGATGCCCGTGCGCAACAGCCCTTAAAGAGACTCTGTAACACAGCCTTATTTTTTCTATCCTATAAGTTCCTACACCTGTTCTAATGTGGTCTGGATTACTGCACCCTTTCCAAGTTGCAATATATTTAATCTTCTTTTCTTTGTCAAGCCTAGTCGATCCAGGGAGGAATGCACTGCCTCTGCTGTGATAGGGAGAGGTTATGCACACCTCCTCCACACCCCCTGCAGGCTCTGTGTGTGTGCTGTGTGTATGAGTCACAGCCAGCGTCTCTGCTCACAGGCATCCTGTCTGTGACCTTGTGAACAGCTGTGAGTGCAGAAAGATCAGTTCAAAGCCCAGACAAGCAGCCAAGGCAACAAGTGGGAGAAATATTACAGCAGGGAAGTCACGTTTGAGAGGAGCCTCTGCAAACGGGCACCTGCACTGATGATGTATTTCCTGTTTGGCGGCCATCTTCATTGTTTACAAAAACAATGAATAAAACAGTGATTTTATCACCAAGAAAGCAGCAGGAGCAGCGAAAATGTCACAGAGGGGGCTAGGAGAAGACAACAAACAGGCTGGTACTTTTATTTATGTAAAATTTTCACAGTACAGATTCTCTTTAAAGTGACACTGAAGTGAAGAAAAAAACTTATGATATAATGAATTGTGTGTGCAGTACAGCTAAGAAATAGAACATTAGTAGCAAATAAATGATTCTCATATTGTTTCCAGTCAGGAATATTTCAAAGACTTCAGTTGTTATCTATGCAAAAGAGCTTCTCTGAGCACTCCTACCAAGTTGGTCAGAGACAGTGATAATTTCTGAAGCACGTATACATCAAAGAAACAGTGAAAAACAGCTTCAGATGAGATTTTATGGCAGGAAAGTTCTAAGGGTCATTAGCTCTGCTCTGTTTTATAGCTCTGCTATGTTTTATAGAGCTTAAAATACAGAGTATGGTTTGTAAACTGTAAATATGACAGAATTGTGCAATGTTACAAAAAAAAAGCTATATATGTGAAAATAAAAATATGAGATTTTCTTTGCCACTAATGTCCTATTAATTATCGGTACTACACATAGAATTCATTATATCAAAAGTTTTTCCCACTTCAGCATCACTTTAAGTGACAGATCTCTGCAAACAAATAAGTGATAGGAAAAGATGTCTGATTCTTTGACAGTTGACTGTTGCTGCAGGTAACAGGGTAAATTAACCACTTTACCACAAAGCGGTTTTTACCCTAATGGACGAGAGCGATTTTCACCTTTCAGTGCTTATCCCTTTCATTTGCCAATAGCTTTATCACTACTAATCACAATGAAATGGTCTATATCTTGTTTTTTTCACCACCAATTAGGCTTTTGGGGGTTGATTTTTTTTTCAGTAATTACTTTAATTTCTATGCATTTTAAAGTAAAAAACAAGGAAAAAAAAGAAAACATACACTATTTCTCCAATTTCGTCCCCTATAGTTTTAATATAAACTCTGCTACTGTAAATAACATAACCCACACATTTTATCTGCCTATTTGTCCTGGTTATCACAAGATTTTAATTATGTCCCTAGTACAAAGTATGGTGACAATATATTATTTGAAAAAAAATATGTATTTTTTTGTGGTGTATTTTTTTCACTGATCTCACGTGCATGCGCAGGAGCGCGCACGTGCAATCGCGGGAGCGCGAACGTGCGTAAGGGAGCGTGCGCGCACACACGTGCAGCAGCGCTGCGTGACTTATAAAACGTCCTGGAGCCGTTGAGAGGCTCTTGCAGGACGTTTTAATACACCTGCTTGTCATTAAGTGGTTAATGTTGTAAAGAGACAGAGGGAATTCACAGTTTCATCAAGGTGCTGTGCAAACTACTGGCACACTGCTATTAAGAGCAAGGTTGTATTTCCATGCAGGCAGAATATGGCCGCAGAAATCTGTTATTGGAGAGAAGTATTAATGTAAACCTGTGGTAAACCTGTCTTTTGTGCCAGGCTGTAGAATATTTTACATTTATTCAAAGCATGCATTGTACAGGTGTTTGCTTGAATAAGCAGCACTGATCCTTAGACAACAGTAAAGGGGCATCCTTATACTATGTAAGTATTTCAGGACCATGGACACTTCCTGTGTCAAATAACAGCATATCAATGTAATAATGCAGTAGGGGAGTGTTGAATAGAGATGTTCAATAACAAAGTATATATATATATATGTAACGATCGGTGTAACACAGAGCGGATCTGATTACCGGTGATCTGCAGTATCACCGAGAATGCAGATATATACCCGATAATCAGATAATCAGATATATCTCTAACCTCTGGACACCTGAGTACTATGAGTGTTTGGTGCAACCGTATACTTTGAGGGGGGCACCCGCGTAGAGGGTGCTAGGCAGTACGAGATACTGCTTAGAGAACAGGTTCCTTCCACTGGTCTGATGCTCCCCAAGGGGCGGAGCCAGGCTGAGAGTGGGAAGGATCAGAGAGTGAGTGACACCAAAGGTGTAGTGTCACTGACAGGGCTGGGAACTATCTCCCAACAGGGAAGATAGTTCTCGAGGTCAGACAGGCCAGATCGTTAACACACAGACAGATAAAGTACAGAGACAGGAGACAGATGTGAAATCCTAAGACTAGCAGAGTTTGGCAACAGAGTATCAGATATAGCGAAGTACCTAATCAGAGATCAGAAGAGTGGTCAGGAAAGCAGAAGGTCATAACAAATAATCAACAATGCCTAGACTTGGGTGTGAGCACCTAGATCATCTACACCCCTGGTCAGCTGACGCCCTTCTGACTGTCATAAAGGCTCTGCCTCTTCGCGCGCCCACGCGTCCTCCTGAACATGTGTGGACTATTAGTCTCATCCACACCATACATGTGTTGTAATGTTTCTGCTGTGTTGGATGCGGAAACAGCCGAACCGCTGTCCAAGCATGCGGCGGTTCCTCCGCGTTCAGCAGTACTGTCAGAATTATGCCTATGCGTGCCAACATCCGCATCTGACGCGGAATTCATTCAGTGGATAAGGTTTGTTTAATTTTATTTGTGTCTAGCCATCTTTTTTCTAGTTTAAACTAGCTGATGGCCTGGCGTTGCCTGGGTATGTATTTGGCTGGTGTTGACTGCGCCCACTTTTTCTAACCCTAACACACAATTACTCAATTACTCAATGACCAAGTTTGTGAGCTTTGCGGTCTTTGGCATCAATAATTTGCATTGCAATGAAACAAACCTGATTGGCTGTGTGTGGCTCCACCCGCTTTTCTGAATTTGAACCCCAGTCAACCATTGACCAACTGTACCAGGTTGGAGGCTTGTGCCATAACAATTGCAAGAATGGCAGCAATTAAATATCCCCCTTGAAGATCAATAGGTGAATTTTGATTGGCATTTGTAGGCTCCACCCACTTTTCTTAATATTAATCCCAGTCACCCAGTGATCAACTGTGCAAAATTTGAGAACCCTATCATTAACAGTGTAAGAATGGCTGCAGTTTACATTTTCCCAGTGAAATTTGTATGCGTCTCTGCCTACTTTTTAGTTATGGGGGATAAAACTATCCTATATGTTATTCCAGGTAATGTACTATGTGTGCCAATTTTCATTCAAATCCGTTCAGCCATTGCCTGATTGAGTACCAAACATCCAAACATCCAAACTTTCGCATTTATAATATTAGTGAGATAATCCACACAGGGTGCCCAAGCAATCACGACTGTCTGTGGGGCTGGACAGCATTCTCAGAGGGGGTGCGGTGGGCACTTGTGGTGTGGAGGGAGTGACTGGTGCTACACTAGTATAGTGTGTGCTCCATGGTGACAGTTTTTTTCCCCTATTACCTATACGGTGGTTTGCAAAATGATCATTAATGTGTATCTGATCTCTTTTGAGGGTGATTATAGACAGGACACAGAGGATTGCCCGATGGAGGTGCTGTTTGGTCCAGTATTGAGCAATTGCTGCTGTCTGTAGGTTTGGACAATTATGTAAAGTGAGTGTGCTACTCAGGTGGTGGAGATTGGAGAACGTACATGTTGTGGAGGCAGCTGTCCCCAATAGAGACCATGGAAGAGTTGGATACCAGGTGGTGGATCTCCTGAGATATGCTGAAATAGTCCACACTATAAAGTGTTTTTTGGTTTCTTTTAATAAGACACATGGGTGCAAGATTTTTGCAAAGAAACAGGAGCATTTTGAGTTGGACTTTCTTAGGAAGCACACTTTTAAGTATTGTTTGGTATATGTAATATTGAGTTTGTTTGCGTGACACTGCATAGAATGTGCATCAGTCCTACAGAGTGGAAGGTAACAAGAATATTATCAGGAGGGGAGTGCACCATTCCTAAAGATTCACTAACTTGAAGGACAACTGAAGTGAGAAAAATATGGAGGCTGACATATTTATTTCCTTTTAAACAATGCCGGTTGCCTTGCAGCCCTGCTGTTCTATTTCACTGCAGTAGTGACACCAGAAACAAGCATGTGGTTAATGTTGTCAGATCTGACAATAATGTCAGAGACATCTGATGATCTGCTGCATGCTTGTTCAGGGTCTATGGCTAAAAGTATTACAGGCAGAGGATCAGCTGGGCTGCAAGGCAGCTGGTATTGCTTAAAGGGGAACTGAAGAGAGAGGTATATGGAGGCTGTCATGTTTATTTCCTTTTAGACAATACCAGTTGCCTGGCAGCCCTGCTGATCCTCTGCCTCTAAAACTATTAGCCATAGCCCCTGAACAAGCATGCAGCAGATCAGGTGTTTCAGTGGTTCAGACTTATAAGTCTGATCTGACAAGACTAGCTGCATGCTTGTTTCTGGTTTTAATCAGATACTACTGCAGAGAAATAGACCAGCAGGGCTGCCAGGCAACTGGTATTGATTAAAAGGAAATAAACATGACAGCCTCCATATACCTCTCTCTTCAGTTCCCCTTTAAAAGGAGATAAATATGGGAGCTTCCATATCCCACTTGCTTCAGTCGTTCTTTAAAGAGACACTGAAGCGAAAAAATTGTTATGGTATAATGATGATTAGAAGCAGAGACATGAGTCTAATATTGTTTCCAGTACAGGAAGTTAAGAAACTTTAAGAAACTCCAGTTGTTATCTATGCAAAAGAGCCATTGAGCTCCACGACTTTCAAAGACGCAGAGAGCTCTGTCTTCTGAAGCTTATTATCTCAAGTGTCTGGCACTGTATTCTCTTTTTCTCTCTAGAGGACAGGTCAATAGTTCACAAGACTGCTCTGTAAAATCATTTAGAATGCTTGTAGTGTGTGAACTGCAAATATTAGAGAATGATGCAATGTTATAAAAAACACTATATAACTGAAAATAAAAATACGAGAATATTTTCTTTGCTATTAATGTTCTAGTAATTATCTGTACTACACAACCAATTCATTATATTATAATGTTTTTTTTTCGCTTCAGTGTCTCTTTAAGCTGTGTGACTATGCAGGAGAGGTAGAGCTTCATGTTGAAGATGTACTGGGGCCCACCTGGGGTAACAACTGACAGCGTGTAGTAATATAACATGTATGTAAATAAACAGTACATTTATAGAAATCCTGAAGTTCATGAAAGGATAAATACCCAGACAGATACTGAGAAACAAATTATAGTGCATAATAATAGCACATCAGCTATTCACGAAGAACAGCTGCATGACTTGGCTGGCCTTAATCATCATACACTCAATACATTAATTATATATTTATGTTATGTTACAATTAGGTTATGTGTTGCATAATTATTAGGCAGATATCTGTATTCCAACACATTTCAGTTTTGTTGAATTGCTAAAAAAAAAAAAAATTCAATTGCTCTTCTAATAATTTCATTTCAAACTATAATATCATCATATAAAACTATTTTATTTATTTATTTCCTTTTAAGCAATACCAGTTGCCTGGCTATCCTGCTGTTCCTCTGCCTCCAATACTTTTTGCCATAGCCGCTTAACAAGCATGCAGCAAATCAGGTGTTTCTGACATTATTGTCAGATCTGACAAGATTAGCTGCATGCTTGTTTCTAGTGTAATTCAGACACTGCTGCAGCTAATTAGATCAGCAGGGCTGCCAGGCAACTGGTGTTGTTCAAAAGGAAATCAATATGACAGCCTCCACATTCTTCTCACTGCAGTTGTCCTTAAAAGAGGGCATGTAAGCCCCCCATTCAAATGGATTTGAGTAGCTTTACTGAGGCCCCCCCTGCCTTCCTGACACTCTTACCTGTGACGGGCTTACTCCATGGCATGGCCCCCTTCATTTCCGACTGGCCCCTGATTCCAGCATTGACCTTACATTAAACACGAGGGGAAAATAAATTATATGATGAGACAAACAATTGTATCTATACTCCTTCTCCTAAAAAATGACTTTTGTTTTCGATATCCCACTGTTTTATTTTATATTTAAATCTACTCTTTAAGTTTTAAATGTTTCATTGTCTCTGCTTCATTGTCTCTGTTAATTGGAGTATGCCATAGCTAAAATCTATGAACTATTGACCCTTTTTATCACTTCTCTGCTCTCAGAAGCCATTTTCTGCCAGGAAAGTGTTTTTTGGCTTTAATTCCTCATCACTGAGAGGTAAGGTGTCAATTTAAAAAGTAAAAATAGGTCTTTTAGTTTAAAAAAAAAAAGTTTTTGGATGTAATTTTACTATTTGGCCACAAGATGTCCTCGCGCATAACTTCCCTATGTGTAGTATTACTACGCATAGCGGAAGTAATACGTGGATGTGTTAGTATCGGCTCTTAGGCGGTGGTGTTCATTCATATGGGGACTTAGAGGCTAACGATTAGCGGTGGTAACGATCGGAGGGGGGGGGGAGCGGGGAGGGATGTAGTAGCTACGTACATGCAAGGAGATATGGCATTTTGCAGGGGCATAGTTACTCGTCCCGGGGAAGGGGAAGTGGTTAAAGGGAATCTGAAGTGAAAATAATCTTATGATATAATGAATTGTATGTGTAGTACAGCTAAGAAATAAAACATTAGTAGCAAAGATATGAGTCTCATTTTGTTTCCAGTACAGGAAAAGTTAAGAAACTTCACTAGTTATCTATGTAAAAGAACTTCTCTGAGCTCTCCGACTAATTTCGTCAGAGAGCAGTGCTGTTTTCTGATGCACTTATATGTCAAAGAAACAGTGGAAGACAACTTCAGATAAGATTTTACTGCAGGGAAATTCAAAGGGTCATTAGCTCTGCTCTGTTTCATAGTTTAAAACGCATAGTGTAGCTTGTAAACTGCAAATATTAGAGAATGATACAATGTTATAAAAAAGCTATACAGTGGGATGCGGAAGTTTGGGACACCTTGTTAATTGTCATGATTTTCCTGTATAAATTGTTGATTGTTACGTAAAAAAATGTTAAATATATCATATAGGAGACACACACAGTGATATGAGAAGTTAAATTAAGTTTATTGGATTTACAGATAGTGTGCAATAATTGTTTAAATAAAATTAGGCAGGTGCATACATTTGGGCACTGTTGTCATTTTATTGATTCCAAAACCTTTAGAACTAATTATTGGAACTCAAATTGGCTTGGTAAGCTCAGTGACCCCTGACCTACATACACAGGTGAATCCAACTATGAAAAACAGTATTTAAGGGGATCAATTGTGAGTTTCCCTCCTCTTTTAATTTTCTCTAAAGAGTAGCAACATGGGGTCTCAAAACAACTCTCAAATGACCTGAAGACAAAGATTGTTCACCATCATGGTTTAGGGGAAGGATACAGAAAGCTGTCTCAGAGATTTTAGCTGTCTGTTTCCACAGTTAGGAACATATTGAGGAAATGGAAGACCACAGGCTCAATTCAAGTTAAGGCTCGAAGTGGCAGACCAAGAAAAATCTCGGATAAACATAAGCGACAAATGGTGAGAACAATCAGAGTCAACCCACAGACCAGCACAAAAGACCTACACATCATCTTTTTGCAGATGGAGTCACTGTGCATCGTTCAACCATTCGGCGCACTTTACACAAGGAGATGCTGTATGTAAGAGTGATGCAGAGGAAGCCTTTTCTCCGCCCAGAGCACAAACCGAGCCACTTTAGGTATGCTAAAACACTTTTGGACAAGCCAGCTTCATTTTGGAATAAGGTGCTGTGGACTGATGAATCTAAAATTGAGTTATTTGGGCATAACAAGGGGCGTTATGCATTGAGAAAAAACAACGCAGCATTCCAAGAAAAACTCCTGCTACCTACAGTAAAATATGGTGGTAGTTCCATCATGTTGTGGGGCTGTGTGGCCAGTGCAGGGACTGGGAATCTTGTGAAAGTTGAGAAACGCATGGATTCCACTCAGTATTAGCAGATTCTGGAGACCAATGTCCAGGAATCAGTGAGAAAGCTGAAGATGTGCCGGGCTGGATCTTTCAACAAGAGACAATGACTCTAAACACTGCTCAAAATCCACTAAGGCATTCATGCAGACGAACAAGTACAACTTTCTGGAATGGCCATCTCAGTCCCCAGACCTGAATATAATTGAAAATCTGTGATGTGAGTTAAAGAGAGCTGTCCATACTCGGAAGCCATCAAACCTGAATAAACTAGAGATGTTTTGTAAAGAGAAATGATTCAAAATACCTTCAACCAGAATCCAGACTCTCAATGGAACCCACAGGAAGCGTTTAGAGGCAGTAATTTCTGCAAAAGGAGGATCTACTAAATATTGATTTCATTTATTTTTTGTGGTGCCCAAACGTATGCACCTGCTAATTTTGTTTAAACAATTATTGTGCACTTTCTGTAAATTCAATAAACTTCATTTCACTTCTCAAATATCACTGTGTGGGTCTCTTATAAGATATATTTAACTGACTTTTTTGTCGTAACAACCAACGATTTATACAGGAAAATCATGACAATTAACAAGGTTGCCCAAACTTTTGCATCCCACTGTATAACTGAAAATATAAATTAATCTTTGTTATTAATGTTCTATTCATTATCCGTACTACACACACATTTCAATATATCATACGTTTTTTTCCCGCTTCAGTGTCACTTTAACTCGTTTTTTGGCTTCATGATGGAAGCAAAATTTAAACAACTTCTATTTTCAAATAGTTTTACATGGGGCCCCCCAAGAGCTCTGTACATAACATTTGACATGGTGCACCAAAACCTGCCAAGGACAGCCAAAGTATTAAATGTGCAAGCAGGGGATGGGGAACAGTTTGCCGCTATTCAAAGCATCTATAGAAGTAATTATTAGAGCAGCACAGGACCTATAAAGAGCTAATACTGCCATTGAAGAAGGGCCCTTCGGGGTACGTCTGGCCCAAGGGTCCAGATGTGGTTGTAACCTCTGCATCCCCTATTGCAACACCCCTGATATCAGACTAGGACTGTGGTAGGAATTATATTATAAGCTTCTCTGTATAAGGCACTGTGGAAGATGTCAGCGTTATATAAATATGTAATAATTATTTGCTAAACGGTCTCAAGTTGCCCATTAACGATACAATATTTCTCTCAGATGCGATAATTTTATCAGGTTTTTTATGATTGAAGTCTTTAGAAAACTGCCCAGTATGCGGAGAAATTCGATGGTGTAACGATTGTGGAACTTTCTCCGTGATCAGCGCACAACGCGTGCGCTGACACGGCGGAAATCCTCCACAAGCGTATATTTGCAGGCACCCAGCAAAAGGTGCTACGCACCTGTAGAGGGAAATTCCTGTCGGCAGATGGCGCTGGGGAGTGCAGAGGAACCAATCCTCTGTACCTCCACAAGTGCCAGACAGGAATTGTACGAAGCGCAGAACGCAATCGCAAGTGAGGCGATTGCGAATGAGATTGAGCGAAGGGACAGGTTGTATGTGTGTCACCACCCCGCGACCGCGCACACACACAACAGCAGATATGAAATAGGAACGTGATTGCGAGAGGTGCGATCGCCAGACGTGACACAAGGCAGATCAGAATAGAATACGAGGGTAGCAAAGGCACAGCAAATAATACAATAAAAAGAGGAGAGGAGAAATAAGGAGATACGGAAAATTACAAACGCTAGCTAACCGTGAACACCGCACTCATTCGCAACAGTGCACGCGGTTATGCGCGGTCTCCACGTGATAAGCACAATAGAGACAAGCACGCCTAACTAACCATCGACAGACAGACATAAAACAGAGGATGCGAGCGCTTGCTTAACGGTTACCTCACCGAGCCTCCAGCAAGCGTAGCAGACAAGACAGACACACGAAAACAGGGACAAGCGAGAGATAGGATCCACAGCACTAGCGAAAAGTGGCTAGCGCGATCCAGGTACAGAGTAGCAAAACAGAAGGATCCCCAGCGCTAGCGAAAAGTAGCTAGCGCGATTCCAGAAGACAGAACAGAAGGATCCCCAGCGCTAGCGAAAAGTAGCTAGCGCGATCCCAGGAGACAGAACAGAAGAGATAGCTGGTAGCAACCGCTGAACCAGCTATACTCCAAGAACAGAGATCAGAACCATTTCCTGTCGACCACCTTTGGGGCAGGACAATGGCAACAGGCAAGACAAGACAGAACAGGCAATACAGATAATACAACCTGACTGGGCTAGAAGGGGAGCCTAAAGCAACCCCCAGGAATTAACTATACTAGATAGCAATGGCTGACACTCCAGCAGTGTCCATCAGGAACAGACCATGGAACGGAAATGACCAGCAAAGCCTTCTGGGAAACATAAAGCTCTTATAGTGCCAGTCATCAAAGAAGGCAGGTAGGGGATTTGCATAACGAATGTATGCAAATTCCCCAGCAAGAGAACAGACCAGAAACTTGCAATGGAAAGACAGGTCTCTGTTCCAGAGACCTGCAGCCCACAGACTAGAGGAATGGACAAACAGCTGTCTGCCTGTGCAGCCAGATGAGCGGATCATCACAGTACCCCCCCCCCCCCCTCTAGGGATGGATTCCAGACATCCCTCAAAACTGGTATCATCACAAAACTCTAACTGAAGACTCATGAAGGTTGGGACAGCCCGACAAGGCCCAATTCCAGAGTCAGTCCATCCGAAACCGACCTCATCGGAAGCAGAAGCCACCGAAACATGCCCATCAGCACTACAAGTCTCAGCGTAACACCCATCAGGACTGTGGACACCAGAGAAGAAGCCATCGACACCCTCCAGACAATACCCACCACCTTCCAAGGAGCGTCCAAGAATACCAAACCTGCCGCAATACCTGTTCGAAGTGTCCCTTACAACACCAAAGCCATTGCTGATCATATTCAGGGCACCAAGCAAAACCTTTCCCGGAATCTCACAGAACGCCTTGAAGCTCCGCAGAGATCCCAAGAAGCCAGAACGCTCACCAGGCTCACATGGAGAACCACCAAGAACCCCTATGGAACCTATGATCATTCCAGACTCAAAATTAGCAGGACACCCATCAAGATCAGGACTTTCAGGGACCACTTCTGGGCATGCAAGCAGGCAGGCTATATCAGAACATGTCTCCACTGAGGAAGCATCTGAGTACGCTGGTAACCGAGGCACACTTGGGCTTTCTGGGTCACAGAGCACATCGGGGTACACTAGTACAGGAGAAACCTCAGGACATGTCGGGGAACTGCCAACCTCAGAGTCCAACACGACAAGACCAAAACCAGTACCGGGCAGAAAATCATCACGAGTAAAGGTCACAGGTACTGGTCTTTCAAAAGAAGACTCGGACTCAAATTCAGAATTTTCTGTAACTGTAATATCATCATTGACTACACATGAATGAAGCTCCACAAGAGCTGCAAAAGTAGTCAGCAAGGCAGCAATGCCTACTGAAGTGGGCAACACCTCAGAAGGACCTGGGGGGCTGGAGACATCTCCTACAAGTTCTGCACCCTTTGGGAGGAACTCGGAGACCTTCAGATCATCAAACAAGACCTCAGGAACATCATTTTTCAAGTTGTCTAAGAAGGATTCTGTACTATCCATGTTACAGGGCAAAACTGGAACTTTACTTTGAGAACAGGGCAGATGTCCCAGGGAAGGTTCCACCATAAACTGAGACTGAATTTCATCATCATGAGTGGAACGTACAGGAATATTCACTGGACCACACACTGACTCCCTAACTTTAATCTCGCTGCACCCAGAACTCTGCGTAGTAGTCAAACTAGCTTGCAACTCCAAAACTGCAGAAAGACAGGTAAAAATAGCAGCAATACCTAGACGAGCCTCTAGGAGCAGGGCAGGAGATATTGTACAAGGCAATATTGACTCATCCAGAGTACTGGGTGGAGAGTCAATACTTTCTTCAGAATCAGACTCGCAAATGTCAATGCAAGTGGACATCATGCCTTCATTCATGGTACAGGGCAGGTTCAGAGAAAGCTTCTCTGGACAAGGCAAAGAAGCGTCAGCATCAGATTCGCAAAACCGAAGCGCTGTCTCACTCTTAGATTCGGCTAACAATGTCGAATCCAAGGAGTCAGAACGCAAAATTTGCGGATCCAAGATCGCTTTAGGTTGCGAAACTGACGCTTCCATATCGCAAACCTCCGCGATCTGCGGAGCAGACTGCAAGGCATCTAGGACAGAAACACTGGAGCAACTGTCATCAGGCAACAGGCCTGCACAGGTGCGAACAGAATAAGACATAGATTAATTTGCAAAAGAAGTGGCGACAACAACAGGAGAAACTTTATTAGACACATCAATAATTTTCTTAAAGTTGCATAACTTAGGAATTTTCCCCGTGGCAGGCTCACAAACGGACGATCTTAGAGAACCTGAGGGAAAAAATCTGTCTTCCTTAGACACAGGACCACACAGACCTTTTGCAGCCATACGTGCGGTGGCGACATCAGACCGCACTGGTTCAACTTCCACACAAGCAACTGCTCTGAACGACTTGCACTCAGACTTCAAACACTCAGTTGCTTTGGGAAAGGGAATGCATTCAAAACTCACTTTCTTTAAATCCAGAGGATTGGAACAATCGTCCTCTGACAATGTGTTTTTAGCAGATTGAAGCGCATGTAGTTCATCCAAAATCATTCTCCACACGTCAAACAGCGGAGTCACAAAGTCAGAGATACATTCACCAGTCTTGATTAAAGTGCACGCAGACTCAATGCACACATACAAAACTGCTTCGTTTTTAGAACGGTAATGATTGCAAAACGATCTCCAATCACATTCCAATTCATAGACCAGGAGCTCGATCTCCCATTTCTCAAATGGGGGCTCCCATGCACACTTAACAAAGGATGAACAATCATAGTGCGCACAGTCTACAGATGGAACTGGAGCAGGAACAGAACGGGAATCTTTTACCTCTTTATTGGGATCAATTAATAGGTGTGTGTGTAATTCATCCAAAATGATCTGCCACACATACATCACCAGATCCACAACACACTCGTCACATTCATCAGAATCAATCAAAAGGCACACAGAGTCAAGACAATCGTTCAGGACATCCGCGCTTTTTGCGATGTAAAAATCGCAAAAGGCTTTCCAATCCAAATCAAATTCCTCCACCAAGGCCCCGATTTCCCATGAGGCAAATGGCGGTTCGAACAACCCAGTATCTAAATAATCTCCATATGGGTGGGGATCAGGAACGAGTACAGATTTTTTAACTGCTTTAATATAGTGTGCGATCCTACCTATAGCAGGATCCACATAAGCTTTGGATTGGGGCAAAAAACCTGGAAACTGATCAGCAGATGCATTATAAACATCATTATCATACTGCATGGTTTTGCCCATTTCAGACTTGACAGAAATAACCTCTCTATCTGTGGTTGCCATGGGCAACGGATCTTTCCGCTGGGAAGCCTTCCTAGATCTTTTACGTTTAGACTAAGGCCCCATACACACATCAGACCATAGTCTTTTGAAAATGAAAGATCACAGACCAATCTTACCACCCTTCCTGTAGTATAAGAGCCATACTCTACACAGTCTTTTCTATGGAGCTGAACTCCACATCAGAAAAAAATCTTTGCAAGATGCTGCACACACAGATGCTGTACAGACACAAAAGATCAGTATCTGCAAAAGATCTGTTCCTGCCAAAAATCCATTCCTGCAAATTGCAATGATAGTCTATGAGATCAGCAGATCATCATACACACATGATTTAACTGACATTCATCTGCAGATCAGATCCACCAGGATGGATTTTCAGATCTGCAGATGATTGCTTGATCTGCAGATGAATGTCAGTTAAATCATGTGTGTATGATGATCTGCAGATCTCATAGACTATCATTGCAATTTACAGGAATGGATTTTTGGCAGGAACAGATCTTTTGCAGATACTGATCTTTTGTGTCTGTACAGCATCTGTGTGTGCAGCATCTTGCAGAGATTTTTTTCTGATGTGGAGTTCAGCTCCATAGAAAAGACTGTGTAGAGTATGGCTCTCATACTACATGGAAGGGGGTAAGATTGGTCTGTGATCTTTCATTTTCCAAAGACTATGGTCTGATGTGTGTATGAGCCTTTAGAGGCTTTGGATGGCTGCTTTATGGATGAAAGAGTAGATGGAACAGCTGATTGAGCTGCTGACAACAACTCATTAAGGGGGTATGGTAATTGAGGTAATCTCAGCCAATTGTGAATTAAAAAGGCCAAGAATTCCAGGGGTCTTTGACTCAGGGTGGTATGATCTAACACATCATAACCCCACATTGACATTTCGCCCCCCAACAGAATGTAGACCATTTGGGGGGCCCAGGTAGACACTGGGGTGCATTGGAATTCAGGGTTCGCTAACAGTTTCGTACACTCAGACAAAAATTTGTCTGCTGATTCAGGTTCAAGTTTTTTAAATCTCTTAAAGGTACAAGAGCCATATTCGACAAAATCGTACAAATCGGAAATTCCGTCTACACTGGGGTTTTGGGTTTGGCTGGTCATTCTGTAACGATTGTGGAACTTTCTCCGTGATCAGCGCACAACGCGTGCGCTGACACGGCGGAAATCCTCCACAAGCGTATATTTGCAGGCACCCAGCAAAAGGTGCTACGCACCTGTAGAGGGAAATTCCTGTCGGCAGATGGCGCTGGGGAGTGCAGAGGAGCCAATCCTCTGTACCTCCACAAGTGCCAGACAGGAATTGTACGAAGCGCAGAACGCAATCGCAAGTGAGGCGATTGCGAATGAGATTGAGCAAAGGGACAGGTTGTATGTGTGTGCGCCAATCCAGTCGCCACCCCGCGACCGCGCACACACACAACAGCAGATATGAAATAGGAACGCGATTGCGAGAGGTGCGATCGCCAGACGTGACACAAGGCAGATCAGAATAGAATACGAGGGTAGCAAAGGCACAGCAAATAATACAATAAAAAGATACGGAAAATAACAAACGCTAGCTAACCGCGAACACCGCACTCATTCGCAACAGTGCACGCGGTTATGCGCGGTCTCCACGTGATAAGCACAATAGAGACAAGCACGCCTAACTAACCATCGACAGACAGACATAAAACAGAGGACGCGAGCGCTTGCTTAACGGTTACCTCACCGAGCCTCCAGCAAGCGTAGCAGACAAGACAGACACACGAAAACAGGGACAAGCGAGAGATAGGATCCACAGCACTAGCGAAAAGTGGCTAGCGCGATCCAGGTACAGAGTAGCAAAACAGAAGGATCCCCAGCGCTAGCGAAAAGTAGCTAGCGCGATCCCAGAAGACAGAACAGAAGGATCCCCAGCGCTAGCGAAAAGTAGCTAGCGCGATCCCAGGAGACAGAACAGAAGAGATAGCTGGTAGCAACCGCTGCACCAGCTATACTCCAAGAACAGAGATCAGAACCATTTCCTGTCGACCACCTTTGGGGCAGGACAATGGCAACAGGCAAGACAAGACAGAACAGGCAATACAGATAATACAACCTGACTGGGCTAGAAGGGGAGCCTAAAGCAACCCCCAGGAATTAACTATACTAGTTAGCAATGGCTGACACTCCAGCAGTGTCCGTCAGGAACAGACCATGGAAAGGAAATGACCAGCAAAGCCTTCTGGGAAACATAAAGCTCTTATAGTGCTAGTCATCAAAGAAGGCAGGTAGGGGATTTGCATAACGAATGTATGCAAATTCCCCAGCAAGAGAACAGACCAGAAACTTGCAATGGAAAGACAGGTCTCTGTTCCAGAGACCTGCAGCCCACAGACTAGAGGAATGGACAAACAGCTGTCTGCCTGTGCAGCCAGATGAGCGGATCATCACAGATGGTCAATTGGAATAAAAAATTCTGAGGATCGGACAATCGTATCTGAAGAGAGTAATGTACCCTAATTGACTCATTTATGGGAACCCTATATAATGATAGTAACCCTCTGATTACTTACGATCCAATCGAACGATCGCATCTGAAGAAAATATAGGTGTTCATTCATTGATCCATAATGCTATTTATATGACATTTTTTATTTCTCTTCTTTTGCCATTTCTTAGTATGTAGGATGAAAGGAGACAAATCATGGAATGGATTCTTCTCCTATCCCCCCTTCCTCCATCTCCCTTCAGTATTCATGGCTGTGAGAAGCATGGATTCTGTAGATACAGCTCTCAGTAATTATGTCAGGTGGTTTACAGCAGCAGCAGAGGAGGGATCACCTTATTATGCAGGAGCTGGGAAGATGCAGACTGACAGTAGAGTATTACCGCTGCTGCTCGGTGATTCCTGTGTACTGAAGACTGGAACAGCATCAAAATCAATCATTAAAGGGCCTCAATCACGAAAATTTTTAAAATTTAAAATAAAATGTTTAAAAAATGTAAAATACATGTAAACATATACAAATAAGATGCATGTTTCTTCCAAAGTAAAATGAGGCATAATTTACTTTTCTCCTGTGTTGGTTTCACATGTAGGTAGTAGAAATCTGATAGAACCGACAGGTTTTGAGCTAGTCCATCTCTTCATGGGGGATTCTCAGCAAGGCTTTTATTCTTTATAAAGACATTCCCTGAAAAGGATTTATAAAGTAATGCTGGCCAGCTTCCCTTCTAGCTGCACACTTTATATGGCAGTTGGACAGAACAACTGCCATTCACTTAGTGCTTTTGAAACTAAACAGAACCCTGAGAATCCCCCATGATGAGATGGGCTAGTTCAAAACCTTTCAGTTCTATCAGATTTCTACTACCTACTGTAAGTGACAGGAACATAGGAGGAAAGTAATTTACATCTCATTTTACTCTGGAAGAAATGTACTTCTTATTTGTATGTGTTTACATATATTTAAAATGTTATTATTTTCGCCATAGTGGTCCTTTAAATATTTGTGTAATAACAATTATGGCAAACCGTGAAGGAAGCTTAAAATGTGTGCATATCCTTTAATGCTGAATAAAAGTATTTGTATTTAAATAATCAAATTTTTTTACACCCCCCCCCCCCCCCCAATTATTATTAATATTTTTGGAGGGGTTAATAGGTTAATTCGCGTTCCGTCGTTTTCACTTGAGAAATGTTCACCTCCCATTCATTAGCCTATAACTTTATCACTACTTATCACAATGAACTGATCTATATCTTGTTTTTTCCGCCACCAATTAGGGCTTTCTTTGGGTGGTACATTTTGCTAAGAGCCACTTTACTGTAAATGCATTTTAACAGAAAGAATAAGAAAAAAAAATCATTATTTCTCAGTTTTCAGTCATTATAGCTTTAAAATAATACATGCCTCCATAATTAAAACTCACGTATTGTATTTTCCCATATGTCCCGGTTATTACACCGTTAAAATTATGTCCCTATCATAATGTATGGCGACAATATTTTATTTGGAAATAAAGGTGCATTTTTTTCCGTTTTGCATCTATCACTATTTACAAGTTTAAAATAAAAAAAATATAGAAATATTTCATTATTTTTCGTGATTGAGGCCCTTTAATGATTGATTTTGCTGCTGTTCCAGTCTTCAGTACACAGGAATCACCGAGCAGCAGCGGTAATACTTTACTGTCAGTCTGCATCTTCCCAGCTCCTGCATAATAAGGTGATCCCTCCTCTGCTGCTGCTGTAAGCCACCTGACTTAATTACTGAGAGCTGAATCTACAGAATCCATGCTTCTCACAGCCATGAATACTGAAGGGAGATGGAGGAAGGGGGGATAGGAGAAGAATCCATTCCCTGATTTGTCTCCTTTCATCCTACATACTAAGAAATGGCAAAAGAAGAGAAATAAAAAATGTCATATAAATAGTATTATGGATCAATCAATGAACACCTATATTTTCCTCAGATGCGATCTTTGGATTGGATCGTAAGTAATCAGAGGGTTACTATCATTATATAGGGTTCCCATAAATGAGTCAATTAGGATACATTGCTCTCTTCAGATACGATTGTCTGATCATCAGAATTCTTTATTCCAATTGACCATCGAATTTCTCCGCATAGTGGGCAGTTTTCTGAAGACTTCAATCGTAAAAAATCTGATCAAATTATCGCATCTGAGAGAAATATTGTATCGTTAATGGGCAACTTGAGACCGTTTAGCAAATAATTATTACATATTTATATAACGCTGACATCTTCCACAGTGCCTTATACAGAGAAGCTTATAATATAATCCCTACCACAGTCCTAGTCTGATATCAGGGGCGTAGCAATAGGGGATGCAGAGGTTACAACCACATCTGGGCTCTTGGGCCAGACGTACCCCGAAGGGCCCTCCTTCAATGGCAGTATTAGCTCTTTATAGGTCCTGTGCTGCTCTAATAATTACTTCTATAGATGCTTTGAATAGCGGCAATCATTGTCAAATTGTTCCCCATCCCCTTCTTGCACATTTAATACTTTGGCTGTCCTTGGCAGGTTTTGGTGCACCATGTCAAATGTTATGTACAGAGCGCTTGGGGGGC
This sequence comes from Hyperolius riggenbachi, assembly GCF_040937935.1. Taxonomy (NCBI): domain Eukaryota; kingdom Metazoa; phylum Chordata; class Amphibia; order Anura; family Hyperoliidae; genus Hyperolius; species Hyperolius riggenbachi. The sequence continues at coordinate 403,955,578 of NC_090649.1, forward strand.
CCCATGTAAAACTATTTGAAAATAGAAGTTGTTTCAATTTTGCTTCCATCATGAAGCCAAAAAACGAGTTAAAGTGACACTGAAGCGGGGAAAAAACGTATGATATAATGAAATGTGTGTGTAGTACGGATAATGAATAAAACATTAACCCATTCGCGTTCCGTCGTTTTCACTTGAGAAATGTTCACCTCCCATTCATTAGCCTATAACTTTATCACTACTTATCACAATGAACTGATCTATATCTTGTTTTTTCCGCAACCAATTAGGCTTTCTTTGGTGGGTACATTTTGCTAAGAGCCACTTTACTGTAAATGCATTTTAACAGGAAGAATAAGAACAAAACGGAAAAAATCATTATTTCTCAGTTTTCAGCCATTATAGTTTTAAAATAATACATGCCTCCATAATTAAAACTCACGTATTGTATTTGCCCATATGTCCCGGTTATTACACCATTAAAATTATCAGAATCAGAATCAGAATCAGAATCAGAATTCGTTTATTTCGCCAAGCATGATTTGGGTCATGCCCGGAATTGGTTTTAGCAGCACAGAACACCTTAGACTTTGTTCACATAGACACACTGACAGTAGAAGAGAGCAGTAATACAGCAAAAAAGTAATCATAAGAAACAACATGACAGTAAGCAACTCATCAGCAGAAACAGAGACATTTCAGGAGGAGCAGCACAGAGAGAAGTAGAACATTAGTATTGACACTGGTGTCAGACTACGTGGGTGCCTCCCTGTGTGGCGGGGGACCCCGAAGGGCTCGTACAGAGTTCAAGAGTCTCACTGCTGTGGGGAAAAAAGTGTTCCTGTGCCTTGATGTCTTGGTGGGGATGGCCCGGAATCTGCGCCCCAACGGGAGCCGTTGGAAGAAGCGATGGCCTGGGTGCGACAGATCATTTGCAATCCTTGTTGCTCTGGAGCACATCCTGGCCTCATGGATGAGATCCAGTGGGGGAAGGGGCTTCCCGATTATTTTCTCTGCAGTTCTGATGACCCTCTGGATTTTGTATCTGTCGCTGGTTGTTGCCCCAGTGTACCAGACGAGGATGGAGGAGCAGAGGACAGACTCGATCGTGGCAGAGTAGAAGGACTTTAGGAGTTCGTGGGCCATACCGAACTTTTTTAGTTGCCGCAGGAAGAAGAGTCTCTGCTGGGCCTTCTTTTGGGTTGAGATGGTGTTGGCTTTCCAGCTCAGATCGTCCGTGATGGTCGTGCCCAGGAGACGGACACTGGAGACTCTGCTGACTTCGGACCCATTAATATGGATCGGGCGGGGGGTGGTGGTGCTCCGCCTTCTGAAGTCAATAACCATTTCCACAGTTTTGGTATTATTGAGCACTAGCTTGTTTTCCTTGCACCAGTGGCTGATTCTTTCCACCTCCTGGAGGTAGGCCCGTTCATCGCTCTTCCTAACAAGGCCAACAATTGTGGTATCATCTGCGAATTTGATGACTTTGACGGAGTTCTCTTTGGATGTGCAGTTGTTGGTGTATAGTGAAAAAAGAAAAGGTGACAGGACACATCCCTGTGGGGCTCCCGTGTTGGTTGTTCTTGGGCTGGATGCTATGTTTCCAAGTTTCACAGTTTGGGACCTATTCGTAAGGAAATCCGTGATCCAGCAGCGGAGGGTGGGGTGGACACCGAGCTCCACTAGGTTATCATGCAGTATCCGTGGGCATATGGTGTTGAATGCCGAGCTGAAGTCCAAGAGGAGCACTCTGGCATAGGAGTCCGGTCTGTCCAGGTGGTCTGTAATGAACTCCAAACAGATGTTGATAGCGTCATCCGTGGACCTATTTGCTCTATATGCAAATTGGAGTGGATCCAGGCGGTGCAGAGTGGAGTGCTTAAGAAGGGCTAGGACCGCTTTCTCGAAAGTTTTCATGACAACAGAAGTGAGGGCCACTGGTCTGAAGTTGTTTAGGTCTCGAGCCCCCTGTTTTTTTGGAACAGGGATAATGGTGGACTTTTTGAAGCATGAAGGAACCTTGCCTTCCCTTAGGGACTTGGAGTATATGGAAGTGAGGATGGGGGTCAGCTGCTGTGCGCAGGCTTTCAGACAGGCTGGAGACACACCATCTGGACCCGAGGCTTTTCTGGTGTTTAGCATGGACAGGTGGTGCCGCACCTCATCCTCACTCACCGCTGGAGGGGGAAGGCTTGTGCTTGCAGGGAGGAGGATAGAGGGTGTCCCTATCACAATGTATGGCGACAATATTTTATTTGGAAATACAGGTGCATTTTTTCCATTTTGCATCTATCACTATTTACAAGTTTAAAATAAAAAAAAATATAGAAATATTTCATCTTTACATTAATATTTAAAAAGTTTAGACCCTTAGGTAAATATTTACATGTTTTTGTTTTTTTTTTATTTTTTTTGGGTAGTTTTGGGAGGGTGGGATATAAACAATTGGTTTATAATGTAAATCTGTGTTGATTTTTATTTATTTTTTACTTTTAGTTGTAGTATTACTTTTTGGCCTCAAGATGGCGGCCATGAGTTTGTTTACACGACGTCACTCTAAGCGTAACACACGCTTAGAGAGACGCATGGGGGAGGTAACAGCCAGAAAAGGCGCAGCTTTCAGCGGGGGAGAGGAATCAGTGATCGGGCATCATAGCCCGATTCACTGATTGCCTAGCTAACGAACCGCGGGCCGGGAGCGCGCGTGCACGCGCATGATCGGCCGCGGTAGCGCGCATAGTTCCTGGTAGTTTCTACGTCCTGGAGCTAAAACAGGTTAAGTTTTAGCGTACTGATAAGGCCATAAAATGTCTTAACCTCCTTGCCGGTTATCCCAAGCTGAGCCCGGCCTGCTGGGCCGATTTTCATAATTTTTCTTTTCCTACACGCAGCTATCACTTTGCTAGCTGCGTGTGGTACGCGATTGCCACCGCTACCCGCCGATTCGCCGCTACCCGCCGCGCCCCCCCCCCAGACCCCTGCGCAGCCTGGCCAATCAGTGGCAGGCAGCGCTGAGGGGTGGATCGGGATTCCCTCTGACGTCCCGACGTCCATGACATCGGTGACGTCATCCCGCCCCGTCGCCGTGGCGACGAGGAAGCCCTGCAGGAAATCCCGTTCTCAGGATTTCCTGCTTGCGCAGATCGCCTGAGGCGATCGAAGAAGATAGGGGGATGCCGCTTGTCAGCAGCTATCATGTAGCTAGCGCTAGGCTAGCTACATGATTTAAAAAAAATAAAAATAAAAGTGCTGCGATGCCCCCTTGCCGAAATAATTGGAACGGCAAGGGGGTTAAAATGCACCCTCTCTCATGCACTCGCATGTGCGCAGTATGAAGCTGCCCGTCTTCAGGAGCACTCGGGCTCCTAAAGACTTCCGAAGCCTCATGTGGTGGGAAATTTAAATGGAGGCTCCTGCGGGGGAACGAGGGGATGAGGAGAGAAATGGGAAGGCTCTGTACCACCCTCTCCTTAGATTGGTAGCATCGAACATGCTGTATGCTGATGTAGGGCCGACTTGCCTGGTACAACAGAACCCCCAGTGCTGTCCCCCCAATATAAAATGTTCCTGCCTTGTGCAGTATACTTTCCCCGTCTGTCGCTGGCTCCGTTCGCATACATGTGCCCCACGTGGTTGCTAGAGTAACGTGAGCATGTGTGTGATGTCACACGCGCCCACGTAAACGCCAGCAATCACATGGGGCAAGTGTAGCAGAGGGAGCCTGGAGCCCGCAATGGACTGGCAAAATATACTGCATGGGGTAGGGGGAAACATTTTGCATTAGGAGGGACAGCTCGGAGTGCGGCGAGGTGTCGGATGCGGCATCAGATGGACGATTCCAGAGAGACTTCATGCTGAAATCAATCGGGAATCAGCCTGTGGTGTATTGGAAAGAGATCTGTCCCATTCATCTTCTAATGTCAACCAAGCATGATGTCAATCAAGCCTACAGATTATGTATACGTGTGTGTGAGTGTCCTTTTGTTGTGAAACAGCAAACATTCATTTTGCAGTCACTAAATGGTTTAGCTGAGCCGTATGGCCATGTTGTCTCAGGTAGGCATCGCAACGTAATATGTAGAATGCAGACTGCATTCTTCAGACATTACCTGGTGTAAGATGTGTCTTTCCGCATTAAATGACTGCTGGTGCAGCTGGGGTGACCTTTTTGGCCTTAGCTGTCTTCTCAATTTCCTTTTCTTATTACTTCTCTGGGTATTGCTTCACCCCTGGTTGTTAGGCTGTATTTTTAGACATGCTTACTGATCCTAGTATTTATAAACCTTTTTTTTTTCTCCTTTATGCTTGGAGGCAACAACATCAAAGCACCACTGTTGTCATAAAACACATTTCTACTTATCAATCCTAAAGCTGTCAGGGGTGAAATTCAAAGCATGACCTATTGTTTCTGGGATAGCTCAGTGACATTTACAAAGCTGTGCAAAGCTAAGCTCAGCACAGAGCGAAAAAGGGGGCTATAGCGTCTTTTCATTTTACTAGGTTAAAGTCCTTCCTTGCATTCATCAAAAGCTACTTTTGTTCGTGTAGAAAATATATTGGGCTCTCACTGTATTTTATGCTATATTATAGTAAAGCTGCTTTGTTAACCCATTAGCAGCTTCAAAGGAATTTTCTCATTTGAGATAAGTAAACTGTTTGTTTTTTTACCTCAGTCAGCAGAACTTCTTGTGCTGTACATTCTTGGAATGCTTTGATGTCTCTCTGCTACCACAAGATATAGAATCTGAAAACATAATTCCTCTGTTATTGTCTCACATGCTCCCTAGGGACAAGTGTCCATACATAGACATTACAGCAGTACTAATTAGAAAGGTAAAGTAAAAATTAGCTAAAATAAATTGGCCTGGAGCGCTCACACGCCTCTAAATAAATTGGCTGCTAAAGGGTTAAAGAACCTCTGTGATGAAAACTCAAATTTAAAATACATATGTACACATACATGCAATATGTTTATTCGTCCCAAACTAAATTGAACTGTTTATAACATTGTATTTTAATCTAAACGCTCTGAACCTCTTACTGACAAGGCTTGGACCAATCCATCTCCTCATGGATGATTCTACTGTTTTCAAAGCATTGCATGAACAGCAGTGGCATTATCTAGCTGCCAGAATATCTGCTTTCAAAAAGAAGAGAAGAAATTATGAAAATCGTGAGAAACCCCCATAGGTATATGTACAGTGGCTTGCAAAAGTATTCGGCCCCCTTGAAGTTGCTCCCAAGATTCTCTTAGACAACCTCTGAGGCCGTCACAGTGCAGCTGTATTTGTACTGACAATAGATTACACACAGGTGCACTCTATTTAGTCATTAGCACTCATCAGGCAATGTCTATGGGCAACTGACTGCACTCAGACCAAAGGGGGCTGAATAATTACGCACACCTCACTCTGCAGTTATTGATTTGTAAAAAAAAATTTGGAATCATGTATGATTTTTGTTCCACTTCTCATGTGTACACCACTTTGTATTGGTTTTTCACGTGGAATTCCAATAACATTGATTCATGTTTGTGGCAGTAATGTGACAAAATGTGGAAAACTTCAAGGGGGCCGAATACTTTTGCAAGCCACTGTACTAGTACAAAACCTGTCATTAAGATGTTCAGCTTGTTGAGCAACCTTTAGCATCAATAATATGAAGAAATCGTTTATCAGCCTCTCACATTGTTGTGGACAAATTTTGGACCTGCCACAGGGTTTGGAATGTTTTAAGGTTTGGACTTTGGGTCATTGTAAAATCCTGATTCTTTTCTTTCCCAGCCAAATGTCCTTTTCCAAAGTGGCAGGATGAAGCATTGGTGAAACATAACATGATTAACAAGCCAGTTAACTCCTCCTGAATCTGTCTGGTTGTTTGGTGCTGAACAGCGGCAGTCAGGAGTGTTTGGGTGTTTCGAATCAGCTATGCCAAATTCATACACCAACAACAATAATGTGCTGTGCATGAGCCTTACTGATGAGCAAAAAATTCTAACCTGAAAAATTTCCTCTTATCTAGATAAAGAAGTAACTTAAGTTAATTAATCAATTATTTATTATGATGACACCCCACCCTTTGTCATGTTTTAATAGTTTTTTATTTGATAACACATCTTTAATGAAGATTTTTGCGTATTCATGAGATAATAGAATATATAGGGTGTGTATATACTGTATATATATATATATATATATATATATATATATATATATATATATATATATACCTGTGAAAGCCAAAAACGTTGAGCGAATAAAACTGTAGAAAGATGTTTGAGTGTCAGGTGACCTCAAAGGTCACGGCGTAAGCCGATTCTTCAGGTCAAACAACGTGCTTTAAAACAAACAATAGGACACTCAGGACACAACCAGACTACCAATAAAATATGTTGACATTATGACAAGATAAAAAAAATGTAAAGAATCACATAGAATTGTATGAGACTGCACAGGCTAGGTAAGGGTTGCATAAACTAGTACCGTTCTGCCCATAACACATAACCATATAAAAAAGCACCATATTGCACATGTGGGACATATAACAATATTACCGTATTGCACATAAACAGCATATTTAAAAAAAATCATGTATAAAAAGCAAAAGGCATAAAAAAACTCAACGTGGCGAAAGCACTTGAAGATTGTTGAAAAGTTTCCAGAAACGCAAAAAAGTAAAAATCCAGAAACTTTTAAATTTGTTTTGGCAGTACTAATGATTTCATATAATTTACTAGCATGACACATAATAGAAATCCACTTTTATAGTAACAATACTGGTTAGCCAATTTCTTATCAACCTACTTTTATCACTACTGTAGACTGTGTGTCAGGCGAAGGTTAGATTGCTTCCATAAATAACTGGTCATCAGTTTGTTTTTGGATCCCTTCCGAAGCACAAAAATGCTATTTTTTGCAGGGAGATGTAGAAATCTTCAACTTTATCAAATGTTATTTTAAAATTTGATAACTTGCCTTAGGTTACACATTATCTTGCGGGATTAGGAGGAGAGATAGAAGGAATTGGACAAGTAGAATAATAAATCATTGGCACATAAGAACCATGCAGTAATCTGATGCCAGAATATCAGGTTTGCTTTGTAATTTATATCAGAATGCCTTCAGGATGAGGAGGCTGATATAGAAGTGTGGCAAACCAAGTTCTTTGCATTCCATATTGATAAATTATATGATAGAATTTCATTTACTTAACATTACTTAATTTAAGATTACTTATCTCAAGGACGTTGCTCAAGGATAGCTAGTACACACCAATGGTTCAAGGTCCTATTCAAAAGGTGACTGAGATGATGTCTTCGATGAGGACATTTCCAGGGAAATTCATTTTATAAAAGAACTCATTTAACCACTTGACCTCCAAGGGTTTTTAAAAATAATGAAAATGTATTTCATTTTTCTATGGGAAGGTGTATAATAGGGTATCTGGATGTGGTTTTACTTTTTGGCCACAAGATGGAGATACAGAGTTAGTGTGTTCTAAAAATAGAAACAGAGCCAAGTGTTTATTATTTGTTTATATTTATGTAAACACAGGAGCTCTTACTGGTGGTGGTAAAGTATGTAAAAAGCTGTCTACTGGCATCTCAAAGTTGTTGCCAAAACTCTGATATACTGACTTCCATATTCATCATATGACCTCTTACATCTTGTAGCCAAGTAGCCATGTATTTACCTTTTTGGGAAAAGTGTTTATTTAGCTGGTATAAGCTCTGCAAGATTTCGACTTAGCTCAACCATGTGCTTTCTTACATTCAAAAAAGAACGCAGTGTAAAACATCATTAGAAATGAAGAGATGGGTTACATTTGAGTGAATCGGAATTAAAAAATAAAAAGGGTTTTATTATACACCAGCAATACGTTTCGTAGTTCTCTGCCCACTTCCTCAGGCCAATCCAAATGCTTAAAATCATTCAATACAAAGGGGCGGCTCAGGGTTTAATACTTACCAAAAACATTGTAAGGCACATACATTCTAAAGACAAACAGTTGGAGTATATGAAGATATAAAACGCATACAATAAAAATATATATATATATGATTTAAAAATGGTCAATATCAATGCAAGGAGTGTGTCTATGCAAGAGTAGAGTATCCATATGTACAAATCATCATTGCCATTACGTTTTTAGAAATAAAACCATAGATATACCTTTATATACACACACACACAAGCACTGTGTTACATACAAAAAGCCATATTTAAATAATATTTAAAAACTCATATAGGGATAAATACTAAGATTACACATAGATACAAAGAGATGATGAAATAATAAATCCATAAAGACTAGGTGTGCTGTATCTGTATGAAAGGCTGTGGTAGGATGTTCTCAACAGCACATCTGAGCCCTGAAAAGCAGCATGTTATGTTAGGTATTTAGACAGCAGGGTCACTGTATCCCATATAGTTTGCAAAGGGCAGTGTCTCCAACAGAGTGGAGCATATGCAGCTAGAAAAGTATAGTACATAGAGACTGTGTATGCCTGGAGCTCTGCCCACTGGTGCAGCTTAATCACTAATCCCCCCTCCCTCTCTTTGCCTGCAGTGTATGCTGGGTGTGTAATATAGTCCAGTTTCTGGAGCTCTGCTCACCATTGCAGTTAAACCATTCAGGTATGAGGTTTGTTTGAAAGCGCTGCCATGTCTCCCACTGTGCAAAATTAAATGTAAGTATACTAGTGGCTAGCTGCCTTCACTATTTTAAATTCACTCTCAAATTTTTAGATTAGAGTTTAGCACATAATTTTGCATCTGTTTTGCATTAGAGACATGTATTCAGCCCTAGGGGGCTCTGCATTGCCGCTGATGGCTTACAATTCAGGTGCATCCCTGAGCGCTTATCATTTGTCTGTTTTGCTTGTCTTATGAAATGTGTATACCATTTTATGAATAGCAGCACGAGGAATTATGTTTTATCGCTAGGTTAGAGGTAGGTCTTCCCCAAGGGGGTACGTCACCGCCGTGGGGAAGTCTATTAGGTCATAATTTGTGCACTAATTATCACTGAAGCTAACACCCCCCCCCCCCCCTTGGTCTATAGTGATGCAGGGTGTGTAATATAGTCCAGTTTCTGGAGCTCTGCCCACCGGTGCAGATTAATCACTAATTCCCCCTCCCTCTCTTTGCCTGCAGTGTATGCTGGGTGTGTAATATAGTCCAGTTTCTGGAGCTCTGCTCACCATTGCAGTTAAACCATTCAGGTATGAGGTTTGTTTGAAAGCGCTGCCTTGTCTCCCACTGTGCAAAACATACATTCTAAAGACAAACAGTTGGAGTATATGAAGATATAAAACGCATACAATAAAAAAAAAAAAAAATATATATATATATATATATATATATATATATATATATATATATATATATATATATGATTTAAAAATGGTCAATATCAATGCAAGGAGTGTGTCTATGCAAGAGAAGAGTATCCATATGTACAAATCATCATTGCCATTACGTTTTTAGAAATAAAACCATAGATATACCTGTATATACACAAACAACACAAGCACTGTGTTACATACAAAAAGCCATATTTAAATAATATTTAAAAACTCATATAGGGATAAATACTAAGATTACACATAGATACAAAGAGATGATGAAATAATAAATCCATAAAGACTAGGTATGCTGTATCTGTATGAAAGGCTGTGGTAGGATGTTCTCAACAGCACATCTGAGCCCTGAAAAGCAGCATGTTATGTTAGGTATTTAGACAGCAGGGTCACTGTATCCCATATAGTTTGCAAAGGGCAGTGTCTCCAACAGAGTGGATCGTATGCAGCAAGAAAAGGATAGTACATAGAGACTGTGTATGCCTGCTGGTATCTGCTGATTAGCCAAGCAAGGAGCGCACACACTTGTTCAGATGCCCTCATTCAGCAGACATCAGTCATTCACACATATACACATGTCAACATTTCACATCCACCACTCACACTAACGTCATCCGTCACCGGTCTTCTACACCCTTTCATTTTTTTCACGTTAGCTACCTCTTCATTACTAATTTTAGTTGCTTTTAACAAAGTTTTACACCTTTCTGGGTGCCTCTCCACCCCCCCACCACCTTTTCCTTGCCTGTAAGAGAAAGATCGCAGGTGACATTTTATTAGTTAGGTTATTATTTCATTAATGGGCAGGACAGTGGCGTAGTGGTTAGCACTCTCACCTTACAGCACATCTCCCCAGTTTGAATTTCAGCCAGGGCACTATCTGCAAGGAGTTTGTATGTTCCCCCTGGGTCTGCGTGGGTTTCCTCCAGGAACTATGGTTTCCTCCCACATCCCAAAAACATACAGATACATGAATTGGCTTCCTCCTGAAAAAAATTGGCCTAGACTATGATACATACACTACACAATATAGACATGACTATAGTAGGGATTAGATGGTTAGCCCCTCTGAGGGACAATTAAGTGACAAGACAATATACACTGTGCATCGCTTCGAAGATGTCGGTGCTATATAAATGCTAAATAATAATAAAAATAATAATGATTTACCACGTTTTACAGGCCAGCCCGCTTCTTTAGGTTAAGAGCTTAATGCCATAGTGAAATGCGTATGAAGAAAATGAAGTTGACACCATCAATTGTAATATACCTACAGTGCTGCCCATAATTATTCATGCCCCTGACAAATTTTGACTTAAAGGAGTTATCAAGGCAAAAGTAACAAAATAAGCCCTACTTACCCGGGGCTTCCTCCAGCCCCAAGCTCCCAGCATGTCCCTCGCCGCAGATCTGCACGCAGCCGTTCGCCGCAGCTCCCTCCCGGTCCCCAGCGATGACGTCAGGCCGACCTCCAGGTCCCCAGCGATGACGTCAGGCTGACCTCAAGGTCGGCCTGTACTGCGCCTGCGCGAGCGGCGCTGTCAATCACCGCCACGTGGACCGGAGTGGACTGTGCAGGCGCAGTAGTTCTTTTCAATAATCAATAGAAATGCCTTAATTAGATATTACAGCAATGAATCAAATGCTTCCTATAATTGGCGACCAGCTTTTCGCATGTCTCCACAGGTATTTTTGCCCATTCATCTTTAGCAATGAGCTCCAAATCTTTCAGGTTGGAGGGTGTTCTTGCCATCACCCTGATCTTTAGCTCCCTCCACAGATTCTCAATAGGATCCATGTCAGGACTCTGGCTGGACCACTCAACCTTAATGTTGTTGTCTGCTAACCATTTCTTCACCACTTTTGCTGTGTGTTTTGGGTCATTGTCATGCTGAAATGTCCACTGGTGACCAAGGCCAAGTTTCTTTGCAGACTGTCTGATGTTGTCATTGAGAATCCTCATGTATTGCTCTTTTTTCATGGTGCCGTTTACGGTGATTAGTTCCCTTGTCCATTGGCTTAAAAACACCCTCAAAGCATTAGGTTCCCACCACAATGTTTTACAGTGGGGATGGTGTTCTTTAGGTTGAAGACTTCACCTTGTTTACGCTAAATGAAGGAAACATCAATTTTTGTCTCATCTGACCATAACACAGAAGACCAGAAGTCATCTTCTTTGTCCACATGAGCATTTGCAAAGGCCAAGTGAGTTTTTGTGTGCCTTATCTGGAGAAGTGGCGTCCTCCTTGGTCTGCTTCCGGGGAATCCAGCAGTGTGCAGTGTCCGTTGGATTGTCTGCCTTGAGACTTTGCCACCAGCAGAACCCAAATTCACCAGGATGGCCTTGGTGGTGATCCTTGGATTCTTTTTCACCTCTCTCACTATCCTCCTGGCCAGCACAGGTGTCACTTTTGGCTTCTGACCACATCCTCTGAAATTTTCCACAGTTCAGAACATCTTGTTTTTTTTCTAATAATACTTTGCACTGTACCCACTGGAACTTAAAACAATTCAAAAATGGCCTTGTGGCCCTTTCCTGATTAGTGAGCAGCCACAATGCACAGCCGCACATCCTCACTGAGCTCCTTTGTCTTAGCCATGACTGTCCACAAACCAACTGCAGAGAGCTGCTGTTTTCCACCTGTTGAGTTGATTAAAACAGCTGTTCCCAATTAATCAGGGTAATTAGGATGCTTTAGAACAGCTTGGACTATCTGGAATGCTATAGAGCTTTGGATTTTCCCACAGACTGTGACGGTTTGTGAAGGGTATGAATAATTTTGGACGGGGCACTTTTTGCACAAATGTAAATAAAAGCTGAGAAATGTTTTTTTCCACAATAATACCTCTTGTACATCGTGTTATTATTTTTTAGGAGACACCTATGTTATTTCCTGTCAAAAAATTACTTGCTGGTTGAATAAAAGTAGCTTTAAGTCAAAATTTGCCAGGGGTATGAATAATTATGGGCAGCACTGTAATATGCTCTTCTTTATTTGACATTTTGTAGTGTGTGTTGCTCCTTTCTCAAGCTGTATATGTTTGGTTATACGCAACATACATGTATGTCATACCAACTGTGCCAAATTGTGGCACATTTTTTAGACCATTGCAAATTACCATTCATCCTATTCTATATACAGTACTTTTAAGGCATTGCTGATTAATAGCGATGGGTGAACTTACCGCAGTGCAGTGAGCCAGGCAAACAGGAAACCCACATGGGAGCATTTGCGAATTGAGCAAACCTGAGCAAATCTCGAGTGCGTCGCAGGGAGCGAACTCCATCCCTATTTATAAATTCAGAATGGCAGTTGTTTATAAATGAGGAGGATTCCATCTTTCAGTATTGGAGTACAAAGAGGAGAAGCAATAATGTAGTAGGATGTGACTTCATGAATTGCATTTCACATTCCTGTATTTTGATGTTTGCCTTAACCACTTCAGGACCGCCCAAGAGGAACTTTAACGCAGCATTGAACTTCATCCCAGTCAGTAGCCAATACCTCCTTTCCAACAAGAAATCTTTACCTTTTCTCGATTGATCATCAGGGACATCTGCATGGCTGATATTGTGGTGAAACCCCTCCCACAGTGTGATGTCGGGGCCATGGTCTTGACAGTCCCCTTTTTGGGAAACTTGTTGCATTGTGGGAAATAACAGCGGTTTCCAACTGCCAAGCAAGCAGTATCTCCCTCTGTACATAGAACCCTCAGCAACCAACCGTCCGTACAGATCATCTGGCAGAACTAAAGATGTTGTCCTGTGATAAATTTCAGAAAGTTAATCAGGGAGAGGAAAGATTTTAAAAAGGGCAAACACTGTTAAAATCATTTATAAATGAATATTGTAAAATAAATAAATAAATAAATAAAGCAATTTTATTCAATATGTTATTTTTACTACTGTACCACTTTTATATATAACGTTTTGTTTATTCTCATTTCTCATAATAGAGCAGTTTTGGATTATGCAGTCTTATTTTCAAAGAATGATATATACTTTAAATATATTTCAGGACAGATTTCTTTCTAACCATCCAGGTCACCTTGATGGTGTCACTTGACTGTCCTGTGATGAATAATAACCTATAAAGATGATCATGCTGGGGCTACTACACTGCTGCCAGGCCTTACAGTAAGGGAGAATGAGTACAATGAAAACTAATTTCCTGTATAAGCTAAAAATACCCGCAGGCGGGAGATGACACAGGCGAGAGATCCCACCATTTCTGGCTGAATATGCTAATGATGTCATATTTATAGATTAATTCTGCATGACTACTCCTAGATGGAAGTTTAGTATTTTAGAAAGGTTAAAAGTCTGTCCTGATCACACTGGTAGTGCCTGCTGACGCCCCTCCCCTCTCCTCTCCATTCATATCTACACAGCCACTGGGATAAGCAGAGTTGTGTTTATTTCTTTTGTAGATATCAGCATGCCTAAGTGACCTTGAATGTAAATAGGTGCCTTAAAGAGACACTGAAGCGAAAAAAAATTATGATATTATGATTTGTATGTGTAGTACAGCTAAGAAATAAAACATTAAGATCAGATACATCAGTCTAATTGTTTCCAGTACAGGAAGAATTAAGAAACTCCAGTTGCTATCTCTATACAAAAAAGCCATTAAGCTCTACGACTTTCAAAGTAGTGGAGAGGGCTGTTTTCTGACTTTTATTATCTCAACTGTTAGTTAACTATTTACTTTTTCTCTGCCAGAGGAGAGGTCATTAGTTCACAGACTGCTCTGAAAGAATCATTTTGAATGCTGAGTGTTGTGTAATCTGCACATATTAGAGAATAATGCAATGTTATAAAAAACACTATATACCTGAAAATAAAAATATGAGAATATTTTCTTTGCTGCTAATCTTCTAGTAATTATTCATAGTACACAACCAATTCATTATATCATATATTTTTTTTTTCGCTTCAGTGTCTCTTTAAAGGATACCCGAGGTGACATGTGACATGATGAGATAGACATGGTGCTAAGCACACAAATAACTAGGCTGTGTTCCTTTTTTTCTGCTTGAAAGAGTTAAAAATCAGGTATGCAAGTGACAGTTCCTATCTGGGTTGATACCGGCTCGGACTGGGTCAGACTATAGCATAACCCTCACTGATAAGTAATTACAGCCATAAAATACTTTCCTGTCAGTAAATGGCTTCTGGGAGCAGGAAAGAGATATAAAGGGTCAATAATTCTTTATATTTGAGCTCTGACATTCTTCAATGAAGATGCCATTGAGCAGAGACAATGAAACAGTAAGAAAATAAAAACTAGATTTAAATATAACATAAAACTGCAAGATATCTAAAAAAAAAAAAAGTTATTTTTAGGAGGAGGAGGATAGATACATTTTTCTCATCAGTTTATTTTCACCTCGGATGTCCCTTAACACATGGAAGATCAATGTCGACAATCAAGGATCAGTACCGAAGCGCCATTGCAGGGCAGAGGCTGACAGACATGTCACTTGCCTGCAGGCTATTGGTGCATTCTAGTGTTATTTGGGAGGGGCAGAGGGATGACAGAGTGGCAGGACCACCTTTAGAAATTTCTAGTCCCCATACTGGGAAAACCTACTGGGCCCCCAACTGCCAAATCACAATCTTCAGAATATATATATACAAACACACACACCAGCCAGTTTTGGTGCACT
This sequence comes from Hyperolius riggenbachi, assembly GCF_040937935.1. NCBI lineage: Eukaryota > Metazoa > Chordata > Amphibia > Anura > Hyperoliidae > Hyperolius > Hyperolius riggenbachi. The sequence continues at coordinate 403,970,591 of NC_090649.1, forward strand.
TCCCATTCTCTGTGATGTGCATCCCCATAAGAAGCTTTCATATTTACATGCATTTCTATCCTCTGCAGGGTGCATTTTTACAGATGACATACTCATCTCTTGTGTTTCTGGGCTGTTTGCAACTGAGCTTTAGTTCATTTTCAAGGGCAAAGGGAGAGGGAGGGACAATGCATTTGCATGTGCATTATAAGTGTGCATAAGCCCTCAGATCCAAAAACAGCACAGCCATCTGTACATACTGTGTAGAGCACACAAAATGCAAACAAATGTACTCCATGCATACACCACACACAGTCAGTATCCCTCACTCACTGTTAGGTCTCCCTGTCCTGCCGAATTTCAGCTCTGAACTTGGCTCAGAGCTGTGAACAAGGCAGAGAGAAGCAGACCAGGCTATCTCTGCTCTCCTTTAGCCTGGACCTATCTACACACTAATGGAATCACATGTACAAATGCTAATTGGAGTTACAAGTGTAGAGTTTACATACTTAACACTGCTCGTGGGGAGGGGTGGTGACGTGAGTGTATTTTCTCATCATTATTCACTTCAAACATGGAGGAGGGAAGGGGAAGGAGGGTTAGGGGGTCTTTGAGAGAGACAACACAGCAGAAAAAGGTCTGTGTGCTTTATTATACCAGCAAGAATATTTTTCAGAATTTGCAGCTCAAGTGTCTGATAAGTGCTTTTATGTGCTTCACTTTGTTTCTTGGTAGTGCTACCCCCCCCCCCCCCCCATGTTCTATCTGCAGCTCTGCAGAGTGGTGGGGGAGTGATGTCACACAGGAGCCTGGGAAGAAGGAAGAACAATGCACTCGGTCGTAGCTCGGCCATAGCTATCCATCTGGCCGAGTGGTCGAAAGGAGTCGGAGGCAGCTGTACACACAATGGACTCTCGGCAGACGAAGTCGTTATTGACCACCTCGGACATATTTCATCCCCAATTCCTCCAACCTATAGTTAAAGGATAACCGAGGGGACATGTCACATGATGAGATAGACATGTGTATGTACAGTGTCTAGCACACAAATTACTAGGTTGTGTTCATTTCTTTCTTTCTCTGCCTGAAACAGTTAAACATCAGATATGTAAGTGGCAGTTCCTGTCTAAGTCAGGACTGGGTCAGACTACAGTGTGACCCTCACTGATAAGAAGTTACAACTATAAAACACTTTCCTAGTAGAAAATGGCTTCTGAGAGCAGGAAAGAGATAATAAGGATCAATAGGCCATAGATTTGTAGCTCCGGCATACTTCAATGAATGTGTCATTGAGCAAAAACAATAAAACAGTAAAAACTTAAAAAGTAGATTTAAATATAAAACAAAACTCTGGAATATCTTAAAAAGTCATTTTTAGGAGAAGGAGGATAGATACAATTGTTTATTTCATTAGTTTATTTTCACCTCGAGTGTCCTTTAAGGTGTGTGAGGCTATTACAACAAAGGGATTGAAAACCTTGTAAAAAGATATGATAAATTCTTAAATGACTGAGGTGATTATGTGGAGAAATAATCAGAAGACACAATTTGTCTAAAATAAGATGTTTCCTTTATTGTATTGTATTGTACAGATGTGAATTGTTTGACGTGGGCTGCAATGGCCCAGAACCAAACTTCCATGAACAGCAAAGCTTTGTACACACATTAGACAGACCTGGCTTGTCATTCAGGTCCATCTTGTGTCCAAGAATCTATCCTTTTAGTAAGTTTATCACTTTCCTAAAATACTTCATCTTTAGCTCTAGGAGTGTTCATTTCCCTTCCTGGGCACTGACATCAGCAGAACGCTCATTCATTTTTAATGAAGGCTGTGCTGACGTTAGTGTGCCAACGCCAACAGAGCAATGTGGGCCAAGGGAGGAAATGGAGCGACGCTGTGGCCAAACAATAAATCTGTGAGGTAATTCAAAGTAGTTTTAAATATTGAAAAGCATCCTGGTCCAACATCCTTCCGTGAGCAACTGAAAGCAGGCCTAAAACAAAGAGTTTAGATTAGAGTCAGAACTTTAGAATGTAATGCGTATCACCGATCACAGGGATAGGACAGTACTGAACAACAGAGTATGGGGAGCTCAGAGCTGGTATAAACGTATACATTTATTGGCAAAATTACACCCTAACACATAGACTGACAGTGACAGACATACATTTACCCTCCCATAAAAACGCTGCAGAGCCAGCTGGCACCTGGGATGAAAAACGTCCTGACTGGAGTGTACTCCTTTTTAAAACAAAATGTATGCATACATTATCTTTGGACCCAGAAACAATAGCTGTATCCAGTGAAACCAAAAGTGGTCGCATTAGTTGTGTAACCATCAACTCAGTGTGTATATAAAGCCCATCAACCCAGTGTGTATATAAAACATCAACAACATATATATTTTTTTTAATATTTGGTGTGCGTTGGAAGAGGGGTAGTCTTATATGGCGAGTATATCCCAAACTCTATATTTTAACGGGAAAAGTTGGGGGGTCATCTTATACCCCGGAATATACAGTATATATATATATAAAGCATACACACGTACAACAATGTGTTTACGTCCTCTTTACAGACACAATCTAGTGTCAAACCTCAACCCCTGCATAGCTGTCCCATTCGTATAGGCACTCACGTGTCCCAAGCGAAGAGTTGGCATGCCGGGTATTGCAGATTTCAGAGCGCCGTTGCTGACCAGAGTGTCCAGTCTGCTGGCGTCTCTCATGCTGGTCCTGGCTGTTGCTTATAAGAGGTAGGTAGCGTGCTATACAGCTGTGGGAGGAATAGTGTGCGAACCCCACTTCTGGGCACCTCACGTGACACGTTTCGTCACACCCACGTGACTTCTTCAGATGTGACGTCAATGTAGCAGTTCTCTTTTGTGCTTATAGCCACGCCCACATCTGGGGCTGGATCTATGCAGATTTTGAAAGAAAAGAGACATAATTAAAAAAGTTCAGTCTTGCTGCCATCTATTGATCGGTTATGAGGACTAGTATATGACAATACTGTTTTCCATTAGACCAGGCCAAAATCCAAAAGCTTGTAATAATTAGAAATTGTGATCCTTTATTAGCTGTTTGAGTGCCCTCTCACCTTCTTCGTGACACACATTTCTACATTTGCACATTGTGAGATGCAGTGGCTCTCTACTGTAGTGTTGAGCTTGAATTTTGCATAATGCAATTTACCATCAAAATTCGCAATTACGATGGGACATCAAAATGTAAATTTTCTGTCAATCATTGCCCAATCAATGCAGTGAGTGAAGAATTGGTGTAATGTGATGGGCCAGGCTGTTTTTTTTTTTTGCAATCAGGCATCAGCATTCTGTACTAGTTGCAAACAGTACAGGTCCTTGTTTGGGAGGCCTGCATAGAGGACATTGCAGTTGCCCTGCCGTGATGTGATGAAGGCATGAAAAAGGATTGGAAGATCCTCTGGGTGAATGAGATGTTTAATTTTCCCAATGTTCCTCAGATGAAAGTTAGAAGATATTACTATAGATTTGGTTTCTGAAGCTCAATTCCCCATCTATTAGGTCACCAAGGCTGAGTACAAGGTCGGAGCTATTTATGTCTGAAATCCCAATCCTGATTGGTGTTGATTTAGAATACAGCTGTTTCAAAGCGCTTGGACAACAAGGACCTTAGCTTGTGCAGATAAACCATCATACTGCAAGGTTGTGGTAAAATCAATCAGTGATTGGCCAATCAAAAGTCAAGGTGTGTACCAGCCTGGAACACACTTTCAATTAAGTTGGTGGAATATGTTGGCACTTTATAAAGTAATAATAATAATAATGACTGGTCAATAACTGACCAATATTACACCCTACATGTAGTATGAGGGTTTACCTACATAATCTGCTCATAGTATTCGGGGGCGTAGCAATAGCCATAGCAACCATACCAGCTGCTATGGGGCCTGGGAGCAGAGAGGGCCCAGGTGGTACTTAATGTATTCACCATTAACTTTTTCATGTTCCTCTACCCTAAAACTTTGTCTCAGTGCCCATGAACTACAGTATGTGTTGATTGCATGGAAATGTAGCATATATCCATAGGGTAGGGGCAGGTGGCATTGCTTAACCTCTTGCCGCCCGCATCATGCCGATGGGCGTGGCCGCGGCGGCAGCCCCAGGACCGCCTAACGTCAATTGGCGTAAAGTCCTGGGGCTCTGTTTTGCAGGAGATAGCGCGCACGGTGCGCGCGCATCTCCTGCTCGATGGGCGGAGCTCCGCCCCGCCTTCAGTCTCCGAGCGGCTATTGCTGCTCGGGAGACTGTTAGATGGCGTGATCACTGTCTATTTCTGTGTACAGCGCTGCGATGGGCAGCAGAGCTGTACTGGGGACAGGAGAGTGATCGGCTCTCATAGGCAGAAGCCTATGACAGCCGATCACCGTAATTGGCTGGCCATAGGGAGGGAAGAAATTTAAAGAAACGGGTTTTTATTCAAAAAACACTGACATAAATATTTATATAAAAAAAAATAAACATGGGGGGAGCGATCAGACCCCACCAACAGAGAGCTCTGTTGGTGTGGAGAAAAGTGTGTGTGTGGGGGGGGAATCACTTGTGTGCTGTATTGTGCGGCCCTGCAGCTTAGCCTTAAAGCTGCAGTGGCCAATTTGACTAAAAATGGACTGGTCACTAGGGGTGTTTAGCCCTGCAGTCCTCAAGAGGTTAAGAGTGCCTAAATCTGAGGGCCCCATGAAAGTTTTGCTATGGGGCCCAATAATCTCTAGCTACACCACTGCCAGTATTTCATATCTGTTGACCAACATACTAAATAGAGGTGGTAAAATTGGTCAGCGATTGGCCCATCATTGAAAGTGTGTAACAGGCTAAGTCTACATTTAATGACAAGATAGCCTATGATATGAATAAGAATATACGATGTACGCCTTTGAAGAAATGGATAGGAAAAGCACATTGGGAAAATTACTGACAACTCTTTATATCTCCTTTATTGCACTGTACCCTTCTGAACCTTACATTTGTATTCTAGTGGTATACAAGTACTCTTCATAGAAGTTGGCGTGAAGGACGCAGGGTGCTGCACAGTGGAGACAGCCAGGAGAAATGAAGTGCAGGGAGCCCATTAATTAGAGAAGATGGTGCTGTGCTGTCACCACGCTGCGTTGCACGGTTCGAGTTTATATAAGGAAAGAAGGTGTATCTCTGCTATTATGGAGAGAGAGGAGCCGCAATCAGGGATGCAGCATAATAAAAAAGAGGAGAGAAAGAGAAATATTAATGAAGGTTGCTTCGTGATGGGATAAAGAACATGCTGTTCTATGTGCTGCCGGTGATGTACCTTCCAATAAAGTATGATGGAAAGCTAAAATACAGGAGACTAGCGAAACAATGGATGCCACACTCTCATAGCCAAAATATGTTGGCCTTAGAGTTGGAGGCCTTTTGTTTAATGCTGGAAATAGGACTGCGTGCGCGGCGTATGAAAGCCGGCGGCCGCCGCCATACATAATAGAACTCCGGGATGTCTCAGCCTTTATATAATGCTTTCACAGAGCAACAATCACAGTCACCGTTCAGATCACTGAAGTGGAATCAAATAAGTACAGTTACAAAAAAACGACAGTGAATGTGAAATATGAGTTGCTCTGGGTCTGGAATATATAGATTTTCTTTAATAAAGAAAGTGATGTTTCAGTCAATAGAAAAGAACAGTGTTGCCAAAGAGCCGTCACATCTCGAGGTGAGAAAACGATGAGGATTTGATCTGGTCATCACAATTGCAGTGCTTGGGAAGCGGGAGAGAAAAAATGTGCTTATCGGTAATAGCATCCAAACAGCAATTATCTTTCATCACTCTGACTCTCCACGGAGATGAGAGGTGAAATCCATACAGCAGCTAGGAGTTAGAGTCCACGGCTCTGTATGTTTTCTTATATATTAATCCTTAAAGGGTTGGGGAGGGCATTCATTTTTCTCTTAAAATAGTAATTTTCCCTGCGTACAGAAGGAAAATAACATCCTCAGAGTGTTATGCTATAAAAAATATCCTGCTAAAGGTTTATGGCCATTTTGATGTCAGAGGTGAGATGCACACTATCACTTAAAGGATTCCCAGGGTGACATGTGACATGATGAGATAGACATGTGTATGTACAGTGCCTAGCACACAAATAACTGTGCTGTGTTCCTTTTTTTCCTTTCTCTGCCTGAAAGAGTTAAACATCAAGTATGTATGTGGCAGTCAGGACTGGGTCAGACTACAGTGTGATTCTCACTGATAAGAAATTACAACTATAAACACTTTCCTAGCAGAAAATGAATTCTTAGAGCAGGAAAGAGATAAAAATGGTCAATAGTTCATAGATTTTAGCTCTGGCATACTTCAATGAATGTGTCATTGGGCAAAAACAATAAAACAGTAAAAACTTAAAAAGTAGATTTAAATAAAAAATGGTGGATCTTAAATGTGATATCTTAAAAAGTAATTTTTTAGGAGATAGAGAATAGATACAACTGTTTATTTAATTAGGTTATTTTCAAGTCGGGTGTCCTTTAAAGGACAACTGAAGTGAGAAGAATATGGAAGCTGCCATATTTTTTTTTTTTAAACAAAACCAGTTAGCTGGCTGTCCTGCTGGTCTATTTGGCTGCAGTAGTGTCTGAATCACACCAGAAACAAACATGCAGCTAATCTTGTCAGATCTGACAATAATGTCAGAAACACCTGATCTGCTGCATGCTTGTTCAGGGTCCATGGCTAAAAGTGTTAGAGGCTAACACTGTGTTAGAGGAACAGCAGGACAGCCAGGCCACTGATATTTCTTAAAAGGAAATAAATATGGCAGCCTCTATATTACTTTCACTTCATTTATCCTTTAAAGTAACACTGAAGCAAAAAAAAAAAAAAATACTGTATAATGAATTGTATTTGTAGTACGAATAGTTAATAGAATATTAGTAGCAAAGAAAATATTTTTATTTTCAGATATATACAGTAGCTTTTTTTATAACATTGCATAATTCTGTCATATTTGCAGTTTACAAACCCCACTTGGGGTTGATTCACTATAACAACAATAACATTGGCCCAATAGGCTGCCTGTCAAGTTTCCTGTCAAGTGACAGGCAGCCTATTGGGCCAATAACAGTGTGGGGATAATGTCCTTTAAAGTGATTGGACCCGCAGGGGCTCAGGGCAGGAGCTCTCGTCATTGCCAATTAGCAGGCATAAGTTTGTAGCGCTCGCTATGCTACTCTGATAAGGCACGTTAACCCTGACAAGGCATGTTCACTCTGACAAGGCATGTTAACTCTGATAAGGCACACTATTTGTTATAGTGAATCAACCCCTTTGTATTTTAAGCTATAAAATAAGCAGAGCTAATGGGCCTTTGAACTTCCCTACAGTGAAATATTATGTAAATCTGTCTTTGACTTTCTTTTTCTTTGATGTATAAGTGCTCCAGAAAGCACCACTGAAGCTGAATCATGGGTCAGAGAGCTCAGAGAAGCTCTTTTACAACTGAAGTTTCTTAACGCTTTCTGTACTGGAAACAATCTGTGCTACTAAACGTTTTAGCTGCACTACACACACAATTCATAATATCATACGTTTATCTTCGCTTCAAGTTTGCTTTAAAGGAATCTGAAGTGAAAATAAACTTATGATATAATGATTTGTATGTTTAGTACAGCTAAGAAATAAAACATTAGGAGCAGAGACCTGAGTCTAATATTGTTTCCTTTACAGGAAGAGTTAAGAAACTCCAGTTGTTATCTATGCAAAAGAGCCACTGATCGCTATGACTTTCAAAGTCGCAGAGAGCTCTGTCCTCTGAAGCTTGTTATCTCAACTGTCAGTCATTGTATTTTATTTTTCTCTGCAGAGGACAGTTCAAAAGTTCACTAGCCTGCTCCGTAAAATCACTTTAGAATGCTGAGTAGTGTGTAAACTGCAAATATTAGAGGATTACTAGTATGCAATGTTATAAGAAAAAACACTATATAACTGAAAATAAAAATAGGAGAATATTTTCTTTGCTACTAATGTTCTAGTAATTATCCGTACTACACAACCCATTCATAATATCATACATTTTTTTTCAGTGTCTCTTTAAATCCCCCTTTTATGTGTATGGCAGATACATTTTTAGGCATAGACAAACCAGGCAGATGCCTTGCATGACACCTGCATGTGAGAGCAATACAAAGCTATTACTTACTTATACAGTGTATATACTTATACAGTGAGTTTCTGTGCCGTTCATTATAACTCGTTGGGAGTGATTACAACTCATAGAAATGCATAGCAATACATGCTATGTGAGTTTCAGCACATGGAGTATGCAAATACACCCAGTCACAGTGGTTTGACAATGCAGTAAAACTCATAGAAACTCAGAGGAATGCGTGGAAATGCACAAAAACTCACAGACAAATTCATGAGTTTTTATTCATGCCGTTTAATGCATTTCAAAGCACTTACTAGTGTGAATGAGCCCTTGGTGTTAGGTGAAGCAGTAGTAGGAGGCTTAGTGTTAGGTGAAGTGGTAGTAGGAGGGATAGTGTTAGGTGCAGCAGTAGTAGGAGGGTTGGTGTAGCAGTAGTAGGAGGCTTAGGGCCATATCCTATTCAAGGTGATAAGTAGCTTGCAGATGCGAGCTACTTATCACCTTGCCATCGCGCGAGGATTACCGGCAAATCCTATTGCCCATATCCTTCGCGCGATGGCCGATCGTTAGGGAGCATTACTCAGGCGAAAGCCTGAGCGATGCTCCCTTTTACCGAGCGATGGGGAGTGAGGTTTACGCTGTGGTGCTGTCCATCAGCACCACGGCCTCACTCCCCACACATGCGCACTGGCCCGCCGCCATCTTCCGCCGCTGCATCTGGGGGTCTCCTTTAATAAGGAGACCCCCAGAGCTCCCCGTCGGGTCGCCGCACAGTTTAGAATCCCCCGCGCAGCTCTGCACCGGCACCCCTGCATACATACCGCCGCAGATCACCCGCCGCCTCTCGCCGCAAAATCCGTCGCGTAATTGCAGTGTATCTAACGCTGTAATTACTGTCGGCATAGAAGGAGCCCGGGCAAAGCATCTTTGAATCTGCAGCCGGGGCTCCCCATTGGTCCGCTGTCTGAGCCATTTTATTGGTTTAGACAGCGGACCAATGGGGAGCCCAGGCTGCAGATTCAAAGATGCTTTGCCCGGGCTCCTTCTATGCCGACAGTAATTACAGTGTTAGATACACTGTAATTACGCGACGGATTTTGCGGCGAGAGGCGGCGGGTGATCTGCGGCGGTATGTATGCAGGGGTGCCGGTGCAGAGCTGCGCGGGGGATTCTAAACTGTGCGGCGACCCGACGGGGAGCTCTGGGGGTCTCCTTATTAAAGGAGACCCCCAGATGCAGCGGCGACGACGTGCGTTAGCTAGTTTAGACCTGCTTTTTGCAGGTCTAAGCTAACGCTCATGTCTGCCGGGAAGCATCGCTTCCCGGAGACATGATAAGGGTAATTGGATTCGGTGTTAAGAACTCGCTGGGCGATTATATCGCCCAAGCGAGTTCTTTTCCGCCTGGGGGGGTCTAAAGTTTTATTAGATTAGGCGATGCCCCCATCGCCTAAGTTAAGAACTCGCCAGTGCTTAGCGCTGGCGAGTTCAGCAATAGAATATGGCCCTTAGTGTTAGGTGAAGTGGTAGTAGGAGGGATAGTGTTAGGTGCAGCAATAGTAGGAGGGTTGGTGTAGCAGTAGTAGGAGGGTTAGTGTTAGGTGCAGTAATAGTAGGAGGGTTGGTGTAGCAGTAGTAGGAGGGTTAGTGTTAGGTGTAGTGGTAGTAGGAGGGATAGTGTTAGGTGCAGCAGTAGTAGGAGGGTTGGTGAAGCAGTAGTAGGAGGCTTAGTGTTAGGTGTAGTGGTAGTAGGAGGGATAGTGTTAGGTGCAGCAATAGTAGGAGGGTTGGTGTAGCAGTAGTAGGAGGGTTAGTGTTAGGTGCAGTAATAGTAGGAGGGTTGGTGAAGCAGTAGTAGGAGGGTTAGTGTTAGGTGTAGTGGTAGTAGGAGGGAAAGTGTTAGGTGCAGCAGTAGTAGGAGGGTTGGTGTAGCAGTAGTAGGAGGGTTAGTGTTAGGTGTAGTGGTAGTAGGAGGGATAGCAGGGGCGTAACAATCGGGGCTGCAAGGAATGCTGCCGCTGGGGTTCCGGAGCCCCACTGGGGCCTGCCCAGGGCCGTTTTGGGGGTCAGGAGGGGGTGCAGCGCATCAGGGGAAACAATGGCCACACACAGGGGAGTCCACTCTCCCATCCCTCACCTCAGGTTCCCCCGTCAGTACTTCCCCCTCCAGCATTGACTACAGCAGCAAGCGGCATGGACCATGGACATACTTCCCGCATTCTACTCTGTAAGCGCCTGCTGCTACTTCCTGTTTATCAGGAATGGCCATTGTTCCCCCCTCACGTTCAGCGCTCCTGGGACACCTAACTGGTTATGTATACTAGTGTCACCTATACCAAGCTATACTGAGGGCACCTATATCTGGCTATACTGGGGGCACATATTCCTGTCTATACTGGGAGCACCTATACCTGTCTACTGTATACTGGGAGCACCTATACCTGTCTATACTTGGAGAACCTATACCTGTCTATACTGGGAGCACCTATGCCTGGCTATACTGGGAGCACCAATATCTGTCTATACGGGAAGAACCCATGCCTGTCTATACCGGGAGCACCTATACCTGTCTATACTGGGGGCACCTATGCCTGGCTATACTGGGAGCACCTATACCTGTCTATACTGGGAGCACCTTTACCTGTTTATACTGGGAGCACCTATACCTGTCTATACTGGGAGCACCTATGCCTGGCTATACTGGGAGCACCTATACCTGGCTATACTGGGAGAACCTATGCCTGGCTATACTGGGGGCACCTCTACCTGGTTATACTGAGGGCACCTATATCTGGTAATACTGGGGGCACCTATACATGTCTATACTGGGGGCACCTATAACTGTCTATACTGGGGGCATCTATGTCTGGCTATACTAGGGGCACCTCTATCTGGCTATACTGGGGGCACCTATACCTGGCTATACTGGAAGCACCTATACCTGGCTATACTGGGGGCATGTAGACCTTGGTATATTGGGGGCACCCCTACCTGGCTATACATGGGTCACCTGTGCCTAACTATACTGGGGCACCTATCCCTAGCTATACTGCGGGCACCTATACCTTGCTATACTGGGAGCACCTATGCCTGGCTATACTGGGAGCACCTATGCCTGGCTATACTGGGAGCACCTATACCTGGCTATACTAGGAGCACATATACATGGCTATACTAGAAGCACCTAAACTTTGGGTGGGGGGTTAGTGGAGCCCCATCTAAAGTTTTGCAGGGATGGGGCAGAGGTAGTTCTAGTTACGCCCCTGATGGTTATTGTTAGGTTTAGCGGTAGTTGGAGAGCTACTGTTAGGTACAATAATAGTAGGTGACCTAGTAGGAGGAAATTTGGGCACCTGGGGCTAATTAGGCATGCTTCCGTCGCATGCCTAATCCCTCTTCCGCAGTGTGTATGCGGAGGGACCTGGCGATGAGCTGTCGCCGAACTGTTGCTAGCCACCAGCTACATTTGTAGCTGGTGTGTATGGGCCATAAGGGTTAGGCACCACCAGCAGGGATCTTAGGGTTAGGCACCACCAGGGGGGTCTAAGGGTTAGGCACCACCAGGGAGGTCTTAGGGTTAAGCAACACCAATGGGGGTCTTAGGGTTAGGCAACACCGGGAGGGGGGGTCTAAGGGTTCGGTGTGAGGGTGGGGTTAGGTGTAGTTGTAGTAAAATATTGGTGATATTTAGCAATGTTTTACTATGCTTATTAAGACTACAACTATATTTTTGTTTTCATTGTTTTAGCCGATATTTCGAGATTTTATTACCGTTATTTTAATATATTTATTATTCTGTGTTAGATAAAGATGAAGAAATGATTAAAATATTGTTATAGGTAATATCTTAAAATTTTGGCTATACCCCTTGCCCTTTTTTCAATGATGCCATTATTCAATGTATGCATAGTTGGAGGGTTACTGTTAGGTGCAGCATTAGTAGGAGGGTTAATATTAGGTGTTGCGGTAGTAGAAGGGTCAGTGTTACATGTAGTGGTAGTAGGTAGTGTTAGGTGGACAGTGAGAAGAAGGGTTAAGTCAAGGCAGGATTATCCACTAGGCAACCTTGGTAGGTAATTGGGGCCCCCCGCCACCTTCTTTGACCTCTCTCCTCTTCAGCTTACCAAAATCAGAATAAGAATTTTTTTTGCCAAGTACAGGTAGTACATGGAATAATTTCTGGAACAGACAGCCATTGATCCTCTCTGCAGCGTTAATGATTCTCGGTAGCTTGTATCTGTCACTCGCAGATACCCTTGCATCCCAAACAATGATGGAGGAACAAAGTATCAACTCGATGGTTGCAGGATAAATGCAGGTCATCAGATCTTGCGACATTATGAATTTTTTAGCTGCTGCAGGAAGAACAGCCGTACTTTCTTCTGGTTTTTGGTGGGGTTTTCCTCCCTTAGGTCCTTAGAGATGGTGGTGCCCAGGAAGTGGGCATGTGGGATTCTGGTGACATCAGTGCCTTCGAAAAAGACTGGGTGAAGTTAAAGAGGGGTTAAGCCTGAAGTTGCTGATCAGTTCCGTGGTTTTCGCCGTGTTTAGGCCAAGGTTATTGGTCTTGCACTAGTTGCAGATGTTCTCAATATCTTGATGATAGGCCTGTTCGTCATTCTTGTCTATAAGTAGTGTCTTCTGCAAACTTGATGAATTTGACCATACTTATTTGCTGAGGTGCAGTAGCTTTAGCTGCAGTACACACCCTTGAGGAACACCAGTGTTGGTGACTTGCGCCTGTGAGGAGAGGTTGCCGAACTTGACGACTTGAGTCCTGTTTGTTAGAAAGTCCATTAGCCAGTCACAGAGGCTGGGGGGTACATTGAGGTGACCTTGCTTGTCGCAGACTATGCCAGGGCTAATGGTGTTGAATGCCGAGCTGAAATCTAGAAGGAGAATTCTGGCGCAGGTGTTTGGCTTGTCTAGGTGGCGCAGAATATGCTCTAGATCGATATTGATGGTATCCTCTACAGACCTGCTTGCTCTGTAGCCAAACTGGTATGGGTCGATCAGGTCTCTGGTGGTGTGCTTTAGGTGAGACAGGACTAGCTAGAGTTGAGCTGAAATTTTCGTAATTTCGCATTACTATAATTACGCATGCGAAATTTGCGATTACGATGCGAAATTAGCGTAGCGAAATTGCCATTAAAATCGTAATTGAAAATACCGTAAGCGTAATTTTCAACGCGAAATTTCGCGTTTCGTTCATGCCGTAATTTCGCATTAAACGCTACCGTAATTTCGCGTTAAACCGTAACGCTCCGTATAATATAAAAAAGCCGCCGACTTTAAGGGTTAATAGCAAAGCCCCCTTAAATGCTAAGAGCCTCAAATTTGGAGAATATATTAAGGAGATCAGGAGGAATAAGAGGAAAATTTTTTTTTTCAAAAACACCTTATAGTTTTTGAGAAAATCGATGTTAAAGTTTCAAAGTAAAAATGTATACATTTAAAAACCCGCCGATTTTAACGGTTAATAGCAAAGCCTGCTTAAAGTTTAGGAACACCAAATTCCCAGGGTATATTAAGGGGATCAGTGGGAATAAGAGGAAAAATTTTTTTTTCAAAAACACCTTATAGTTTTTGAGAAAATCGATTTTTAAGTTTCAAGGGCAAAAATGTCTTTTAAATGCGGAAAATGTCAGTTTTTTTTGCACAGGTAACAATAGTGTATTATTTTCATAGATTCCCCCAAGTGGGAAGAGTTTTACTTACTTCGTTCTGAGTGTGGGAAATATAAAAAAAAAACGACGTGGGGTCCCCCCTCCCAGACCTCTTTAACCCCTTGTCCCCCATGCAGGCTGGGATAGCCAGAATGCGGAGCACCGGCCGCGTGGGGCTCCGCACCCTGACTATACCAGCCCGCATGGTCCATGGATTGGGGGGTCTCGGAAGGGGAGGGGCAGCCAAGCTTTCCCCTCCCCCTCCGAGCCCTTGTCCAATCCAAGGACAAGGGGCTCTTCTCCACCTCCGATGGGCGGTGGAGGTGGAGGCCGCGATTTCCTGGGTGGGGGGTTCATGGTGGAATCTGGGAGTCCCCTTTAAAAAGGGGTCCCCCAGATGCCCACCCCCCTCCCAGGAGAAATGAGTATAGAGGTACTTGTAGTACCCCTTACCCATTTCCTTTAAGAGTTAAAAGTAAATAAACACACAAACACATAGAAAAAGTATTTTAATTGAACAAAAAACATAACCACGAAAAAAGTCCTTTAATATTCTTAATTAACCATTAATACTTACCTGTCCCTTTAAATAAATGATCCCACGCAATATCCTCGGAAATGTTCTATCAGTTACAATGTAACAAAGTTATTACAATATAACAACTTTGTTACATTGTAACTACGCCGCACCCGACGTCACTCACCGCCGCCGCCGCCACCGCGTCTGCGCTGCAGGACCCGACAGAGCTCTGAGCTATATAGCTCAGAGCTCTCAAAAGCATCTTTGTATTTGGGCTCCAAGGAGCCCCATTGGTCCTTAGCAGACCAATGGGGTTCCTTCTGATTTGAAGGAACCCCATTGGTCTGCTAAGGACCAATGGGGCTCCTTGGAGCCCAAATACAAAGATGCTTCTCAGAGCTCTGAGCTATATAGCTCAGAGCTCTGTCGGGTCCGTGCAGGACGCTAAGTCCCCGCCGGCTCCGCTGCCCTCCCCGCCTCTCCCACATGTCACCCACATGTCACCCACATGTGGGTGACATGTGGGTGACAGATGTGGGCGGGGTGGACAGCGGGAGCTGCGGGGACTTAGCGTCCTGCACGGACGCGTATGCGGCGGCTGAGCGGCGAGTGGCGTCGGGTGCGGCGTAGTTACAATGTAACAAAGTTGTTACATAATAACTTTGTTACATTGTAACTGATAGAACATTTCCGAGGATATTGCGTGGGATCATTTATTTAAAGGGACAGGTAAGTATTAATGGTTAATTAAGAATATTAAAGGACTTTTTTCGTGGTTATGTTTTTTGTTCAATTAAAATACTTTTTCTATGTGTTTGTGTGTTTATTTACTTTTAACTCTTAAAGGAAATGGGTAAGGGGTACTACAAGTACCTCTATACTCATTTCTCCTGGGAGGGGGGTGGGCATCTGGGGGACCCCTTTTTAAAGGGGACTCCCAGATTCCACCATGAACCCCCCACCCAGGAAATCGCGGCCTCCACCTCCACCGCCCATCGGAGGTGGAGAAGAGCCCCTTGTCCTTGGATTGGACAAGGGCTCGGAGGGGGAGGGGAAAGCTTGGCTGCCCCTCCCCTTCCGAGACCCCCCAATCCATGGACCATGCGGGCTGGTATAGTCAGGGTGCGGAGCCCCACGCGGCCGGTGCTCCGCATTCTGGCTATCCCAGCCTGCATGGGGGACAAGGGGTTAAAGAGGTCTGGGAGGGGGGACCCCACGTCGTTTTTTTTTATATTTCCCACACTCAGAACGAAGTAAGTAAAACTCTTCCCACTTGGGGGAATCTATGAAAATAATACACTATTGTTACCTGTGCAAAAAAAACTGACATTTTCCGCATTTAAAAGACATTTTCGCCCTTGAAACTTAAAAATCGATTTTCTCAAAAACTATAAGGTCTTTTAGAAAAAATTTTTTTTCCTCTTATTCCCACTGATCCCCTTAATATACCCTGGGAATTTGGTGTTCCTAAACTTTAAGCAGGCTTTGCTATTAACCGTTAAAGTCGGCGGGTTTTTAAATGTTTACATTTTTCCTTTGAAACTTTAACATCGATTTTCTCAAAAACTATAAGGTCTTTTTGAAAAAAAAATTTTTCCTCTTATTCCTCCTGATCTCCTTAATATATTCTCCAAATTTGAGGCTCTTAGCATTTAAGGGGGCTTTGCTATTAACCCTTAAAGTCGGCGGCTTTTTTATATTATACGGAGCGTTACGGTTTAACACGAAATTACGGTAGCGTTTAATGCGAAATTACGGCATGATACGACTGCAATGCGAAAATTACGCGAAAATTACGCTTACGCGAAATTTCGCGAAATCCTTCTTCATTACGATTATGTACTTACGGCCATAATCGTAATTACACTAATTACGCGAAATTTCGCAAAATCGTAATTAGGTCATTACGCTCATCTCTAGGACTAGCCTCTCGAAAACTTTCATGACATTCGATGACATTCGACTGATCTATAGTCGTTAAGATCGATGGCTCCAAGAGGACCACAAGGGGACCCCAAATCTACTACCTTATCTAGGGTCCCATTACATCTTAATCCATATCTGGGTTAAGTGTGAAAGAAGGTAATATAAAATGACTGATAACACTATCGGCCGGTTCTGGATCTAAGCCAAGGCCAACCTAGACCATGGCCTAAGGCACCACAGGATCAAGGGCGGCTGGGCAGCAGTCTATACTAGGGTGGCAGGGAGGGTGACCTGGCTGCCTATAATGGGGGGGGGGGGGGTCATCAGTCTATCTAAAGTGGAGGAGCAGTGGACATCTGGCTACCTATACTGGAGGGAAAGGTCAACAGGCTACCTATTCTGGAGGGAGGAGGAAGTGTCATCTGGCTACCTATACTGAAGGGGTGCAGCTGCTGATAGTGGCCTTGGCCTTGGGCGATAAATACTACAAATATGGCCATGCTATTGGCTACTTGTGCCAAACTCACAAGTGTCTATACCAAATGTACATGTCAAGTAGAGCAGTAATAATTGGAAGTAACAGTGTTTAGAAATAAAGAAATGCTTTTGTTCCTGAGTTTTTCACAGAAAGCATAACTGAAAGCTTGTGGGGGTGCACTGAAGATGCTCCTCATTAATAGAAAGCTGGAGTGCATGCAGTGCAGTAACTTCCTATAGAAAACAGAATGCTCTCAGCACTCCCTCTCCACCTCTTCCATAGCAATGACAGTACAGACTTGCATATTTATTTTAAGATCATTCAAGGAAAAATCCTTCAGCAGTTGTATTCTGCCTGCCTACACAACTAACGTCTAAAGTCTGTAACAACAACAACAAGGAATGGAGGACTTAAAAGAAATATCAGGCTGCTGACAAGCAGACAATTGCCCAAGGTTATCAGCGGCAGCGGTTGCTATCTCGTACACTGCCTGATTTAAAGCCTAGCCTGTTGAAATTCCTGATATCAGATGACAGTATGAAGAGGCATAAATACAAATCTCAGAATCCCATTACAAACAGGGCGACTTGGAGGGTATATAATGGAAAAACCACCTTAAAGCGGACCTTGACTCTGAACTTCCTCTCTGCTCTAAAAGATAAGTGACAGCATAATAACCTTTACAGAAAAACATTTCTTTGTTACAGCTGATACAAGTTTGGCACTAAATCTGCAGTGTGTCTACTTCCTGTTTTCATGGAAGCAGACATAGGGTTAACATCCTGTGTTTTCAAATTAGCTGCTCTGTGGACACAGCCAGTTGACACATCTGAGAGATCAAATTACAACCAGTGATTAGTCACGGATGAGGAGGAATTAGACAGGCTAAACGCTCTAAATAGATCAGACAAATAACATTTATATTATGCTTTCCTCCTGGTGAACTCAAAACACCAGAGCTGAAGCCACTAGCAGTGTTAGGGAGTCTTGCCCAAGGTCTCCTACTGAATAGGTGCTGGCTTACAGTACAGGAAGAGCCAAGATTCAAACCCAGGTCTCTTGTGTCAGAGGCAGAACCCTTAACCTTCTTGCTGGTTATCCCGAGCTCAGCTCGGGATAACCTGCGCAGAAGGATTTCTCCGGCCCCGCTGGGCCAATTTTCAAAAATGTTTTTTACTGCATGCAGCTAGCACTTTGCTAGCTACGTGCATATTCCGATTGCTGCCGCTCGCCACCGATTCGCCGCTACCCGCCGCGCCGCGCACCCCTTGCAGACCCCTTGCGCAGCCTGGCCAATCAGTGCCAGGCAGCGCTGAGGGGTGAATCGGGATTCCCTCTGACGGGTGACGTCATCCCGCCCGGGTCGCCATGGAGTGGGTAGGGGGATGCCTTTTGTCAGCGGCTATCATGTAGCGAGCCCTGGGCTCGCTACATGATTTAAAAAAAAAATTAAAAAAAGTGCTGCGCTGCCCCCTTGCCGTCAGAATTGGAACGGCAAGGGGGTTAAAGTGGTCTTAAACTTTGTATTTCTTTTTTCTCTAAAAGATTATTTACAGCCTTAAGCTTAAGCAAAGAAAATTTGCAGCAGAACAGCATTCGAACAGTTATGCTAGGAATACACCATATGTTTTTTCAGCAGATTTACTGGCAGCTTGATTTTCAGATAAATCGTCGGATTGTTTTTATGATAATTTTTTTACTGATCAATTTCCATTCACTTCAATGAGAAAATTGATCAGAAAAATGTTCAAAATCAGATTGGACCTGTCGGAAATGATCTTATCTACCGAACCATCTATCTGACAATAATCTCATGATGCATTCCCAGCATTAAACACAGCGCTTTGTTCTATGTGGCAAGTTCCTTCAGCTTGTGATCTGCATCTGCAGAGGTGATAACATTATCTTTTGTTTACATTCCTCTTTTTGTTACAATTAGTTACAGCCAGCCATGTAGTAAAATAGAACTGTACTGAGACGATAAGCAGAGACAGATGAGAAAATTTCACTAGATAGCTGCTGTATTTATATATTAAAATCTATGAATAACATGCAATGGTAGCTTTCAGAGCAGATAAACTGTACTTTGGGACCTTGTAATTTGTAAACTGGCAATATTACTTGTGCACAAAAGCAGATATGGTAACTGTATGTATAATAAAAGTAGGAAAACACATTTTATTGAAAGCTATATCAGAGTTTTATTCCACTTTATCCAGTACACTATCCAGCCACTGGATACATTCAAGGTGCATTTCTCTCTTTTTTCCTTCTGTCCTGTGCAAGGGTTCAGGTCCAGTTTAAAAAATAAACACAGAGACACAGGGAGCCAGGATGGTAGTACGTCCAAGGTAAAAAGGACTTGTAATCAGTGCATGACGATACTCACAAAATAAGGTTGCTAGAAGGGCAACCAACCAACGTAGCCTTTTGGAGAATATTCGTCTCCACTTCACTGTACATAGGTCGCTCTCTCAGGGAAAAACATGAGCAGGGGCTTTAATGCTGATGGTAATCTCCCTCCAAGGGAGGGTAAGAACACCACGGGGGATAAGAGGCGCACAGGATTGATAAAATACTTTAAAACTTTAAAAAGAAAAGAGTGGAGGTAGCTTACCTCTGTGAAAACACCATATTAGAAACAGGAAGAAATGTATTTGCACTAAGACAATGGGCTTGATTCAGAAAAGGGTGCTAAGTGTTAGCACCGCACGCCAGTGAAAAGCCACTTTGCATGTGCTAACATGCTTTGCCCGTGCTAAGTAGTTAGCACATGCAAACTACTTAGCACCGTAGTTAGCACATGTAAACTACTTAGCACCGTAGTTAGCACATGTAAACTACTTAGGACCCTAGTTTAAAAAAAAAAAAAATCAGTGTTTATTCAACAAAGAAAAGGAACATATGACAGAATATGCAGTGTAGCAGTGCGCCTCCTAACTTTTCCAACAGTAGCTTCAGCATCAATTATCACTGTGGAAGATGAGAGGTATTGTTAACAATAATATAATGATCGTCACATAATATATAGAGCTCAGATTGAATTTAAATTTCCAAATATTCTATATTTTACAAGATCATAATTAGCAAGACCAGGGGTATCTAACCATGGCGCTTAGCACCCTAGTTAGCACGGTGCTAAGTAGTAGTTTGCATGTCCTAACTATGGTGCTAAGTAGTTTGCATGTGCTAACTACAGTGCTAAGTAGTTTGTATGTGCTAACTACTTAGCACCCTAGTTAGTACGCCCAAAGCCTTTAGGCGTGCTAACTGGGTTAGCACCATTTATTGAATCGAGCCCAATGAGTTTCGTGAGCTCACACATCTCACTTCATCAGGCCAAGTTTCAGTGCCTACAAATCAATACAGAGGATACTCAATAGAAACCCGAATACATGTTGAATATTAAAATGCATGATATACAATGTTATTCAGCCAACCCATCATTCATGATGAGCAGCTATTATTTATGAAAGTTTAACAAACTTTTTGTTTATTGTGCATAACGTTGCATATCGTGCATTTTATTATTAAACATTTATTTCTACTGGGTGCTGCTCATCTGTCCCGTCCATACGGGATCCCCCAACTTTCCCAGGAGAGAACGCAGCTGTGTTGCATTTTGCATTTTGAAGTTCCCAGCAAAGTTGTGTAACCATTGCAGTGCATGGTGGGAGATGTAGTCCGAGTGTAACGATTGTGGAATTCTCTCCGTGATCAGCGCACAGGACGTGCGCTGACACTGCGGAAATCCTCCACAAGCGTATAATTTGTGGGAACCCAGCAAAAGGTGCAATGCACCTGTAGAGGGAAATTCCTGTCGGCAGGTGGAGCTGTGGAGTGCAGAGGAACACTCCTCTGCCCTGCCACAGATGCCAGACAGGAATTGTACGAAGGGTAGAAACGCAGGGCAAGATAGCCCTGAAAGAGAGAGATCAAAGCGACAGATTGTATGTGTGTCCACCAATCTAGTCGCCACCCTGTGACGATGAACACACAACCATGAAGACCAGGTGAGAAGACAATCGCCAGAGATGGCGATTGCTAACAGTGACACAAGACCGAATAAGCACAGATGAGGAATGTATGTATGTCCACCAATCTAGCCGCCAACCTGCGACGGTGGACACACAACAAAGGAAACCAAGTGAGAACGCAATTGCCTGAGAAGCGATTGCGAATGAGAATGAGCAAAGGGACAGATTATATGTGTGGGCACCAATCTAGTCGCCAACCCGCGACGGTGCATACACAACAGCAGATATGAAGTAGGAACGCAATCGCGAGAGAGGCGATTGCCAGAGGTGACACAAGGCTACAGCAAGGCAGAGCACGAGAGTAGCAAAGGCACAGCAAATCATACAATGAGAAGATAAGGACAATAACAAACGCTAACTAAACGCGAACACTGCACTCATTCGCAACAGCGAACGTGTTTTCTGCGCGGTCTCCGCGTGTTAAGCACAACAGAGACAAGCACGCCTAACTAACCACCGACAGACAAACATGAAAAAGAGGACGCGAGCGCTTGCTTAACGGTTACCTCACCGAGCCTCCAGCAAGCGTTCGTAGCAGACAAGACAGGTACACAAAAACAGGGATAAGTGCGAGATACGATCCACTGCTCTTTCCGCCAGAGCGAGTGCAACCCAAGTAAGGCAACAGAGCTAGCAGGATCCACTGCTCTTCCCGTCAGAGCAAGTGCGATCCAAGTATAGCAAGAGAGTTGCAGACCAGAAGGATCCACAGCCTCTACTGCTAGAGGCTAGTGTGATCCAAGCACGACAGACAGACAGAACAGGCAATACAAATGATACAATCCTGACTGCTCTAGCAAGGATGCCTAGTGCAGTCCCAGGAATTACTCCAAGCTAATCTTCAAACAAGAAGCAAGGCTGACACTCCAGGAGTGTTTCACAGGACAAACCCTTATGACCAGCGACGTACTGTGGAATCACATGGTATATATAGAGCAAGCCTACAAAGGATGTGGCTAGGCAATTTGCATGACAAACGTATGCAAATTCCTCAGCAGCAGCAAGCTGCAAAACTGACAAAAGGTCTCTTTTCCAGAGACCTGCAGAATGCAGACCTGAACAGTGGTCAAAAAGCTGCCTGCCTGCGCAGGCAGCCGAGTAGGTCATTACACCGAGGATGTGAGAACATCTCCACTGGCTATTCCAGCCTGTATGGGTGAAAAGAGGTTAGAGACTTGAAAAGAGGCTTGGGGGGAGGCCCAGTTTTTTTTTTATGCATAAAATGTGTATACAGAACTTCGAACTTGATATATATTAAAGTGTACAGCAAAAAAAAAGTCATTTTGCCAAACCTCAGAAACATTTTTTCTTAGAATGTTTTAAAATCCTTTTGCTAACAAGCTACAAGGCCTTTTTAAAAATAAAAAAAAACATAGTTATGGTTACGTGCAAAATGAATTACAAATTTGCTGTAAATTTTGCATTGCGATTTCACATCCGGATCCTTCCTTGCATATCTGAAAATTGGTTTGGCTGTCCTGGTCCTGCACCTGCTGGTATGATCTGAGGGGGTAGAGCGTTTTGAACTTTCCCATTGCCCGATTTCACATCCCAATTGCAAATATTTAAGGAAAAATACAATTATGCAAAATTCGAGCTCAACACTAATGGTCACCTGCCTTGCATAGCCTTCAAGATACTCATCTGAAGGCATGACATAATTTACTTTAAGATATATATAAATAAATATGGTGGCTACCATATTTATTTCTTTTTAAACAATTCAGTTGCCTGTCTGTCCTGCTCATCCTCTGCCTCTGATCCTTTTGACCATAGACCCTGAACAAGCATGCAGCATATCAGGTGTTTCTGGAATTATTGTCAGAACTGACAAGATTAGCTGCATGCTTGTTTCTGGTGTTATTCAGTCACTACTGCAGCCAAATAGATCAGCAAGGCAGCCAGGCAAGTGGCATTGTTTAAAAGGAAATATGTCAGCCTGCATATTCTTCTCGCTACAGTTGTCCTTTAACAAAAAAAGTGTGAAAAGTTTTTAATTGCAGGAGTTCAGTTTTCCTTCTCTCAGCATATTACAAGCAAGTAAAAAGCATTCTGATGCGGATTTTTGTGGAAATTTCCCGCGACTTGAACTTTGATTTTCTCAAAAACTACAAGGTCTTTTTTCCCCTCTTGTTCCCACTCTTCTGCTTAACATACCTTAAGGGCTCTTTCACACAAGACGTTGCGTTTCATGCGACGTTAAGGTCGCATAACGTGCCCCTAACGCAACGCATGTTAGTATTGAAGTTGGATGTTATATAGAGCCGCGTTATGCGTCTCTTGATGCGTCCGTGATGCGTACTTTTTGACGCATACTAATGAACGAAAAAGGCGCATGCGGCAAAAGACTGTGGAGACCACGGTATCAGAACTCTCCGCATCACGTGGCCCCAACAGCCAATCGTCGCACAAAGCGGCCACTCCAGGAAGTAAACACGTTACGTCAGCACAGTGCAGTGAATATTAATTAGCCATGTGGCTAGACACAATAGCGGACTCTCCCCTCCTCCTCTCCTGACATATATTACTGAGCATGTGCAAGCAGTGTAACGCAGCAAAGTAGGAGTATAATGCGCAGCATGCTGCACTTTCATTGAACGTGCAGCGTTATACTCGTATGCAACGTGGGCACTGTGAACAGCCCATTGATTTTTCTTTGCTGTGAGTTGGGCTGCGATACAGGCTGCTCTAACGTGTGTCTGTAACGTCCCCTTGTGAAAGCACCCTACAAGTTTGGTGTTTCTAGCTCCTGTGGGGGCTTTGCTATTAACCTCTAAAGTCGGCAGCATACCGCATATCGGTAATGCGGATTTTCCGCATTTTACATTACAGTCAATGGCGGTTAATAGCAAAGCCCCCGTAGGTGCCAGAAGCACCACATTTTCAGGGTATGTTAAGCAGAAGAGTGGGAACAAGAGCAAAAAAAATCTTTCAAAATGACCTTGTAGTTTTTGAGAAAATCAATGTTAAATTCGGCAGAAATTTCCGATGTTTCCATAAAAATCGGCAATTTCCGATCGGAAATGCGAAAAATTGCATTTCCGCGGAATCCAAATGTGCAGCCCTAGTAAAAAGTAGAATTCAGTTAATTTTTGCTTTTGCCACACAGGGGAGCATAGTAAAGGACACCTGAACTGAGAGGGATATGGAGGCTGCCATATTTATTTTCTTTTAAACAATACCAGTGGCCTGGCTGTCCTGATGATCCTCTGCCTCTAATACATTTACCTATAGACCCTGAACAAGCATGCAGCAGATCAGGTGCTTTCACCGAAGTCTGACCAGATTTATCACATGCTGGTTTCAGGTGCGTGATTCAGACACCACTGCAACCAAAGATATAAGCAGAACTGCCAGGCAACTAGAATTGTTTAAAAGAAAGTAAATATGTCAGCTTCCATGTCCCTCTTTCCTCAGGTTTCCTTTAAGACTGTACATACAAATTTGACCATTGTTTACGCAAATTATGTAATGGAGCAAATAAAGCAAATTGCGCTATGTATGTAGGACAGGCGTTGTTTGTATAATGCGCATTATGCAAATCTTGTAACGCAAGCACGCTACTTACATAACATAAGTTGTGCTATTTGCGCAATGGCCGTTACGTACTTTGCAATGCGGTTACTGAATCTGCCCCATCACACTCCACTGATGTGTTTGAAATGAGTGTTCCATGTCTTGTTCTGTTGCTCTTCAACTTTTTTCATGTAGTACATATATCACACACTCATCATAAATGTGTCATAAACATATCCTAAAAGCATTGTAAAAGCACCATAAAACAATTCCATTTTTCCTGAACGATGTTTTCTTCTAGCTAACTTGTTTCTGTGCCTGTGGCCCTTTTATGGTGACCCTGGCCGAGATGCTCAGGTGATCTTTTAGCTATAACAGCAACTAACAGATGGTGATTCACTCCCTGCAGGAACACACAACTGATGCACAGAGGTCTGATCCTCATAGGAGAGTATTTCATTATCAAAACAAACTGAAAAGCAGGTTCAGTGCAGAGGGAAGAAACAGAACTTGGGACAAATATTAACCACAGGTGTCCTTGTGTGAGTGACTTTCCTTCTTCTGGGAGGACCACACACTATTGTTTCAGCTGCAAAGGATGCTGTCAGTCTTTTAGTCTATCAGTCTCTCACTTTTGACATTGCTGAAAGTGTCCTGGTGGCAATTGTGTCAGAGCTTAATCTCCGTACAGACTACTGTATCATTACTCATTGTAATCTTCTATGGGGAGATCAGAAAAAGAAGGCATGTCTGTACAGGAGGCATCCGTCCTCTACAGCTGACCCTGCTCAGGAAATAATCCAAGGTTGATCATGGATTCTGTTCCTCAACAGCATGAGGTCTTCTCCTTCACTCCTCTCCCTAAACTGATCGAAAGTTACATACACACTCTAGATTTTCATTGCATGACTGTTATCACATACCTCCCAACTTTTGAAGCCAAGAAAAAGGGACACTAAAACCTCCCCCTGCCTTAGCCACGCCTCAATTTTACATGTGACATGCTGTCTTATAAAGTTCCCTGCTGGACAGTGATCCTCCCTTCCACCCCTATAAAATTCTCTGGAGTCTAGTGGCTCCGCCTCCCACCCCCATATACTGTAGCTTCCCTGCTGCCTAGTGCTTCCCTCCTCCATCTCCTATATGGCTTCCCTGGTGGTTTAGGGATATTTCCTCCCAAAATAGCATCCCTACCCGGGCACTAGAGGGAGAACTTAACACTGTTGACAGGAGGATGCACATTGCTAGACTCCAGCAGAGGAGGGGAGAGAGGCACTGCTACCTCTCCCCCTGTACTGTGCATTATATGCTCGGGTGGGGCACAGGACTATGACGGGACACAGAGGGGGCTGCCACGGGACTCAGGACCATACCTCTCATCCAGGGACAGTTCTGTGTAAATCAGGATGGCAGGGAGGTATGTTATTAGAGACAATCATTTGTGATCGTCTTGTGAAAAAATTCAGTATCTGGACTATTTCCGTTGATGCGGTTTAGCAATCTATCATCACTAAACAACTTACAGACGTTAGTGCTCTGTCACTTCCTCCCCCTTTCTTCATGTTGTTTTTAAAGGTGGCATATGTTCAAATTGTGAAATCCTCCCAGCAAGACTTTGATGGTGGCTCTATACGTTCATAGCAATTCCTCCCTGGACCTAAAGTGAACTTACGGCCAGTGGGCCGACAATCACTGGATTGGTTAGGCCTACATAGGCATGTGGGGATCCCCTTGCCTTCCCGATCTCCAAGGCCATGTTACACTGCATTAGCTTTCTTCACTTACTGTATTTTTTGGACTATAAAACTCACTTTTTCTCCCCCAAAAGTGGGGGAAAAAGTCACTGCTTCTTATAGTCCAAATGCAGGGAGTTATTGACTTGTGAACGCCTGGCAATACAAACCTCCAACCCGCCGCAATGTTGGGGACTCCCTGTTCTGTGCCCATGCAGGGGGACAAACGGAGGACACGGGCACACAACGGGGCATAGATGAGGACACAAAGAGGACACATGGGGACACAGAAGGAGTCAAGGGGGCATGAGGTACAAAGGGGGCATAATCCACAAGATGTCCCTTCACCATGGATGCACCAGGTTTAGTATATATTTTTCCCCCCTGATTTTTCTCCTCTAATACTAGATGCGTCTTATCAGCCTAGCGTACCCTGCGGAGTGGAACCCACTTCCACATGTCTACATGCTTATGTTTTTCCATGTAGAATGTAAGTGCAATTTTGAATAAATGTCATGATCAGCTCTGCACAATGAGATATATGTAATTGTTATCGAGGTACTGTATTGCGGTGGACTTTGAGCAAGAAGTGAAGAAAGCTATTGCAGTGTAATGTGGCCTTGGAGAAGGTGAGGGGAGCCTCTTAATGCCCAACATGCTTGTGTTGCTGCTGTGATTCGTAGCCTAACTAATCCAGTGAGCGTCAGTCTCACAGGGAGATATTTGGTGCCTGTGTAGGAACACTTGTTGTTAATATTGCTGGGGTTTTCCAGTGGATATAGTTTTTTTAGTGTACATTATCGT
The DNA here is from genome assembly GCF_040937935.1 of Hyperolius riggenbachi. Taxonomy (NCBI): domain Eukaryota; kingdom Metazoa; phylum Chordata; class Amphibia; order Anura; family Hyperoliidae; genus Hyperolius; species Hyperolius riggenbachi. The sequence continues at coordinate 403,997,407 of NC_090649.1, forward strand.
TTGTAATTTTTTAAAGGTTTATTACTCAATTGTTGCATGCTTACCAGGAGTCTTTGGAAAACTTTCCAATTACTGGATCTATGTGCTGTATGAAAATTGTGTGTTTGTTGTCATTAATCCTTTCCCTGGAAAAATTCAATTTTTCTGTTGTGCATGCTGTGACGCTGCATTTTTTCCCTTTCTCAGTGAAAAATAAGTGTCACTTACCTGAGGCTTCTTCCAGCCACGAGATGTCCCACAGTGCAGTTTCGCTCTGAACCAGGCTCTTCCCTCCGTAAGATCTCAGCCCATGGCTGGGTCGGATCTCCTGCGCATGCGCGGATGCACCGAACGCCTCTTTTTATTGGCCTCCCATCACTGGGAGTGCTCTGAGCTTGCACAGTTCAGAGAAAATTGAACTGCGCAAGCTCAGAGCACTCGCAGCAACAGGAGCGTGATCTTGAGAGGCGTGCAGTGTGGCCCACGCATGCAACCCAGCCATGGGACCTAACAGATTTGGAAGGGTTGGAAGAAGCCCCAGATGAGTAAAGACCTTTATATTTCAGTTTAACCACTTAAGGATCACAGTCTTTAACTCCCCTAGTGACCAGACTATTTTTTACAATTAAGGCCACTGCAGCTTTAACCACTTGCCGACCGCACGCTTATACCGTGCGTCGGCAAAGTGGCAGCTGCAGGACCAGCGACGCAGTACTGCGTCGCCAGCTGCAGGCTGATTAATCAGGAAGCAGCCGCTCGTGCGAGCGGCTGCTTCCTGTCAAATCACGGCGGGGGGCTCCGTGAATAGCCTGCGGGCCGCCGATGGCGATGGCCGATGGCGGCTCGCAAGCTAAATGTAAACACAAGCGGAAATAATCCGCTTTGTTTACATTTGTACGGCGCTGCTGCGCAGCAGCGCCGTAAGGCAGATCGGCGATCCCCGGCCAATCAGCGGCCGGGGATCGCCGCCATGTGACAGGGGACGTCCTGTCACTGGCTGCACAGGACGGATAGCGTCCTGTGCAGCCCAGATCTCCCGGGGGAGAAGGTAGGAGAGGGAGGGGGGAGAATGTCGCCGCGGAGGGGGGCTTTGAGGTGCCCCCCCCGCAAAATGCCTGCAAGTAGGAGCGATCAGACCCCCCCTGCACATCATCCCCATAGGGGGGAAAAAAGGGGGGCGATCTGATCGCTCTGTGTGGCCGCGGATCTGTGCTGGGGGCTGCAGAGCCCACCCAGCACAGATCCAAACAAACAGCGCTGGTCCTTAAGGGGGGGTAAAGGGTGGGTCCTCAAGTGGTTAAAGGGAAGGTTCAGGGACTATCTAAAAAAAATAAAAATCCATTTCCACTTACCTGGGGCTTCCTCCAGCCCGTGGCAGGCAGGAGGTGCCCTCGGCGCCGCTCCGCAGGCTCCCGGTGGTCTCCGGTGGCCGACCCGACCTGGCCAGGCCGGCGGCCAGGTCGGGCCTCTTCTGCGCTCCATGGTGCGTTCCACGCCGGCGCGCTGACGTCATCGGACGTCCTCCGGGCTGTACTGCGCAGGCTCAGTAGTTCTGAGCCTGCGCAGTACAACCCGGAGGACGTCCGATGACGTCAGCGCGCCGGCGTGGAACGCACCATGGAGCGCAGAAGAGGCCCGACCTGGCCGCCGGCCTGGCCAGGTCGGGTCGGCCACCGGAGACCACCGGGAGCCTGCGGAGCGGCGCCGAGGGCACCTCCTGCCTGCCACGGGCTGGAGGAAGCCCCAGGTAAGTGGAAATGGATTTTTATTTTTTTTAGATAGTCCCTGAACCTTCCCTTTAAGGGCTCCCTACAGGGCCACACAACTCAGCACACAAGAGATCCCCCCCCCCCCTTTTTTCTGCCCACCAACAGAGCTTTCTGTTGATATGCTGTGATCGCTCCCAGGATGTTTATATTTTTTTCTAAATATTTATTTATATTATTTTTCAATAAATCTCTGCATTTTTTTTTTACCCTCCCTCCCCCCACCAGCCAGTCAGCGTGATCAGCTGTCATAGGCTTCAGCTTATGTCAGTGGATCGCTTCCTTACTGCCCAGGTGGACAGCCGTGTCACACGGCTGTCCCTAGTACAGTGCTGCTATAGATCGCAGTGCTGTACAAAGTAGATAGACGGCGAAACCAGGCTGTTGCAAGTCAGCACACAAGTGATTCCCCCCCCCCCCTTTTCTGGCCACCAACAAAGATTACTGTTGGTGGGCTCTGATCCCTGCTGACTTGTTTGCGTTTAATCGCGCATGCGCAGTACAGTCACGCCGGCCGCCGTGATGACACAAGGCGGCCAGCCTGATGACGACTAACATCATTTTCCAGGAAGAGAGGGCCCGGGCCTGGCGTCGCCAAGAGCCAATTGTGCTGAGAGACTGGGAGAGGAGCCAGGATGCCGCTGTGGGACCTCCCGACCTACGGTGGGTTGCAGAAAGCCCCAGGTAAGTACCAATTTCGATTATTTTTAGAGCTCGGAGTCCCTTTATTAAATGTTATTAAATTTCACACATTTTTATATATGTCTTTCTCTCCTCCGACAGCCAATCACCACGATCGTTGTCATAGGCATCAGCCTATCAGAGCCAAACGCTCCTGTGCCTCTCCAGGGGACAGCCGAGTGACACGGCTGTCCCCAGTACAGTGCTGCCGTAGATTGCAGCGCTATACAATGTAAATAGACGGCGGTTTTGCCATCTAACAGTCTCCTAGTGGTGATTGCCGCTGGGAGACTGATGATGGAGCAGAGCGATCTCCTGCAAAATCCCGCCCCAGGACTTCGCGTCCAATTGACGTGGAGTGGTCCTGGGACTGCCGCTGCGTTCATGCCAATCGGCGTGGAGTGGTTGGCAAGAGGTTAAAAAAGCGAAATTAAAATTAGCTTTGCTTTTTGACAGAGGGCTTTTTGGCCTCTTTTAACGTTTTATAACTTCCAGGTGGTTCTGGGTCACCATGAGCTGTCTGGGTATCCTCTCTACCTTGTGCGTACCTTGCTGGTAGAAGCTGTATTTCATCCATCTTTTTAATTTCCTCCATCTTCTGGTTTGATGCTTTTGCACTGTTGCCGATACTATCAGTCATATCCTGTTCTTCTGTCTTCACTGATACTGCAAACCACCTCTTATCTTGTGAAAGAGAAGGGTTTTTTGTCGTTTTCTTTTAGCTAGATCTAGACAGGTGAGAGGTGCCTAACAGAGTGATTGCTTCAATCAGATTATAAACCTTGAAAATGCTAATTTGTTCCTAGAAAGGAAATGAAAATAAGTTTGAGATCAGGAGAGGTGATATTGGCTGTAACAGGAGTACTGAAAGCATGTTTTAATTAGTGCTTAAGTTTTTAGATCATCACCTTAACAGAAACTTCATCTTTTACTGTCACCAGTGCACTTTGCTTGTTTTGATACTAGTTGTTTAGAGTTGTTTTTAGGGCTGGTCATACTGGTGCACACCTGAAAGCGCTTGCAGAGTCGCAAACGCTCAGCATTTTTTTAAACTATTTTTCAAGGCGAATTCAGGCATGTGCCTAGTGATTTTCTAGGTATGCCTAGCAAATTTTGGAGTGTTTTGGTGTAGTTTGAGCTGTACAGTTTGAGCTGAAAGGGAAAAGCATAAAAATTGGAAAAGGGAGGCTTCCTTTCCTGATCGGCTTTTTGCAATTGGCACCGTTATTGGCCTGAGGAAGCGGGCTTAGACCCATGAAATGCGCTGCGTGTGCTAAATAAATATATTTTTGCCTATACAAAGATCTTGTCATTGAGGTAAGCCACCTCTTTTTTTATGATTTTATCTTTTTTAATCCAATTTTATTCACACAGGAGCACCTCTATACCCAAATTACCCAAACGTACCCCCCAACATACCCTCTTGGAGGGGTCTAGACAGACCACACATCTTTTAAACCATAGCGATAATCTGTCACTTTTACCAAGGAGAGCGACCACAACCAGGTCCAGCTGGACCACCCCAAGTGGAGCCGGGTTTGTTGTTTCTACCTGCTTCCTGTGGTCAGTTGCCCCTCTGCAACCCGCCTTTGTGAGTAGTACAATTACCTTACCTGTTGACCCCGTATATGAAAACATATTGTGCTATTGGGCTTCTGTTTTTTTGTCTTTTGTGTCTTTTCCTCTAGGGTGCTGAGACACCCCGAATACTCTACATAAATTTTGGTGTGCAGCTACATGTGACTATGTGGACAGTTACTTGGCCACATTTGGCTTCTCTCAGTAAAAATGTAGATTTTATCCTCCCTGCAGGAAATGGCATCATTGGTCACAGAAAGAAGGGCCTGGATAGGCGAGAGCAGGAGCTGAGGAAGGCCTCCCATGATAGGGATAGACCTTCTGTCAGGAAAGGAAGGGGTTAATTTCTGGGTGGGCTTGGCCAGGCGACCTGAGTCAGAGGGAAGGCGGGTCGGACAGCAGTGGCTGAGGACAGGAAGGGTGTCAGCGGAAGGGGAGGAGCCAGAACGAGAGGAGATCACAGGAGAAAGTTGGCTTCTCTGTGTGTTCTCCTGCTTACAGCAACGTGATGGAGGAGTTGGACAGCCTGATGGCAATGCTGAGGAGCGAGGCAGCGGCAAGAGGACCTGAATGGGTGGCACAGCAGATTGCGGAGAGGACGGAGGGCGCAGCCAGCGAACAAGCCGGGCGGGTCAGTGCACGCATCTCCAGGCCGCCGGAGCGGCTGAGTCCCAGCGCTTCCCCCGCAGGTCAGAGGAGAGGAGGTAGCCCGGGACAAGCTACTACAGCCCCCCCCAGCAAGGAAGAATAGCGCGGCTGGGAGCAAAGTAGCTGGGAGTAAACGACCACAAGGAGACCAGGAGGTGGCGGGCCCAAGCGGTATGGGGCCTAGTGGCGGCAAACAGCGCAGAGGTAACCCCAAGCAGAGCGGAGCAGCAGCTTCAAACAGGCGAAGTGGTCTGAAGGATACTAGGGGAAACAAGGCGGCAGAGGGGAGGCGGCAGCGTGAGGCGGATGCCCCTACACCCAGGCAGTCCAAGCGATCAAAGAAGGACTCCAATCCGGGGTCTGGGAAGAAGGTGACAGCTGCTAAGGGGAAGCAAGCTTGCAGACCAAGGTCCAGTAGCTCTGATAGCAGCATACGGAGTGCGGCTGCTGGGCATGGCAGGTCATCTTCTCCGTCACCACCTCGTCAGGAAACAGCATCGGGTAGCAGAGGACGGTCTGGGCGCAATGGATCACTTCGTGGTCAGTCGGCTCGAGACGGGGACCGCCAATCTGAGGGGTCTGGTGAGAGGCGACTGGAAAGTGAAAGGCGCAGGAGTAACAACAGGGCCGCTTCCCCTGCGGTCGCTGCTTCCGGGAGATCGGATGGAAATGGTGGTCGGTTCGAGGCGGCAAGGCCAAGAGGGTCGGCTGATCGGGACCCACGTCCGGTGCAGCCAGGTGAGAGCAACCTTGTTGGAAATGTTGTAAATGATGATAACAGGGGTGATGTGCTAGTGAGGGGGGGGGAGAGTGCTAGTGGGGCGAGTAGCAGTGGGGGATCACTGTCTGTAGCACAGTCAGCAGTTACTACAGGTTTAGGGGACAGCTCATCATCGGCATTATCCCTCATTAATACCCTGCTTGTCGGCATCAGAGATGCCTTACAGGGGCCTAGTCGGACCCAGGTGGCCTCTGAGCAGTCACCTGTGGCAGCATGGATTCCTTCGGGTGTGGGAGGGTCCACAGCATTAGTGCCAGCTGGTGGGGTTACGCAGCCTGGGGGGAATGTGGTTACCAACGCGGTGGTCACTGCCCCGGCGCAGAATGCCCCAAAGGATAAGGAAATGGATACGGTGCGGCTGGCAGACGCAGCAAAAGGGGAGGTTTATCTTTGCTTTTCTGGACCGTTGGGTTTGCATTTAAAACAGGAAGTTAGGGAAAAAATTTGGAAGGGTGAGTATATCGAGATCTTCTCGTTACTGCAATTGGGTAAGTTTAACTTGGATCGGGTCAAGCCCGACGAGAGTAAAAAAGAGGAGGAGGAACGTAGGAGGTACCGACTCATTCCCCGGACGTTCCAAAACTGGTCACAGGCTTTTTCCATATATGCCAGTGTACTGGGGGAGAAGCAACCCGAGTGTTGCTCGTCCCTTTTTTGTTACCAGGAATGTATAGCGGAGGCCCACAGGTTATACGGAGGTTCAGCATGGCTGCGCTATGATGAACATTTTAGGCAGTGTAAAGCGATTCGCCCAACGATCAGGTGGGATCAGAAAGACATAGGCATGTGGATGCAGTTGATGATCCCCGGGACTAAGAGCAATCAGCCCTTTCAGGGAGCTGCCGGCAGCTCAGGGTCAGCTGGGCAGCCGGCTAATAAGAAGCCAGGAGTGTGCTGGAAGTTTAATGAGGGGGCATGCAGATTCGGAAGTTCGTGCAGGTTCAAGCATGAATGCTCATCCTGTGGTGGAAGCCATGCCCTTACCAGGTGCTATAAGCAAAACAAAGGTCGTTCCGCAGATGCTGCAAACAAAAGGGAGGACTCCAGTGATGGTGGAAAGGATGGAGCGATATCTAAGTAGGTATCCGGATGCGGCAGATGCGGATTTTCTGCGTAAGGGTTTTGCGGAGGGTTTTCATATTCCTAGTTCAGGTGTTCCAGGTTCTCATCCGCCATATCGCAATTTAAAGTCTGTTATGTTACGCCCAGAGGTTGTTTCTGCCAAATTACAGAAGGAGGTGGAGTTGGGTCGCATGGCAGGCCCCTTTTTCAGAATCCCCGATTACTGACTTGGTGGTATCTCCACTAGGTTTAGTCCCAAAAAAGGACCCAGGATCGTACAGGCTGATTCATCATCTTTCTCATCCGAGAGGTTTTTCGGTCAATGACGGTATAGATCCCGAGGCTTCATCGGTTGTTTATACGTCATTTGACTCAGCAGTCCGGCTGGTCAAAAGGACAGGTAAAGGGGCTTTGCTGGCTAAAGCTGATGTGGAAGCAGCCTTTCGGTTGCTTCCTGTGCATCCAGATAGTTTTCGCTTGCTGGGCTGCTTTTGGGAGTCACACCTGTACGTAGACTGCTGCCTCCCGATGGGGTGCTCCATATCCTGTTCTTACTTTGAGCGCTTTAGTTCGTTTGTAGAATGGGTGGTCAAAGAAGTGTCAGGGTTAAAGTCAGTTATTCATTATTTGGATGACTTTCTTTTTATCGGGGGGCAGGCTCTAGCTGAATGCGCTTACCTGCTGGCCTCCATGCGCCAGGTGTGTGCGCAGTTTGGCATACCCTTAGCAGAAGAAAAGACCGAAGGCCCACAGACTACAATCAAGTTTTTGGGGATTGTCATTGACTCGGTCGCCATGGAGTGCAGGCTGCCTGGTGATAAGGTGGATGACTTGCGTCTCACTATTACCAGGACGCTCGGTTCAAAAAAGATCACCTTGCGAGAGCTTCAGTCGCTTCTCGGTAAGCTGAACTTTGCGTGCAGAATTATGCCCATGGGGCGTATTTTCTGCCGACGTTTGGCAAGGGCTACAGCAGGCGTTGCGTCCCCGCACCATAGGATCCGGTTGGTGGCAGAGCACAAGGAGGACTTGCGTATGTGGTTGGTATTCCTGGCTGACTTTAATGGCCGTTCTATGTGGATGGAGGAAGCTCTCGCAAACCATGACTTGGAGTTATTTACGGACGCCGCAGGATCTCTGGGCTTCGGTGCGTTCTTCTCGGGTAAGTGGTGCGCCGAGGCCTGGCCTGAAACATGGGAACCGTTAGGCCTGACGAAAAATTTGATACTGTTAGAATTATTCCCTATCTTGGTGGCGGTTGAGCTGTGGGGACCTTTGTTGAGGAATAGGAGAATCCGATTTAATTGCGACAATATGGGTGTGGTGCAGGCAATCAATAGTTTGACGGCATCATCACCTCCGGTGGTGAGAGTACTGCGTCAGTTGGTGTTAAGATGTTTGAGATTCAACATGTTGATGTTTGCAGTCCATTTGCCTGGAGTAGAGAATGAAGTGGCTGACGCTCTTTCTCGATTCCAATGGCAGAGATTTTGGACCCTCGTCCCGGGAGCAGAACGGCAGGGGGCTTCCTGCCCTCCGGCCTTATGGAAGATACCCGTGGGACAATAGGAGTTTGGATTTCTCAATCATTGTCAGCATCAACCTGGGCAGCGTATTCAGCGGTGTGGACGCAATGGGAGGAGTCGTGGCGACAAGTTGGAGGTTGCCAAGCAGATGAGGAAAGGTTGTTTTTGTTGCTGAAATTCATGGCGGAAAAAGGGGTTGCGGGGATCACCCCGGGGGTAATAGCAAAAAATTTGGCTGCATTATCGTTTTATTTCAAAGTTCAGGGTTTAACTGATGTTACTAAAGATTTCAGAGTTCGCATGGCATTGAGAGGTTTGAGGAGACAAGTAGTAGCCCCCAAGGATACTAGGCGCCCAGTTACATTTGGCCTGTTGATTTCAATTTTGGGGAAGCTGGGAGAGATATGTAGTTCCCCATACGAGGTTTTGTTATTTAGTGCTGCTTTTGTATTGGCATTTTTCGGGGCTTTCAGGGTGAGTGAATTAGTGAGCCCCAATAAAAGAGGGGTGGGTGGCTTCTTGGAAGGGGATGTGGCATGGTCGGAGACAGGAGTGGAGGTGCAGTTGCGTAGATCAAAGACAGATCAGTTAGGCGGGGGCCGGAAGATCACGTTGTTCCCCGTGGAAGGATCAGTGGGTTGTCCAGTGGCGGTGGTGGGTCAGTTTTTGAGGGTGCGCCCCCGGACGGGTGGTTCATGGCTGTGTCACGCAGATGGGGTGCCATTGACAAAATACCAGTTTGTGGCGGTGTTTAGGAAAACATTGAGCAGCTTGGGCCTTGTTGCGGCCGAGTTTGCATCGCACTCATTTAGGATAGGAGCGGCCACGGAGGCGGCCAGATGGGGGCTTCGAGATGATCAGATTAAGAGCATAGGAAGATGGGAATCAGCTAGATTCCAGTTGTACGTCAGGCCACAGTTGGTATGATGGGTCAGCGAAGGGGAGGTAAACTAGTGTTAGGTATTATGTTAGTTGTTCAGTTTTTGTTTATTTCAGATAACCCAGCTCCTCCAATCTTGGTTTGGATTTTCGGCCACTCATATGTCGCATGGGGTGCACGCAGAGCCGCTGTGCGGCCGGACGGCCGGCAGTTGGGTATCCCGAGAGCGACTGCAACTGTCCGGTGGATCGGAATTCCAGGCATGCAATGGGCCAAGGTATTGCCAGAACTGCAGAGATTCGTGGCCCTGGACAGGGCCCCTGAGGTACTGGTTCTCCATGTCGGTGGGAATGATCTGGCCTCAAGGACCACGAGGCAGATTATACAAGATATAAAATGTGATTTCATGAGGATGCGGTCGACTTTCCCACGAACAATTATAGTGTGGTCTGAGATTATTGGCAGAAGCCATTGGAGGTTGGCTCGGTCCGTTGACAAAATTAATCGAGCTCGCAAGAAGCTGAACAGGGAGGTGTCCCGGTTTGTGGTTAGGAATGGGGGGGTGGCAGTGAGACACGAAGATTTAGAGGAGGATTTAGATTTGTTTCTGAGGCGTGATGGAGTACACCTCAACGCCATAGGTACAGATTTGTGGTCCCTGGCTTTAGAGGGTGGTATTCAGCGGGGGCTCCGTTTGTGGGCTGCACAAGGGTGAGGTTTCTCCCTTGTTTGTGGTGGCGGGGCAGGGAGCCCGGAGGACGGTGGTTAATTATTGGAGGAATTCACGCGGGTGAATTTCTCAGGGTATCCGTCATCTGAAAGAGGTTAGTAAGGGTATGCAGCTGTCCCTGAGCCGGAGTTTGCGGCTGGGGGCCGGTTATATATATAGTTGCATTACCTACGTTTGTTAGCTTCCGGGGTTCCTTGTCCTGCAAGGTTTATACTTCTTAGGTTATTAAGAATTGTTTTATATTAAAATATTGTTCAATAAATTGGGCTGCATTGGCCTATTTTCTCCACGTCAATGGTAGTCCTTTGTATTTTTGTGAGGAAGTTTGGTGAGTGGGTAAAGGTTTGGGGACAGGTAATGGGATATTCCCAGATCAAGAAGGGCCTGGATAGGCGAGAGCAGGAGCTGAGGAAGGCCTCCCATGATAGGGATAGACCTTCTGTCAGGAAAGGAAGGGGTTAATTTCTGGGTGGGCTTGGCCAGGCGACCTGAGTCAGAGGGAAGGCGGGTCGGACAGCAGTGGCTGAGGACAGGAAGGGTGTTAGTGGAAGGGGAGGAGCCAGAACGAGAGGAGATCACAGGAGAAAGTTCCCTCCCACCCTCCCTTAGTTAGAAAGTTTTAGTTGGTTGTCATTGCAGCTGGCGGGGCAGGGAGCCCGGAGGACGGTGGTTAATTATTGGAGGAATTCACGCGGGTGAATTTCTCAGGGTATCCGTCATCTGAAAGAGGTTAGTAAGGGTATGCAGCTGTCCCTGAGCCGGAGTTTGCGGCTGGGGGCCGGTTATATATATAGTTGCATTACCTACGTTTGTTAGCTTCCGGGGTTCCTTGTCCTGCAAGGTTTATACTTCTTAGGTTATTAAGAATTGTTTTATATTAAAATATTGTTCAATAAATTGGGCTGCATTGGCCTATTTTCTCCACGTCAATGGTAGTCCTTTGTATTTTTGTGAGGAAGTTTGGTGAGTGGGTAAAGGTTTGGGGACAGGTAATGGGATATTCCCAGATCAAGTGTATTGCTAATGCTTCCTTTGAAAATGAAAGTGAATGTATAACCAGTACTGCTTCCTGCTGTGTGAGAATCGGGAACAGTAAATTCGGGCGCCTGAGGCTAGTGGACAAATCGGGCGCCGCCATTCACTCCTATAATAAATATCGTTTAATGGGCGCCCGATAGGAAAAAAGGGCGCCGGAGAAAAATAACGTTTTAAAAGCGGCGCCCGGAGACTTAATGTTTTATTACTGTTTCTCATGATTACACATTATTTAATGATTTATAAATTTTTAAATTTTATTTTTAAACGAAAAACAGTACAATATTTTTTTTAAACATTATTTTTAAACGAAAAACAGTACATTTTTTTTTTAACATTATTTTTAAACGAAAAAACTAACAGGGGGGTCTTAGGTTTAGGCACCAACAGGGGGGTCTTAGGTTTAGGCACCAACAGGGGGGTCTTAGGTTTAGGCACCAACAGGGGGTCTTAGGTTTAGGCACCAAAAGGGGGGTCTTAGGTTTAGGCACCAACAGGGGGGTCTTAGGTTTAGGCACCAACAGGGGGTCTTAGGTTTAGGCACCAACAGGGGGGTCTTAGGTTTAGGCACCAACAGGGGGGTCTTAGGTTTAGGCACTAACATGGGGGGTCTTAGGTTTAGGCACCAACAGGGGGGTCTTAGGTTTAAGCACTAACAGGGGGTCTAGGGGTTAGGGGTAGGTACAGGGAGGGTTACTTAGGCACCAACAGGGGGGGTCTTAGGTTTAGGCATCAACAGGGGGGTCTAGGGGTTAGGGGTAGGTACAGGGAGGGTTACTTAGTAATTTTTTTTTTAAACGTTATTATACGTTTCACTATTTAAACGAAAGATTAACGTTTTTACAATTGCCGATTTAATGCACATTATTTAATGATTTATAACTTTATAAAACATTAATTTTAAACGAAATACAGTACAATACATTTTTAAACGTTATCCATGCTTATCGTTAAAAACCCGGCGCCCTTTTTTCCCAGCGCCCCTTTTTAACGTACGCGTGAGAATCTGCTTTGCTACGACATGGATCTATTACTATCTTTACCCTGTCTGGCACTACTAATTTATAAGTTATCCATAGATTGTGCCATTGACACCTGCTGTATATGTATCCGTGTATTTGTACATGGAACTGTGTATATGTACACGGATAGGCTGTTCTGCGCATAAGGTCCCCCCCCCCCCCACACACACACACTTTTGGCCTAAAAAATAAGCCAAAAGATATGACTCACTGAAAGGCTGACCCCCAATGTGCCACTATAGCCCCCCTTGCAGAGCACATTGTAGCATGACGGTGGTTGAAGAGCTGGTGTTGGCATGTGCTGCAGCATGTTCTCTGGCCCTGGTCCCCACAAATGCCCAGTATCTTCTGGACTGGCCACTAGAGATCCAAGCCCACGGTCATGTGATAACAGTGAGCCTGGAGCTCTAGTGGCCAGTTGAGAAGTTTCTGGGAAGACGCATAGATGAGAGTGGGGAGAGGTAGATACCGGTACATACTGCAGCATGTTCCAACACCAGCTCTAAATATGGGGACACACAAATGTCATACACAGTACATTACCCGCAGATAGGCCAACCACTCACTTTACGTTCAAAATTTGGGTGTCAAAAATTCAGCTTATCAGTGGTGATATAAGATACAGTATAACAGCAAAGTAATTAGGTGCAAAATAAATGCATGCTGATCAGGTGAAGCTTAGTGTTGTATGTGAAGTTGGGGGATAGCAGGGTATTATGGGTGGCAATTAGGAAAGTGTTTATCAGCTTAGTAAAGCCTCCTATACATGTATGAGGACTATCACCCTTAAGGATCAGGACTTGAAGGATGACAGTTCAGAGCTGAATGTTTGTCAGATGTGACGCTAGCCTGCAGCCTGAAGGGAGAAGAAGGAGCAACGGCACAGGGCAGGGGAACAATGCTCTCAGCCTGTGCTCTGCTGAGACATTATGGCATTCCAGATCTCTCAACAAGGCATTGGGGTCACTGTGCATATGCTAGATTCTCAGCATAGACGGCCTAAAGGCTCATACACACGTCCAACTTAAAGAGAACCCGAGGTAGGTTTGAAGATTATTATCTGCATACAGAGGCTTGATCTGCCTATACAGCCCAGCCTCTGTTGCTATCCCAAACCCCCCTAAGATCCCCCTGCACTCTGCAATCCCTCATAAATCACAGCCACGCTGCTGACAAACAGCTTGTCAGAGCTGGCTGTGTTTATCTCTATAGTGTCAGTCTGCTGCTCTCCCCGCCTCCTGCAGAACTCCAGTCCCCGCCTGCATCCCTTCCCTCCCTGCTGATTGGAGGGAAGGGACGGGGGCAGGGACTGGAGCTATGCAGGAGGCGGGGGAGCAGCTGAGACTGACACTACAGATGTAAACACAGCCTCACAGCACGGCTGTGATTTATGAGGGATTGCAGAGTGCAGGGGGACCTTAGTGGGGTTTGGGATAGCAACAGAGGCTGGGCTGTATAGGCAGATCCAGCCTCTGTATGCAGATAACATTCTTTAAACACACCTCGGGTTCTCTTTAATGAACAACCAACCGTACAACATGACCAGCCAAACTACAAGTTGTTTACCTGACAAGTACGTACACACACGCCAACCAACTAACCAACCAACTCATTTAACCATTTCCCCTCCCCGGGACAAGTAACTACATCCCTGCATTTTCCCATATCTTCTCGCAGGGACATAGCTATTACGTCCCTTGCTGTCATGCACTCCCGCTGCCCCCCCTCCCCCCACGCTTGTTACCGCCACCGATTGCTAGATAGGAAATAAATGAATGGGAACACAGTTCCCATTAATTGATCTAAATCCCCATGTGAATGACCGCGGCCATCAATGAGATGGTGCCATCATTCACAAAATGTGTAGGTTTTAATTATGGTAGCATGTATTATTTTAACCTCCTTGCCGGTTATCCCGGGCTGAGCTCGGGGTAACGTGCGCAGGAGGATTGCTCAGACCCCGCTGGGCCGATTTTCACAATTTTTTTTTATTACACGCAGCTAGCACATTGCTAGCTGCGTGCATAAGCCGCTCGCCGCCGCCGCTCGCCGCCGATTCGCTGCTACCCGTCGCGCCGCTCCCCCCCCAGACCCCTTGCGCAGCCTGGCTAATCAGTGCCAGGCAGCGCTGAGGGGTGGATCGGGATTCCCTCTGACATCCCGACATCCATGACTTCGGTGACGTCATCCCGCCCCGTCGACATGGCGATGGGGAAGCCCTGCAGGAAATTCCGTTCTCAACGGGATTTCCTGCTTGCGCAGATCGGCTGCGGTGAGCGAAGTAGATAGGGGGATGCCGCTTGTCAGCAGCTATCATGTAGCTAGCGCTAGGCTAGCTACATGATTTAATAATAAATAAATTAAAAAAATGTGCTGCGCTGCCCCCTTGCTGCAGTAATTGGAACGGCAAGGGGGTTAAAACTACAATGACTGACAACTGAGAAATAATGATTTTTCCTTTTTTTCTTAATTTTCCTGTTAAAACACAGTTAGCATAAAATAATGCTTAGCAAAAAGTACCCCTCCCCCCCAAAGAAAGCCTAATTGGCGGTAGAGATAACCCGAACGGTTCGCCGGCGAACTTTTCCCGGCAAACTTTTCCGAAAGTTCGATTCACCCCCATAGTGCATCATTAGGGTCAACTTTGACCCTCTACATCACAGTCAGCAGGCACATTGTAGCCAATCAGGCTACACTCCCTCCTGGAGCCCCCCCCCCCCTTTATAAAAGGCAGGCAGTGTCAGGCATTGGACTCACTCATGTGCCTGCAGTAATTAGAGAAGGCAGAGCTGCTGCAGACTCTCATAGGGAAAGCTTAGTTAGGCTCTTGTAGGCTTGTTAGCTTGCTCCTTGCTGTTTCTTATTGCTAAAAAAGCACCCCTCAACAGCTCTTTTGAGAGCTATATCTTGTTCCTGTGATCTATTTTTTTTGTGTGTGTCCCACTTGCATTATATATAGCCCTGTCAGTCAGTCGCAGCTGGCCTTTGCCCCCATGGTGGTAATTGCTACTGTGCCAGGTGCAGATTTGTAATACCCCTCACTGCATATAACTACCTGTTGTTCACAGTGCATCCACCTACCTACGTGAGCACACGCAGTGTCACTGTGCCTGTCCGGTACCTGTCTGTGTGTGACAGTTGTAATACCCCTCACTGCATATAACTACCTGTTGTTCACAGTGCACCCACCTACCTACGTGAGCACACGCAGTGTCACTGTGCCTGTCCGGTACCTGTCTGTGTGTGACAGGTGCACATTTGTAATACCAGTCATTGCATAATTGTTTACAGTACCTGTGTGACCGCACGCTGTGTAATATACCACTCCAAGCATACCTGTTAACTGCACCTGTGTGACAGCTGCACATTGTATTGTAATACCAGTCACTGCATACCTTTCGCTGCATTTGTGACTGCACATTTGTATTATACCTGGCAGTCAGTGCATACCTTTCACTTGAATGGATTGCAGACTTGCCCTCCATAACAGATTCTCGTTAAAGGATTTAAAATTGATGTGTCTCATATATAGCAGGGCCTCAAAAGTCCTCCTGTATTGTTATTTTATGTTACTACCTCGGGACTTGCATGCCATGCCTGCTGCCTTCCTTGGATGTGTGGTGGTAGCCATTTATCAGGCTCCAACTCCGGACCGGAATCGAACCCTGACGCCTTACGCTTTCTTTAAAGAGACACTGAAGCGAAAAAAAAATTATGATATTATGATTTGTATGTGTAGTACAGCTAAGAAATAAAACATTAAGATCAGATACATCAGTCTAATTGTTTCCAGTACAGGAAGAGTTAAGAAACTCCAGTTGTTATCTCTATGCAAAAAAGCAATTAAGCTCTACGACTTTCAAAGTCGTGGAGAGGGCTGTTATCTGACTTTTATTATCTCAAGTGTTATTGAAATATTTACTTTTTCTCTGCCAGAGGAGAGGTCATTAGCTCACAGACTGCTCTGTAAGAATCATTTTGAATGCTGAGTGTTGTGTAATCTGCACATATTATAGAATGATGCAATGTTAGAAAAAACACTATATACCTGAAAATAAAAATATGAGAATATTTTCTTTGCTGCTAAACTTCTAGTA
This sequence comes from Hyperolius riggenbachi, assembly GCF_040937935.1. NCBI lineage: Eukaryota > Metazoa > Chordata > Amphibia > Anura > Hyperoliidae > Hyperolius > Hyperolius riggenbachi. The sequence continues at coordinate 404,013,192 of NC_090649.1, forward strand.
ATTATTCATAGTACACAACCAATTCATTATATCATATTTTTTTTTTTCGCTTCAGTGTCTCTTTAACAATGGTAGAGAAAGAACCATTGCCAGTATGAGCAGCGATGGACTACTGGGTGCGCAGGCTTGACCTGTGGCCACAGCTGTCACAATTTGCCATCCAACTTCTGTCTTGCCCTGCCTTAAGCGTCCTGTCAGAAAGGACCTTCAGCGCAGTCACAAAAGTGTTCAGTACCTCACCTTTATCAATGAATGAGGCATGGATCCTGTAGGGCTACTGCCTGCCCGAAGACTAAGTCAGTCCCCACACACAGCATCTCTGCCTACACGCCATGTGACTGCCTGCCCCAAGACTAAGACGCTCCCCACACAGCACCTCCGCCCGCAGGCTGCTTGACTGCCTTCTCCACCACCACCAACAGGGTCCAGGACTCCAGGTGGATTCCTGAATTTTTAAGGCCGCTGCTAGCAGCAGCCGCTATACTAATTTTTCTGGTGCGCGTACATGCCTGCCTAATTTTTCTGGCTGCACTGCAGCTGCAACAACAAAACAAAAAGCATGTACATGTGCCAATACCCCTTTGTGATTATTACCTTGCCGGGGTGAAGGGGCTTGCGTATCACAATGAAGCAATGACTGACGGCTATATGAGTGTCTCGGGAGGGGGGCTCACCCAAGATAATAAGGTCGTTGCTTCATTATGGACAGACCAAATTTGATCAGCTGGACCGTCACTGTTGTTCTATCATTGAGCTACCACAGCCCGGCAACCATATGGGCTTTAAAACCGCCTGCACTCTGGCTATGGTGCGCACCAGTCCAGCACGGGCGTCACTACACAAACAGCTGTTTACGGTGCGTTACACAGTGAGTTTGGAGTGTCAGTGTGAAACAGAACTCTAATTACACTCCCTGATTGATGTATACACATGCAAGATGTTTTAAAGCACTTTAGGCCTGCAATTTAGCATTCAATGTGATTTCTGCCCTTAAAACGCTGCTTTGCGTCAAATCCAGATTTTTCTCCGGGACTTTTGGTGTCTATCCCACTCACCCATGCAAAAACTCAGGTGTTAGACCCCTTGAAACATCTTTTCCATCACTTTTGAGGCCAGCATAAGTGTTTCTAGTTTTCAAAGTTTGCCTCCCCATTGAAGTCTATTGCAGTTCGCGAAACTTAGCGCGAACCAAACTTTTGCAGAAAATCGGAGGTTCGGGCCATCTCTAATTGGCGGTGAAAAAAAAAACAAGATATAGATTGTTTCATTGCGATAAGTAGTAATATAGTGGAGAAAAACCCTTGGAGGTGAAGTGGTTAAATACTATGCACACAAATTAAACAACAAAATGCACAACATGTTCATATTCAAAAACAACAAAGTTGTTCAAAAGACTTGTACGCACATTCTAACCTGCACGATAGTTTGTCAGATTGATCCACCGGTTGGATCTGGCAAACAACCTGTTATCAGTTGGTCATCTGGTTGTTTGCCAGCCGTACACAGAACCAACTTATCTTCCCACAGACAAGTTTGGAAGATAGTTGGACAGATTATTGGTAGGTGTGTATGAGCTTTAACCACTTGCCGACCGCACGCTTATACCGTGCGTCGGCAAAGTGGCAGCTGCAGGACCAGCGACGCAGCCAGCTGCAGGCTGATTAATCAGGAAGCAGCCGCTCGCGCGAGCGGCTGCTTCCTGTCAAATCACGGCGGGGGGCTCCGTGAATAGCCTGCGGGCCGCCGATGGCGGCTCGCAGGCTAAATGTAAACACAAGCGGAAATAATCCGCTTTGTTTACATTGTACGGCGCTGCTGCGCAGCAGCGCCGTAAGGCAGATCGGCGATCCCCGGCCAATCAGCGGCCGGGGATCGCCGCCATGTGACAGGGGACGTCCTGTCACAGGCTGCACAGGACGGATAGCGTCCTGTGCAGCCCCGATCACCGGGGGGACAGGTAGGAGAGGGAGGGGGGTGAATGTCGCCGCGGAGGAGGGCTTTGAGGTGCCCCCCCCCGCCAGCCACACGCAGGCAGGAGAGATCGGACCCCCCCAGCACATCATCCCCCTAGTGGGGAAAAAAGGGGGGTGATCTGATCTCTCTGCCTGCACCCTGATCTGTGCTGGGGGCTGTAGTGAATGGCTATATGACTATATTTGGTAAATTCTGCATGTCGCTGGTAATACAAGTATGTACATATTGTTGGTGTTCTCTACTTGTATTTGGTAATATCTGCCTTTCCTTGTGTGTCACTATTATTTCATAAGAAAATGGGGTGTGGCCTGTGAGGAGGGGCGGAGTTTAGGGCACCAGAACTTGAGCTGTAAATCCAGACCTGCTTGGATTTATCAAGATATTTCATTTGACTGCTATTCACACAGCTAACTTACTAGCTTCTTGGTGAATGGGGCTGTGAGCTGATTTGACCCAGAGAAGGGCAGTTAATACTAAACACTTAAAGGGGCACTACAGAAAACATTTTAAAAACTAAAATTAGTGCAAACATACACAAATAAGAAATACATTTTTTCCAGAGTAAAATGAGCCATACATTACTTTCTCCTATAATGCTATCACTTACAGTAGGCAGTAGAAATCTGACAGAAGTGACAAGCTTTGGGCTAGTCCATCTCTTCATAGGGGATTCTCAGCAAAGCTTTTATTCTTTATAAAGATATTCCCAAAAAAGGATTTAAACAATGATGCTGGCCAGCTTCCCTGCTTGCTAGACATTTTTTTGGCATTGGGACAGAGCAACTGCCATTCACTAAGTGCTTTTGAAAATAAATATATCCCTGATAATCCCCTATAAAGAGATGGACTAGTCCAAAACCTGTCACTTCTGTCAGATTTCTACTACCTACTGTAAGTGACAGCAACATAGGAGAAAAGTAATTTATGGCTCATTTTACTCTGGAAAAAATGTACTTCTTATTTGTATATGTTTGCACATATTTTAAATTTTGCAGTTTTTCGCTGTAGTGCCCCTTTAATGCTGACAATATTTAAATAATCTAGTGCAAGTTTGATGCCTGTCTTTTGCTTCTTTATCAGAAGAAAGGAAAAGCTTTTGTATTGTTTATGTTTCCTCCAAGAGGCCTTGAATGTCCATGACCTCAGTACGCATAAATATAACCTGAGAGTTTTGGGACTGTGAGCTCAGTTAGAGAATGTATACATGCCATACACTTTTAGATAAGTGATCGTCATGATCACTAATTTAGGTAACAGGTAGCAGCTACAGGTCGGTCATCTTAAGTAATTGTAGGAATTAGGACTATTGTTCCAATGCAGTTCATAATCGACATTGCTTGTCTGCTGTTCTGATTGAAGATTAGAGGCACCACTGAGTGCTGATCTTTTTGGTTTAGATTTTAAAGAGGAACTGTAAGGGCAGGAAATGTTTTTTCAAAACAACGGAAAATAGAGTGCGTTATGAGGAAAAGAATAAGAGTTAAGCAAAAGAGAGAAAGAAATTATCTTACCCTGTCAGTGTGGTGTAGAAAAAGTGCCTCATGCAGCATGGGAGGAATCATATTTACTACTGGCACGAAGAGCTAGAGGGTTTTATTTATCACCTTAGTTGAAGACACACCCTTTTTTTTCTTTTACAGATACTCAAGTATATCCAGATCACTTAGGGCCCTGTTTTACTCTGAAAATCGCTGCAAAATCACCACTGTTTAAAAAAAATATATATTTATTTATTGAAGTCAAAGATATTCACATAACAGTTATTGGCAATGAACATCACTATTATGCAACACATATTTTATTTATTTATTTATTTATTGTATTTATAAAGCGCCAACATATTATGCAGCGCTGGACATTAGTTTAGGTTACAGACAATATTTAGGGGTGACATACAGCAAAATGACAATACATGAATACAAGAAAGACCAGGTCACGCAGCACAGTATGAGTACCAGGTAATGCTTAGTCAGTCACGGTAGGGGAGCATAGAGATTAGGCAAGTTAGGTTCACTCAGATGCATAGCATGGGTTCACAATAATGGCGGTGCATGATCAGGTAGGACACAAAAGGAGGAGGACCCTGCCCAAAGGCTTACAATCTAGAGGGAGAGGTAAGGACACGAAAGGTAGGGGACCAGAGTTCAGCTGTGGGTTTAGAGCACTTGTGAAGGGTAGTAGTCCAGAGTGAAAAGGTGAGTTTTGAGGCCCTTCTTGAAGATGTTGAAGGAGGGGGTTGCCATATTCAGTCATATAATGAACAATGTAAAGTAATATAAAAAACTCTTTGACTAAAGTTAAGGGAAGGGGCTCGGGAGGGATAGGAAGGGTAAGGGGGTGGGATATGGCAAAGGATTAGGGTAGGGAAGGATGTATAAAATATAGTACTGCAATGTTGATAAAAAACAATGTCAGAAACTGTTAATAACTATAAATTTTGGATATTCCAAACAGCTGATTTGAACACAAATGGATATCATATATAAGATAGAGTAGATTGGGTCAGAAAAAACTTCTAAAGGACATAGTGGTCAGGGAGGGAATTGGTGGCCACCCCTATTGTAATCCACACCGATACTGATATACGAGCTCAGGAGTTATGGAAGAGGAGGCTGCTAATGGAAAAGGTAGGCTGTTTATGGGGAGAAACGTATGGGAGAGGAGAGATGATGGTCAAGGGAGGTGTACATGAAAGAGAGGGGCTGCTGTAAATGGACCTTACACACAGAAGAGGGGATAGCCCATAGAATGGAAGAGATGCTTTTGCACATGGATAGGAAGCAACTAGAAAGTTGGCCAAGGGACAGAAAAAGTATAAATCTGTTCTTGGTAAGGAGAAGAACAATGCCTTTGGGGGACACTATTGTTCAGATCCGACATTCCAGATGAGTTTTGGGGCCACCTGAACACATGGTGGAATCTAGGCCAGGTATTTTTTGTGCCCCTAGGCCAGGTATGTTGTGACTCCCCTTTCTTGTGCAGCCCCACCCCTTCCAAGTCTCTTCCATGTACTTCAGGTCCTTTCCTTCAGGAACAGCTCCCTTGGGCATCAGCTTCCCTTTTTCATGTGTTGCTCCTCCTTTTCAGCCACCTTTTTTATATGTAGCATTCCCTCTTTCATGTCCAGATGCCCCCTTGGAATTCAGCCGCCCAAGGCCCGGGCCTTTGTGGCCTTTCCAGAAATCTGGCCCCGGAATGGAATACAACATTCACCACCCTGAAGCGTGTAAAAAGAAAAAGGATGAGGAGAAAAAACGTGAATATCCCCTCGCATGCCATTTCGCGGAATTTAATCATGGCATGAGCCAGCTTCGATGGCAGGTACTCGAAGTGGTTCAGCGCCAAGAAGGTAGAGAATTTAGGAGTGCGCTGTTGCGGCGTGAGGCTTGGTGGATGGACAGGTTGGGGACGCAGTCCCCCAGTGGCCTTAACGAGGACTTCAGTTTAAAGTGCTTCTTATGATAATTGGTTGTCCTTTCAGGAGTAAGGGTTAATGTTCTGGAAAAGTTTTGTGCCCGCCCCTTAATGCTTTGGAGGGGTGTGTCAATATGTGTGTGTCTATATGAAGGTCTAAGTTTGTTCAGATGGTTAAGCATTTGAGAAAGGGCATGTAGCCCGAAACGTTGTGCATTTTTGTCTGCTGTATAACCGCATACATTATTACAATATATTCTGAAGATTATTCGTGCAAGGGTTGAGTCCGGAATCGATTCATTGTGTATGGACCACATCTGCACATTGCCAGCTTCTCTGCCTCTCCCTTAAAATAATCCTACTGCTACCCATTTGACTGTGTGAATTATTTTCTTGCCTGTGATCTACAGTAAGGTCTGATTAAAGTGAACCTCCGGACTAAAAATCTACTCAGCAGAACTGAAAAGGCTTGGTGTTTCTTTAACAGTTTCACAGCATCAGAACTTTGTTTTTCTTACCAAAGCATCATTTGTAGCTGCATTTTTAACTAAGCTCCACCCATCAAAGAAAACTGCCCAGGCTTTTTTTCCCTGATGCTGTGCAAAGCCTGATGGGTTTCCTATGTTGTTATTCACATTGCCTAGCAACTGAGAGGGGTGATCAGCACACATGACAGTTAGAACTGTGTCTCATGCTTCCTGTCACCTCCTTTCAACCAAAAAGATGGCTGCCATCATGAAATCAAACATTTGCCTGTTCTTTTAAAACGGGGTGGATAAGAGATTATATTACCTATCTATTTTAATTAACATAACTAAT